>NC_051158.1:91971392-92312970 GCF_013339745.2 Dermacentor silvarum
GAACCCATTTCTATATGGGAGTAGGCAAGAGAGAAAGGTCCTTTGCGTTGCTGGTTGGGCAAAGAAAGAATGCCTCTGTGCACGAAGAGCAGGTCACGTTCTTGTACTACAGATTCTTTGCTTCTATTTCGGCTGCTACTATGTCGTTTTAAAGAATTCTTGTGGTAGAATACTCCTTGGAAGACACTTTACAACTTTTCTAGTATAACTAAAATTTTTCACAGGGCCCTGGCAAACGGTCCTCTTAAATTTCTGAGGGCCCATCAAGGGGTTGTACAAATTAGATGAGTTGTTTCTATGTAAACCTCACATTGACAAGCTTTGCAAAAATCGCGGCAAGGCTTGTTATATTCTGCTCAAGAGCCGAAATTGTTTTGATACAGAAACCCTTTGAGAAATTTATTTCAGCTTGTTCCACAGCCAACTGTGGTACTGTGTTACATCTCTGGGCCATTCATACATTGAGCCATTTATAAAACTTCATAAGAGGGCTGTCCACTTTATGACTTCCTCACAATACAATGCTAACACGACACCGCTCTTTCAACACGTACACATTTTACCGTTTACTTCATTACTAAATTTTTAAACTCTTGTAATGGTTAATAGTAGCATCGTTACTGACTACCCACTCTCTGCTACCAACTTTACCGAATCAGGACGCTGAACACGCAGTGCACTAAAACAAAATTTTCTGGTTCCAAAGGCTTGTAATATGTGTAGTAAACGGAGAATTTGAAGTGTTGGAGTAGTCGAGAGGAACGTTCAGCCCACGTAAGTTAGAAATGCAGCTAATTTTCAGAGATAATTAAAACTGCATTTTCGTGATCTTCTTTCGTACGTTTATTAATACGTTCGCCGCTTCCTTTTTCTTTTTTCTGGTGCATTTTCCTTTACTTGTAGATGTTCAATGATACCGTTTGCATTTTGAAGATTCTTTGTATTGTATTCTCTACTTCTTCTAATGTAAACTGCATATTGTTGCTGAGTTTAAGTACATGTGTCTGTGCTAAATTAATTGCTTTGCTTCCTCTACATTTGTTATGGATTGCAACTGGCCTCGAGCTAGGGATCCCAATGTATTTGTTCACATTATGTTTTACTCTGTACTGTACGCAAGAAATAAAGTTTAATTCAAGGAAACATTTTTCTCACAGGGCCCCCTAGCATGGAGCTGCAGCCCCCTTAGCCCATAGGTTAATCTGGCCCCAGTAGTAACTAGTATCACGAATGCAAGTTTTGGCTTGCCATCCCTTTTATCAGGTTAACATTGATTTGCACAGCAGAAATCCTACCATTCATTGCATGCAGAAAACAGCCTTAGATCAAAGGACGCAAGTAACTTGTGTCCTCAAGAATCTAAACCTTGTTTGGGGTTTTCTGGAATGAAAGCAGTTTAGGTGCCTTAGTCTGGAACTATTTTGCTTGACTGCAGCATTTATCATGGATGCGAAGTGGATGTTGTGACAGAAAGCCAGTGTGCACATACAAGAAAAAGTACTGCAGTGCCGCTCAAAAGTTTTCTAGGTGTATTGTGCAAAACCACAATTAATGTACGAGAATGACATGACAGTGGTCATAACTTAAAGCAACGGTTCATTACAGATGGGGTACACATGTATCGTCACATAAACATGATGGTGCAAGCTTGACATATAAGTGATAGTCCTTTTTAAGATACAAGTGGCATGGTGACATACCGGGAATCAATGCATGTTATTTCTTTATTCCCAAAATTATCAGCTGTACAATACTTGTGCCCCGATACAATGACGTATCACTGAATCACAGATGTCACATCCTATCTGCCCTGTGAAATACTTTGCCGCATGAAATGGAAATCTCATTGACATAATCAGTTAGAGATTTTGCATTAGTTTTATGCTGTTTCTTACAGTCTTGTCTTTCATGAGTACTTGCATAATATGGAAAAGGATACCTTGATATTCTAAATGTTATCTATATATGACCACAGAACTATTATTTTTTCCTAATCAGAGGAGGCTCTCGTGTCATTATATTAATTGAACTTCTTTAACAATGAATACGCGACAGGTACTTGCATGTGAACAAGTGTATGTAGCCTCCCAAAGGCAAGCACGTTGACGAAAGTATCTTTCAGTCATATTGGCAACAAAACTTTCCCATAGGCTTTTTTTCACGCGAAAGGTGACCACACATTTCTTGACCTAGCAGACTGATCTTTTATGCTACAAGTCTGTGCTGTTTTCCTTGCAACGAGTAGTTTTATATATGTCTATGACACGTAGGTCCTTCATCGGCTATTCTTTTTTTTTCTACAACTTTGATGTTATCTTGGGAACAATATATTGCACGTTTTTGAAAGCTAGCCATTCAGAGGTCATTCTTTCTTGAAAAGCTTTGCAGCCAGGCTCTAAAGTTGTTGATAGACTGTTTATGTCGATTTTTTACGTAACAATTAGTAGTCTTGCATTTAAAACTTATCCTTTGTGCCCAATATTTAGCTCTCTTTTTGCACTAGTTAAGGTGTGGTACCTAATTTTTTTATATGAAAATAAATATTGTTACTACAGGTACGTGTGTCGTCGTATGACTATTGAATATTTGATAAATAATATTTTATTCAATTCGTATTTGAAAATGTTTCCATTTGCCCACCTTTACTTCTTGTACAATGCACAAAGAGGCGCGCAAGCCATAGTGGTCTTTTTGCTGCATGTAATAGTGGCAAAAAGCAGCTTCTCACAGGGAACTTGATTGTGTTGTCTTGTGTATTGTTCTTCTGCCATATGTATTCTGAATTGATAATTATATCACAGACAGATATATAACCTCTCAATGGAACAGACATTTATTTGATACACATGAACTCGCACCCTGTTCAGCTGGCTTTCAGTTACGCTGATTGTGGCCAGCCTCTATAGAGTATATCTGCAATGTGGTATGAGGGTATGTGTGCAGTGCTACTGTTAAGCCAACTATTGTTCTCACAGCAATGTATTGAGTAAGGTTATTGCATAATTATTATTAACAAAAGACAGCATTAGCCCAGGTTTTAAGGGTGAGAAAATGCTTGGTGCACTTCACCAAGCATACAGACAGCATATAATGTGACTACATACCAAGTGCTAGTTTGTATTTACAAAGTGTTTACAAAATGGGGAAGGTGGCAGTGAGACTCCTTGGGGAAGCAACACTTCAGTTGTACTGATGGTACGGCGTGACCGTATAATTTTCTTATTGCTTGGTTAAAAATATGGTGGGTTACAACCTATGAAATGCCACACCAGCAAGGCTGAACATCCATCCTTACTTTTCAGTGGCTTAAATAAGCCACTGTGGTGTTGAGCCTGTGTTGTTGAGATTCCGAAATATCGCATCGTGTGCCACGTTGTCAAATGCCCCCTTCAGGTCTAGCGCGAGAATGGCCCGTGGGGTGTGTCAGGGATGACAATCTCCTTCTTCAATTGCATTAGCACGTCCTGGGTCTCAAGATGTCGTATAAAGCCAAACATGGGGTCTGGCATTTGCTGGGTTTCGTCCAGGTGTTGTTGGAGGCATTTCAGTACTATCCTTTTCATGATTATGCTTATGCATGATGTGAGGGATATCAGCCACAGGTTGTCAATGTGCGGGGACTTGCCCGGTTTGGGGATAAAGCGTACTTCAGCTGTTTTTCATTCTTGTGATAGCTTGTGTGATGTCCAAAAGTCATTGAAGGGGTCTAGAAGCGTCTCTAGGGCCTGATCTTCGAGGTTAGCTAAGAGTTTGTAAGTATTCTGGTCGGGCCCGGGGGCACTGCTTCGCCGGCTTTTTTCATCAATGGAACAACGACATAACACAGAATGAACAAACACGAGTGCTGTGTGACACTGTCATATTCCATCATGTAATCAATTGTACGCTCACTTTTAACTGGGCAGCTACTAAAAAAAACGTGAGTAAGTAAATCAACAAGCCGTAGTTGAATATTCACTCGTGTGCTCGGTGATGAAGAGAAGAGACTTGTCGATCTACACAGCTGTATTCCGCGATAATAGAACCATCTGTATAAGAGTATGTTAATATGCAGGGCGTTCATTTTAAAGTTTTACGGAATTTTTAAAAATCGCTTGTGGCAGGTAGCATAATTCTTATCGTTGAGCTGGGTTATTCGATGAGGTGGACATTAGTAGCACAAAAAATCGAAACACATATTCAAGTAACAAAAATTGACTAATGAACTTCTTAGTTAATTACTTTACGACACTATTGCAATTTAGAAATTATAGCCAGTTAGTTTGCAAGACACATCCACTTGAAATGAATTTCCAGGATGACACCAGCTTTGAGATATTATTTTCCAAAGTGTGGGACGAAATACATGGGCGTTCCAGTTACTTTCGTGCTTCAATGTATAAAACAGCATTTTGGTAAAAAAAATAAGTGGAACAACAGTGCATTTTTAGGGCGAGTTTGGTGGCACATATCTCCAAACTGGCGTCATTCTGGAAATTCATCCCAAGTGGATATGCCTGACAAGCTCACCGGCTCCAATTCGTAAATCACAATATGTGCCGTAAAGTAATTAACTAAGAAGTTGATTAGTCATTTTTAATTAGTTCAATATGGGATTTCTCGTGTTACTAATGTCCGCCTCATCGAATAACCCAGCTCAACGATAAGAATTATGCTACCTGCCACAGAGGATTTCTAAAAAAATTTGGAAACTTATAAATGAACACCCTGTATAACGCTGCGGCGCTTCAGCGTGCTACGCTGTTGCTGCGACAAATCCCTTGTTCATTGGCTTAAAAACGCACGCGCGGTCTTGCAAGCTTTCGCTAGCACATCTACAAAAAATGCGCCGTCACGCCGCACACAACCGAGTACATAGCGATGTATCTTGTTACAACAGTATGCGGTAGCAATGATTATAAAAAAGAAAGAAAGGAAAACGAAAGAAAAGGCGCAGGTAAGATCACTGCATAGTGTTCGAGAGGTGGCTCAGCGCGCCAACGCAACACATGCAGTCAACAGAGTATGACAGTGCAAGAGTTGCGTTTTCGCCGTGACGCGGAAGCTTGAACCCACGCCGACAAAAATATGCCAATGTCGTCTGCTGTTGACGATAGTTGCCGACTTAGCACATCTTTGCCCCGCCTCTCGGTTGCCAGCTCTTAACATACGTCGCGTCCCCAAATCGGAGTGCGGATGCCGGCACATGCGAACCGCTCGAGCTCACTAATCAGAAAATTACCTAATAAGGAAACAAACGTAATAACAAAATCCTGGCTCGGGCCAAAATTTTGCTGGTCGCCAGCACACACAAACGCTGCGACCGCGCTGTTGCATGTTGCCAGTCGCTGGTTATCTGTTTTGCCAGCCAGAGGGCGCATGCGTACGGCACCGCTCGCGCCGGTCCCAGCGTGAATCGAACTTTGTGCCCGGTTGCTCCAACCGCCACTGAACCGCCAGCATGTGGTGCGGCGATGGGCGGCTCGAGCGTGTACAGGGAGCGAAAGCGCCGCCCGTGGGCGCAACATGTGAAGCGACTAAATAAATATATAGCATGCCAAAAAAGGAAATAGCCTAAAACACATTTCATTTCTACACATAATTTGGCTATGGTGTTGGGCTGTTGAGCTCGAGGTCGCGGGATCGATTCCCGGCCACGGTAGCCGCATTTCGATGGGGGCGAAATGCGAAAGCAACCGTGTACTTAGATTTAGGCGCACGCTAAAGAACCCCAGGTGGTCCAAATTTCCGGAGTCCCCCACTACGGCGTGCCTCATAATCAGATCGTGGTTTTGGCATGTAAAACCCCATAATTTAATTAATTATTTTTTTTTAATTTCTACACATAATTTAATCACATTATTGCTACGTAGGTTGAAAAGATAGAGCCACACATGCAAAGGTTACTGAATTTTCCTTTGGCGGCAAGTGTCATGGCGACGCTTTATTGCCAATACCGAAACTATAACCCCACTGGTAGAAACGCGATCCTGCTTAAGCCCGGCGCACGAGCGCGTGCTCGGGCCTGCGATGGAAGCCTGAACTATAGGTCAACAAAAACACGTTTTGGGGCTAGTATGTGATGCATTATATTTTCTTTCTTATATACGAAGGTAATCCAGCGCTACTTTTTCAAGACGAGCACACACAAAGACATGACAGGACGGGCGCTCACTCCAACTACGTTTATTGAAAGACACATTTATGAAGAATGAAGGCACTGAGCGCATGCGCATTCATGACTGCAGGAAAAACATACACACACAAAAAATAGTACATTAAGGTGAACATACTGCACATTATCTCGCTTTGTTTAATAATCTCAATTCACTAGCACGCAGTGAGACTGATGCGGTGCTGACGCACGTGTCACCTCTCTGCGTGATAAAAAAGGCTACTGATATATCTCCCGATCTAATCTGTCCTTACTTCTTGTTAGAACTTGGATTTCTCCAAGTCGTGGCTCACAGTTTTGATCGCTTAGATCTTTGCACGAGTGGCAATGGGTGGATAGATTCTGAATTGTGGTAGATTCTACTGTTCTTTTTTTTTTTTTGCGTGTGTGTATAGGTTTTTCCTGCAGTCATGAACGCGCATGCGCTCAGTGCCTTCATTCTACACAAATGTAACGTGTGTGTCTTTCACTAAGTATAGTTGTAGTCAGCGCCCGTCCTGTCATGTATTTCTGTGCCCTCGTCTTGAAAAGTAGCGCTGGATTACTTTCGTGAGAAAGAAGAGATAATAAAGTATTAAAGAGCCCGTATTCACAAACGGAACTTACCCTTAACTTATGACTTAAGTAGCCGGTCGATGCTTAACGCGTTTCATAGGTAAATCTTGTACTTAAGGTAAACTTTAATCGACACTTGAGTGCCGGAAAGTAAAATACAGCCACTATCGCTACTCTCGCCTAGCAAGCAAGATGACCGACTGCTACGGCAGCCTCGCCGACTTTGCCGATTTCGCCGGACGTGTGCACGATATTTTTTTTTGTCTTTTTTCCATCGTCCGCGCGGGTTGAAAACCCCCAACACACACACACATTTTCTATACACAAACACCGCACGTTTTCCGCAACAAAACCAAAAAAAAAGTCGGGATGGCGACACACACAAGCGCAATGGCTGACATAATCAATGTGAACTTGTTTGCCAGACGAGTTTGAGTAAAGCGCTAAAACCAAATAGTTCTTTGTATCTTACTCAGCAGAATGCGCGTGCAAGCACTGCAACCTTTATAGCCGCATTACTCTGGTGCAAAAAAAAATTTTTTTTATGACTGAGCCGATCGTACACGTAAATTATTTACGCATCCTCGACACCAGACGACATACTTGACCCGAAAGTGTTACCTACTGCTACGAAAAGTGTCGTTTTTGAAGTACTCTCCTAAAACTTTCCTAACACTTGTAATTTTCCCGCTCTTATTGACGCCCTACTTAAGTTTCATTTGTGAATACGGCCCTAGGTGTTCTGCAGTGAAGCGAGCGCCTTCCGCCGCTATCTGATAATTTTTTACTGCGAAGCTGTTTCTGCGGACCCTGTGCCGTCGTTGTCGGTTCGCTAAAAACCACGTGACCTAGCGGGAGAGGAAAGGAAAAGAAGAGCTCAACCCTGTGAGAATGCTGTGAGAGGGTGCAGATGAAAAGGAGAACGGGGAGGGGGGTTGACGTAAGTCGCGCTGTCCAACACTCGCGTTGGACGGGAGATTGTGAGACGCGCCAACCAATGGCGGTGTAGGAAAAAAGTAGGGCAACCGAGGAGTGGGGTGTCAGAGGAGTTCGCGTTACCGTTGGTTGTACATACGGGGCTTTGGTCAAGGACTCTTGTCTGGGAACGTCGTAGAAAAAAATTACACCATCTTCCCGTAGGGGAACCCTGAGTTGTATGCGAAGCAGCCATGGGGTCGACTCAAGTTCCCATTAGTTTTCAGTTCGTCGTTTCCGTTAGGTTGAGGTACGTAGCTACCGTTATATTTAGCGTTTGGTTTCCATGGTAACTACCAAACTTTTCACTACAGTGGCGCGCCCCAGCGGAGTATGCAGCGCCTACCGTCGCGCCTCTAACTTAAGCGCGGAGCCGCAGGTGTTGCCATTCGTTGCGCAATCCGGAGAGGAGAGGAGCGTCGGAGAGGAGAGGATGAATGCCGAGAGGAGAGATGAGACAAGGAGAGGAGCGGGAGCAGGATGCGCATGCGCAGTGCGGGTGTGGACGCCGCACGGCGGATGGATGGAGGGAGGGAGGGAGGGAGAGAGTGACATAGCCCAGACAATAAGCTGCTTCGCATCTAAAAGCGCGAGGAACGCGGTAGGAACGCCTCCGCCCGTGGACGCCGACGCGTCCCATCCCCCGCAAGTAGCGCCGTTCGGGCCAGTCAAGCGGCCGCGAATACAACTACAGCTCGGACGCTCGCTCCCATTGCAGCCGGCCTGACGCGGCAGGCGGTACCTTTTCTTTAAAAGGATGGTCACCACGCGAAGCACGCAAAACCGAAAATGAGGTGAAAGAATGGTGAAACAAAACATTTACCACAGCCGCTCGATTCAGCGGCCGTGCATTTCGAACTTTGACTGCTTTGACTTGCATGGTGTAACGAAACATTTACCACAGCTCCTGTGAGACACTTGAACATCTCGTTTTAGAGTGTCCCGCATTCGTTGCGCAGCGCGCATGGCTAATTAAGGAATATTGGCCTGCAATGTGCGACCCTTGACGATTGCCTCTTTCCAAGAGGGTGCGCGTCCCGACGTGACCAGGCCCATCGAGCCCTGCTAACTTTTCTTAAGGACACTGACTTGGCCTCCCGTTTATAGACATTATTTATTATTGTTTTGTTCTGTGTGTGTCTCCGTCATTTCCTCTTTTCTTTCCTCATGTTTTCATTTCCTCTATTCCCTCCTCCTGAAAGAGTAGGCAGGCGTTGTGCCCCTCTCAGTGGCAGTTGTCAGCTTGCTCCCTCCCTATTTCCTTCGTGTCCTTGTGTTATATTTACACAAACCAAATAATAATAATTACCACAGCCGCTCGATTCAGCGGCCGTGCATTTGGAACTTTGACTGCTTTGACTTGCATAGTGTAACACTGGGTGTAAGTAACACATCTTCGCTGTTCGACCATCTTTACGGAGTGGAAAGGGCGGTGATTTCTTCCGCCAATTTTTTATTTGAACATGGAAGGGGCTGGCGCGCACGCCGAGCCCCACTACCAAAAATTACATGTCCCATCTGCTCCGGTTTGGGGTAGTGGCGTGCTTCAACCAACCGCAGTGCAATGGTACGGCCTCGACACGGGGCGCCGACCACAATGATCATCGGAAGCCCGACACCAGGTAAGTATGCGAAGGAACGTGTCGGCATAACAGGCCATTGTAAAGAGCGCACCATATGAAGCGGCTAGTCTAGAGTACTCTACATGAAACAGAAATCTCTGCTAAGCAATGTAAACACGCTAAGTTTCCTACTGCAACACAGAAGCCCTCCACCCATATAACTGTAAACCTAGCAGGCATTAATTCCGAATTGCAATGGCTACATTATCCAAATTATGAGAAAGCGTCCTACTCCCAAGCACTGAAGCGCGGTCACAACAGGGGTCGCTGCATGAAAACTGACACAGATCTCACTTTTGATTTGCGCATGGAAGGGGCTGGCGCGCACGCCGAGCCCCACTACCAAAAATTACATGTCCCATCTGCCCCGGTTTGGGGTAGTGGCGTGCTTCAGCCAACCGCAGTGCAATGGTAAGGCCTCGGCACGGGGCGCCGACCGCAATGATCATCGGAAGCCCGACACCAGGTAAGTATGCGAAGGAACGCGTCGGCATAACAGGCCATTGTAAAGAGCGCACCATATGAAGCGGCTAGTCTAGAGTACTCTACATGAAACAGAAATCTCTGCTAAGCAATGTAAACACGCTAAGTTTCCTACTGCAACACAGAAGCCCTCCACCCGTACAAATATAATCCTAGTTTGCATAGTTTTTAGTTGTAATTGCCGTAATAGGCAAAACTGTGAGAAACTATCGGGCGACATTTGCCTCGGCCGAGCGTTAGCTGCTTGCCGAGATGGAGACAATACGACGGCGGCGGTGATGGCATGGCGACGAATGAAATGACGGCTACGCATGATGACGTCAACATGACCAGAGGCGTCACGATGATGTCCGTACGACGACGATGCAATGACGATGGCTACATGATGTCAATGGAATAACAACGGCTGCATCACGACTACGGGGGGACGAGAATAGGTTGACGGCAAATGCATCATGTCATGATGGCGTACCGTCGGCGACATGACAGCGAAGGAATAACGATTACGGAAGGAAGACAGCGAACGATGACATGACGGCGGTGGCGTGTTTGAGTTTGAGCTCACGTCGGCGCTTACAAATACATCCCTCACCACTCCGGGCCGCCTATAGCTTTGCATTGTCTTAGGCACCGGGTTGCACTGTATCTCCGGCAGCGGCCCATGGTGCAAAGCAACAGCCAGCACCCGCATTAGAGTCAGGAGGCGAGAGAAGCTTCCATTTAATAAAGAATGCAATAAATAAAGAAATATGCGCATTCAACGCACATTCTGGAATGTATGTGAAGCGAAGCTTTCGTGAAGAGGTCAATGAAGTTTTATAACTTTGCCCATTTGTCGGTGAGAACGCGCATCGGCGATGAGCTAAATCGCTAGAAGCCAGCAACGCAGCCCTACTATGACGTCAGAACGCGCAGCCGGGCGCTGGCGTCGGTATAATCGGCTCAGCATGCAGAAACATGCGTCGGATATAACAGAGAACGTACAAGGTCTTCAAAGTTGAAATAAATGTAATTTTATTTCAAACGCAAGCTCTGCTGGCACAGGCAGTTTACGCGCTTTGGCGGACACAACTTTCGCCAGCAATTGCAGTCATCAAACGCACGTAATAACAAAAACTTATTAATTTACTTTTATATGCCACGATTGCAGTATATGGTTATATTTGAAACGTTGAGACATTCGGATTTCAAGACAGCTCTTCTTTGTTTACTTATCCTGCATAGAGCGCCTATGTTCCGAGATTTTCGTAATCAAGTTTGACGCTTAGTCGGCTAATTTCACAGTCGGGGGCGTTTCTCTCTACTCAACGCCAAGCCCCTATTGTGACGTAGCTCACTGCGAGTGGCACATCGATTTCAAGCCGGGCGAAGCTGAAAGTGAAGAGATAATATAAGAAAAAGTGGCAGAGCGATACAGCTAACCCACTCTGTACTAACCGGACTACTCACTTCTCCAAGCTCCCACAATACTGCACGTATCTAACCATACTAAGTATGAGTAATCACTGTTTTGGAGCTTGTGGCATATATCATCATCAGATATAAGCTTGTGCCAGGAACGTATATGGAAGTGGCAAAGATTGATAGCGACTTCTAAACGCGAAGCAATTTCCGGTGCCCGCGTAGAAGACTTTCAACTTATCGCATCTTGCCGTTCTTCGTATCTTTATTATTTTTTTTACAGCTTAGCTCCCGAGTCCCTTTAATCAACGACTACGTTCGCTAAACCGTGTGGAAGGCTAAAGAAAACTAAAAGGATGCAAATTTTCAGTCCTAATTACTGTCGAACGCACGCGAAGATTTCTTTGTGTATTTGAATACTCACTTATAGACAGTGTCCTCGCGTTCACACCGCCTTTGGAATATTCGGTTACTTTTACTCGTCGTCTGTCCGAGATAATCGAAACAGACGACAAGTGTGAGAAGAAAGAGCCAGGACATTACCTGCAAAAAAAAAAAGGAAATCTGTCTTCTTTTGTAAGTGCATAATATTCAGGAGATGGTGGCGTCTTTCAGTTGCGCAGGCTACTTTTTAAAACAGAAAATATGACACAAAAGAAGTTGAAATGTGAAGTCAGGTCTCTTAAGTACACTAAAAACACGCAGGGAAACAGTTTCTTTTGGTATAAAGAGAAGGAGGTATGCCTGGCTGAGAGAACCAACTCGACACTTGATAAGCGATTCCTGGTATGAACTGTCGTACCAAGGAACGTGCGATCGTAACAGTTTTCTAAAAATATTCATCTGCACACCGCAAAATTACTTACACCCTTAAAAGCGAATAAGGGTGTAAATTGGTCTCTAACTCACACGCTATATACCAAAGGTGTATGGGGTGCGAGTTATAGGCAGTGCCCCCCCCCCCCCCCCCCCGCCCTATTTTTTTATCTCCCCGATGCACCCCGGCAACAGCGGCGACGAACACGGTGAAGCAGACGACATTATGAAGCCGACGACAGCGCTCCTGTCAAGGCGCGTTCGAGCTAAAAATAAAGCCTTTCACTACGTCTTTTGTATACTTCGTTTTTCACGCAATTTCTTCGCGAGCGGCCGAAGCCGACTGCGCGCCAGGAATAAGAGCTGTGCGCTTTCCTTACACATTATCTGAGCCAAACCGTGGCCGCTTTCTTCCCACACTTGACGTCACCGACTTCCCCGCTTCTTTTCTTCGCCGTCGGCGTGTCGCGAGCAATCTCGCCCGCCTTTCGGAACCCAGCGGGATTGGAATTTCATTAAGAGAGGATCTAAAACCTTGAGCAACACGACGACGGGCCTCACTAATGATAAAGCGTGTTCCTCCCTTCTGCTCTTTGCTTCACATTTCTTTTTATTTCGTTTCTCTCGCTTGATAGGTGTCTTACAGCCCTTTTTGATAATGTAACTTTTTTTTTTAATTTACGCTTTATTCGATAAAACAGCACTTCGTTGTCGCGTGGCGTTCTCTGATGCCTTTAGGCTCGCCTGAAGGTATCTTCTATCGACTCGCGACGATTGCCAACGAACTTCTTTATCTTAACTTTATCTTCTTTTTCTTCTCCTTGTGTGCGTGAAGCACTTCAGTACATCCAATGCCCATGTTTTTAATGCGTGCTCATCACAGTTACCGAAACCGCCGCGGATAGTTAGTCCCCTTTACCTTCACATCAAATGCATTCCTCGTATTCCATATGCTATACAACACTAGTCATGTTGTTGCAGCTATTCACTCATATCTGGCCTTCTCGCCGTTAAACGTCACATACCGCAACCAGCACCAGAACAGACGTTCTTCTCTCAAATATTGTCATCGTTCCTACAATGTCAAGTTCCGAGCTTTGGAAGTTGCGTGAGGGGAAAAAATGTGGAGGACGCTTAAGCTTCGCCTTTAAGAGTGGAACGCGATAGCATTCAAAGATCATTGAATGCTTGTCAGGCTTCCCGGCTACTGCAGTTTTCTTTTTTTCTCCACCCTCGACTCTGTGCGCCGCTGCCGTTTTACGCTGCTGAGGAGGCGAGCGCCATCTGGATGGTGTTTTTGCAATTAACATACCCGGGTGTGCCGCTGTTGGTATGGTAGAAGTGCTGAAAAAGGGGTTTGTGTTCCTCGTAACAGAATTATGTTTTGTCGTACATTGAAATTACAATTCGACGCTATCATGCCTCTAGGTTGTGGCTAAGTCGTACTCTACAAATTTTCACAGATTTTACTTTGAAAAATTCAATTGGTTCACTAACGCCATGCGCCTCGCGGAGGGCCTGAGTGCTACGTCCGGGTGGTTCGGGACGATTTTCTCAGCCGCGGACACCGGCGCCGACGCCGGATTTTCTGCGACACGGGGCCCTTAACGCTGTCGCGTTAAAATTACGGCAGAACTCATCTCACGATGACTTTCGGGGGTAATGCGAATAGCGTTCGAGCAGTGTAGCGACAGTACATATTCCTCAAGTCACGTTTAACACGTCCATCGTCGTAATTCTGAGACTTTTGTTTGCTTCCGCTGTGTGCTACGTACTCCGATATCGTCCTATTTTGCTATGGCGCTCGCTCGGCATGACGACGGCTGTATGACGCGGACGCAGTGACGATGAATTTACGAAAATTAACGATAATGATCAAACGACAAAGGCATATAACGCGAAGCTATACGATGATAATGATGCGAACGATCGCGACGGCATCCGGACAACTGTATGACGAAGATGCTGTGACTGTATACGATGGCATGTCAACGGCACGAGGACAGAGGGATGACGACGAGTGTGTGATGACAATGGCGTGACGATGTCTCGTATCACAAAACCTGTTCGCGCGTGCGAACGTACGAACGACATGCCGTGATTTACATTAGGCGTACAAAGTAAAGCGTGGCTACGTTTTCTTGTGCGCAGGCAACCTTTCCGTCGAGTTTTCAAGCTTCCTGCTCAGCCGCCATCTTGTTAGGACAGCAAAGAAGCCTGCATCTATAGTGAACCAGAATACTATACCTGCGTAGTTCCTTACTTCGATGCTGTCTTCGCGAAGCTGTCTTCTTTGAAGTCTTGGAGGAGACCTAAGATGACCGCTGTCCTCTTAGCCATCTAGTTTGCCGTCTACAGAGAGTATTGGAACACAGCATATGCATGAAACGGACGCCAAAGCACTGCTTCTCGTTTGCCATCTATACGCGGACCATAAAACCAGCGTAATCGACCGCAGGCTACAGACATTCGGATTACTATGCTAAACGTACGGTATACTTTTGCTATTTTCAAATCAACCGCAGCAGCAACAACGACGGCGAAAGAAGAAGCGCTTGTCCGGATAACTTTCCCGTCATTCAGTTGGCATATCGAAACGGCGCGAGGCCCGCCCATCGCGTGACAAACCGCCTCAAACCGCTAGACGAAGCTGTGATGCGAGTTATATTAAGTTATATGCGAGCCTCGACCTGAACCTACTTCCACAATTGCTGCATTTTTTTTTTTTTTTTTTTGCGACTCGCCTCCTACGCGCAGCTTCCGTGACAATGACCATTCCGGGAACAGACAAAAAAAAAGAAAAATTATTTATGCTACCTCTGAAAGCAAAGTTCGGTGATGCTTCTCCGCACGTACACGGTATAAATGCCACCATGCAGGACGGCCACATGTTTGCGTTCCCGAAACGTTCCGCGGCAGTTGATCGTTCAACAGCAGCTTTCTATGGGATTGGGTGTATAGCACGCCGACATAGTTATCAGCTTTCACATAAATCATCGTCCTCGGGCTAGTGCATTTGCATGCGACAAAATTGATCGCCCAGAGCGAATGCAGTCAACGGTTCGGCGTGACTTAACTATCGTGGACAGTTGAAACGCGAACACCTTATGATAGTAACCATAGAGAACGCGTATACTTTCGTTTCCGCTTCTGCCAACGCGTGTTTTTTCGGCGGTATTTCGGCCTCGTACGCTTAGTGCGAGGACTTTTCGCGCCGCCGCCTCGTCGCCGCTTTGTCATCGCGTCATCGCCATGTCTTCTTGTCACCGTCTTGCCGCCGTCACGTCACCGTTGCGCAGTTACCACCGTGCTTGTCCTCGGGCCATCGATACCACTCTTTTCGGCAGCACTCGATGCTTTGCTTTCGGTCACCTTCGACATTCTTTCCTTCTTTCTTTCTTTCTTTCTTTCTTTCTTTCTTTCTTTCTTTCTTTCTTTCTTTCTTTCTTTCTTTCTTTCTTTCTTTCTTTCTTTCTTTCTTTCTTTCTTTCTTTCGTTTCTCCTACTCCCATTCCTTCTTTCACTCCTAAATGTTGGCGTTCGTTATTCGTGCATGCACCGACCACGCACTTTTCAGCGTGTGCTCTCTGCCGCGGCGTCCCGTTTATTCCTCTTTCGTTTCCTCGTATTTTTTTTTCTCCTCTGTCCCCAATGCACGGCGTCTATATAAAGCAAAACACGAGCGACAGTGGTACATGGAGTGTGTGTGGGGCGCCTTTCATCATGCCGATCCACCCTGGCACTTCCATCAACGTCCGCCTTTTCCGCGTCGAAGACGGCGTCGCCCGTGGCAGTGGCCAGACTGGTTTACGGCGGGTTCGAACGCCAAGTGGCGGTGCTCGACGACGCTTCGCGAATAGGCAAGGAACAAGAACCGCCGTTTCCTTACGACGCGTCGCCGGTTACGACCGCGGTCCGAGGCCAGGATCGAGTTCGGCGGTGGCGGCGGTGTTTACGCGCACTGTGGCAGCCAGTGCATAATATACTTATGATCCCAGGAAACTTATTCCTGCCGCGCGTTTTTCGCAATACCGACATTGCCGAGAAAAATTGAGTATCTCGTTTAGTGTACTCAATTCACGGCTGCACGTTTATTCACTTGTTCTATTCAAGAGACTTGTTCTATTACAGAGACTTGTTCTATTACAAGAGACACAGCCACGTGCGTCGAGCTAATGTATGCAGCTTTCTTGAGCGTTTCCGAGTAATATTTAATTATTTCATTTGCGAAGTTGGGGCCAGCTCGATGGGTTGGCCGTGTAGTATATTTACAGGGTACTGCAATTCGTAATGTCCGAGGTCCCCCGCTAAATTTAGCGGGGAACCTTGATAATTAAACGCGCTTGATAGCCCGCCATCAAGCGCCACAATATATAGAGCCTGCGTGATGCTCTGGAACAAAAGCGATGAGATTTTTCAACACTTTTCCCTGCAGTTAATCACAATTTTACAAAATCATTTTTTCCGCAACTTACGCGAGAAATTACACTCGTTTGCACCTAATAGGCATATGGCACATTGCCGTTATTTGAAAAAGTAAAGCGCGTTTTTTTTTTTCTTCTGGCATTGTGGACTCATGGGACACGCGGCGTTTGCAGAACAAAGAAACGCAAAACTGTTTAAAAATGTCGCAATTTCACCCGAAAGGCGAAGCATCAATTGCGATAGCAAATTAGTAGAGAGCTATTCGGAGTAGGGATAGTAGTTTTATCGGCTGCATAAAGTTGGACACATTCGCTTACTAACTGAATTAACAAGCGTGGTGTCAGCGCGCACAAGCAAACATGAATAGATCACACTGAATGACCGCAGACAACGACTGTCAAAACGCTGGCAGCAAGCGCAGCCACTGCAGCGGACGAAGGTTCGTGCGGTCTATCGCTTCAACGGAAACTGAGCGGCGAATGCACAGCGCATACAAAGGTCAGATTCGTGTGGAGATAAGAGATGGTGCAGGCGACCGCCACAGCCAGGCAAAGTACAAGCGCAGTTGTTGGCAGAGTACAAGCTGCCCCCCCCCCTCTACCTCCCGCGCTGCCTTCCCGCTTTCTTGCTTTCGTGTGGGAGATTCAGCGGCCAGTTCCCCTTGCTCCCGGTTGCAAGATACGCATTTGGTGCCGCAGCACAGCGCCGCCCCGTCTCCCTCCCTCCACAACCGCCACGGTCCTTTCGCGCGACGGTCGCGTTTGCTTTCCGCCGTGCGTTCGCTCTCCGCGATAGCGCGCGTCCCCCGCGCGCTTTTCACTCGCGCATACGGCGCGCGGCGACGATTTTATCGCCCTTGGACTTTATACAGAACCTCACGGCGACGACGACGGCAGAAATCCGGTTGAAGTGTCCATATAATTGCTATCGCAATAAAAATAAATTAAGGCGCTTTACGTACGTGCCAAAACTGCGATCTGAATACGAAATAAAGCCGTAGTGAAGGAGATTCAGATTAATTTTTACCATGCGACGTTCTTGAACGTGCACCTACATCGAATTACACGAGCGCCTTTCTTCTTTTTCTTCTTTTTTTTTTGCATATCGGCCCCCATCGAAATGCGGCGCCACCGCGGCCGGGAATTCGAATCCGCGGCCACGTGATTAGCGGCGCAAAGGCATAGCCGCTAATTAAGCCACCCGTGCACGGGTCGGTGCGAAATCGTCTGTGCTGTATACAACACGGTGTGAACATTTTTCTGAGGCGAATACTTCGGGGCCCTCACCAAATGCAACGATGGTTCAGAATAGCAATTCATGCGCTTCTACTGTCTTTAAGAGCGGAGCCGAACCCTACCGATCTTTGCTGACCGCATAGCCTGCTGGGTGCTGCTGTCCTGCCGAACAGCTCGCACGAAGATCAAATGCCGTATAGAGTCGTGTAAAGGCCACACCCGTGTAAGTAAGGGCCTCACCCCAACCTGGCAGCGTAAAATTTGGAGAAAAATATTTCTATCGGAGAAGCTATCGCGTTTGGTGCCCGAATGCCACGCGCGCGCATCGGAGAATTTTCGCGCGCTGCCTATACTTCCGCGTGCCGCTACTAGATGGCGAGAGCTGCACGTTGACCTGTGATGCAATGGTACATCCGGGAATCTGGGGTGTGCAGTAGTCGCCAGCTGGGCTGGCACCATTTGACCAAAAGGTTCGGTTCCTGTAAGGGCCGCACCTCATCAAAATTGTGCAAAAAAAAAAAGGAGTGCGGCCCTTACACGCGTCTATACGGTAAATTACCGGTCCTATGGTGGCGTCGAACCTCGGACTCCCGGCGCAATAGCCCGATGCGCTGACCATACACTTTTCTCGTCGAGGCGATTGGATTGCGTCACGCCACGTATGACACGTGGACGCGAGAGAACCTTCGCTTTTCGAAGTACGCCAGTCATGAGGTGTGGTCCTGCTGTCCATCCACTTGCGTGCACATAAATACCCAAGTTAGTGGACGCATCGATGGCCGCCGCTGTAGCGCAATTGGTATAGTGCATCGCACGCCTAATGCGGAGGTTGTGCTTTCGGTGCGAACCGGCGACAAGTTATCTTTTCGTCCGCTCTCGTTTCTCCTTTAATCGGTATTGTCCACATTTCAATTTCAACCACAGCTAATTATTCGTATGCTTTCCGTGGCTTCATTGCCGGTGCGCATTATATATGGATGGCCTTGAATAACAAAAAAATCGAGCCTCTCGGTTTCCTTTCTTCTCGTTCATATATATATATATATATATATATATATATATAAATGTTAACGAAAACGGAGTTGAAAGAGTGCGGGCACCGATACTAAAAATTAACCTCTGTTCCAGCAAGCAGCATGTACATATGGCTGAACCCTCTATGACCCGTGTGGACTCCGGGGCATGAGTCCTTACGCGGCAATCAGCAGGCACACGCCTACGCCCGAGCGCATGCACACCGGGAGCCGCGAGATGACCGCGCCGAGCAGTTCCAACCAGAGCCCATACCATTAACCTACACTCACATCCTACAACACTATCGCCTTTCACGAAGAACACTACCCCCACCTCATAATTCTCTGACGCGAGAGGAGGCCGTAATATGGCGAAAACTCCAAACAAACACATATCCACATTTGAGTCTTTACCACGCCATACATCCTGCGCTGTATTCCCATAAAATGTCCACACTGTGATCAATGTGCAACACTTTACCACATGGTGTGGGCTTGCGCAAACACACCACAGCTAACACCCATAACACACCCCACCACACGGCAATGGGAGGCAGCGCTGTCCAGCTCCGACTCGACGGACCACCTCAATCTGGTCAACCGAGCGAGAAGGGCAGCTAAGGCCGCTGGACTCCTGGACTGAGGGGACCACCCACTGCAGAGCGGGGGAGCTACCTACGCTCGTGTGCTATTTTTATTAATGTTTATTCTCTCTCTCTCTCTCTCTCTCTCTCTATGACCCACCTGAAAAAGGCTCAAGACCCATTTGGGGGTCATGACCCACAGTTTGAGAAACACTGTAATAAAGCATTTATCCAGCATTTAAAGAAAAAAGAAACTTTGTCTCAGTTTGGGTCTCCGCCGGCTAGTCCCTCAGGACCTCAATAAAAGTTCATTGTCTGTCTGTGTTGTCTCAGTTTGAAGCTTCAAGTGACCCGGCTATCTCGATTACGTTTCCCAAACAGTACTGCTCAAAATAACGGCACATTTTTCACCCATGCATATTGTTATCTCTGTTTTCACGAGATCTGTAGTTGTAGACCTGATGTTTATTTCTATTTAGAATGTTTTGCTGGGTTCTTTCCAGCCTAAATAAAGTAATGAATATACTCACAGAAGTCACTAGGATTAGCCGAACTATTTAAACAAAATGAAAATTTACGTCGTTCAGCGGTCAATGCGATAATATCTAGCCGTGTTTCAGGCGTGTAATATAACGTAGTATGCCTCCTTTTTCTTTCCTTCTTTTTTTTTTCTCATTGAAACGCAGGAAAAGAACGTGGTAGCCTGAAAAGCGTATAACCACACGTGCTCGACAGGCTGTTAGCATCATGGTACTGTGTGACGTTACAACGGCAGGAAAAATAGCGCATTAGCTAGATAAAAAAAAATGTGTGAGCGGTTTCCTGGTGCATTGATCCTCAACAAACAGAAGCTCAAGCTACTGTTTATTTATTTATTTATTTATTTATTTATTTATTTATTTATTTATTTATTTATTTATTTATTTATTTATTTATTTATTTATTTATTTATTTATTTATTTATTTATTTATTTATTTATTTATTTATTATGATTACAGATTGGGCTCCAAGAGGAGAGAAGGGTAGTTGAGGATGGAAAATGACTATTACACGTGGTGTGATGAAATTAGGAAACTTGCAGGCGTACGGGACGGTGTTCAAATGAGTAGCCGATTAGGGGTCGATGGGAGAGGCCTTCGTCCGGCAGTGGATATAAAAGATGATGACGATGATGATTATGATCGAAAGCGTAAGAGAGCATGCGACTCATCGCTGCATCAAACTGACTCGACAGTTCTGTTGCGCGGTGCCATTGCCGAGCGGATGAACCTCGGAAAAGCTGCCATATATTAGCGGGCCGAAAGCGAGGACAAGGTATAGCCGGCTTGCTAATGGAAGCCTCAACCCATTCATGTCGACGACACCCGGCCGCACATCCAATCAATCATCGCTCCGAGAGCGAAAAAAAAAAAAAGATGAACAAAAAAAAAGAAAAGGTTCGTGTGTACAAAAAAGCGCCTACGCCTGCAGACACGCAAAGTAGAGTGGTCTAAGCTCTGAAATGCGAACGGAAGCCACATTGGTAGTTTTCACTCGCGTTGTTGTTTGTGGACTTCCTGTCGTGCGGGTGATATACCGGATGATTAGTTCGCTCGGTTTTAACGATCTTTTTTTTTTCTGCTTCTTTTATTCTCTCTCCCTTCTTTCTTTCTTTTTTTTTTTCAGCCGTTCTTCGTGCTGTGTTTTCCGCGTCTCCGCTGCGGAAGGGCGTCGGCAGTGTCGTCACAGCAACGACAACCTCCTCTCCATTTCTCTCCACTCTCCTTCAATAGACGGGACTTCATTGCACGCTCATTTTTTTTAATATTATTCCATTTTACTTTCCTCCTGTACAGTTTTCTCTTTTTTTTCTCTCTCTCTTTTTTTTCTTTTTTCATTGATTACTTGCACTAGCGAGGCCAGACGTATATGACTGGTCAGCCTGTAGCAATGCCTCTCTGTACTATAACATTGTTGTTTTGTGTGTGGTTTTGTTTTTATACTTGTCATATATTTCCCGATCGACTGAAAACACCGTGCATGGAGACAGCTCGCTCGAGAAGAGGCCCAAACAGGCGCGCGCGCACAGCGCTTGCAGGCTAAGCTAAGAATTCCATTGACGCGACCTACATGCGATAATAAGTAGCTGCGCGGTCAAAGATGCCGAAAGAAAAGCGCTTTATCGACCACAGGTGTAGTGTCAATAAATCTATCTGTTGCTAGACAGCTCCGTGAACGTGTTTGCCCCTTCCCCCGTGATTCTGTGCGATGTCTTTCTGTGGGCTGTTCTTGGTCGGTCACGAATCACAAGCTCGCCCACGCTTTTACATACGTACGAGCGCATACATACATACATACATACATACATACATACATACATACATACATACATACATACATACATACAATACATACATACATACATACATACATACATAATACATACATACATACATACATACATACATACATACATACATACATACATACTACTACATACATACATACATACATACATACATACATACATACATACAATACATACATACATACATACATACAGACATACATACATACATACATACATACATACATACATACATACATACATACTACATACATACATACATACATACATACGCTGAATGATCCGTGAGCAAGAGCATACGGTGTGCATACCTCTTTCGGCTGAGCCACTGGTTCGTTCGTGTGCTAGAATTTCGAACAGACATGACATTTCGTAGTGGATGCAAGTTGGCACATCCTCTGAACGCGTCGCTGCCTGTTTCGTACACAGGGTGCAAATTGCGCGTCAATCTGTCACGTTCCGTACACGCAAAGCCTACAGTTCTTCTATATAGTGTCGCCTTTGCCGCACACAACACCGTATACTTCTGATGTATTCCTAACTAAGCTGCACGGTAATATAATCGCGAAGACTGCCGAGCCGACACACGTCGCGGGAACTCGCGATCGCGACACTGAATTTCAGTGGGCTTCCAGTCATACCGACCCAGTTGGCAATGACCGAGTTGACGGATTTGCAAAACGTGCGTGCGAACACGGAGAAGCAAGCGCCATTTTGCTGTCTGGCAACGAGTTTAGTAACAGATTACGAAAAGTCTCAGAGGATTATCTGCAGCATGGTTCGGTGAAGGGTCCAAAAGATGAACTTCGTATGCAGGAGACCCTGCATGGCCTGAAATTCAGTGTATACGTGAAGGTACCGCGAAACGTGGAAACCTTGTTTCACTGCGCTTTCACCTTGGTGTGGCCTTACACAAAGCACTTTTTCTTTAAAACTCATCGTGCAAGATGGATGGATGGATGCTATGAGCGTTCCCTTTGAAACGGGGTGGTGGGTGGCGCCACCAAGCCCTTGTTATTATTTTGCCTAATGTCCTACCTATACCTAGGTGGTAAGCATCTAGAATACCTATACGTTTTACACGTGAAAGCGCGGTACAGCGGCGTTGCTTGCACTTCACGTTCGCAGTATCTTTCTTTCTTCCTCGCTCTCTCTTTTTCTTTCTTTCTCCTGCGCGTTTAATTCGCGGTCGTCCAGGCGCGCGTTCGTCCCCGATAAAACGTTTTCTGTGTTCCCGCAACTTTTACTCGATTGCTTTGCGCCCCCTTGACACTTCCCTATATTGCCTTTGACCCGCGTCTGCGATGGAGTGTCGATTCCACCGTAGACGTGTATTATTTAGCTTCGTCGCCGCGACAGCACGTTTTCGCTCCATTTGGTTCGTTCTGTTTTGGGGCCACGGGATACCAATCCAATAAACACCTCGCCTTTCTTTCTTTCTTTCTTCCTCTCTGTTGAGGCTGTCATCGGGGACCCCGCGCACAACGTTATATTTGTCAGCTGCGTATAATAGCCGTGTGCGGAAACCGACGAGGTGACAATGGCGCCACCCCTCTGAGCGCGATATCGATTACGCTGCCAGGGTCGCCTTTCACGCTGGAAGTTTTATGATACGGCCTATACTTGGGCGCTTTGCTCGGTCACGTGACCTTCCTGCATGCGTTTCGATCATTCGCTCTCGAAGAAATAAACCCTTTCGAATCTTCCCGAAACTTAAAATTTACACCCCAATATCACAGGCAGCTCGAGAGTATTGTGGACCTTTAAAACACGCAATGATTGACGACCTTAGCGGGCAAAATGTAAGAGTAGGTTTGAAAAGAAATGAGAGGAAGACTAAGGTAGGGTAAGAATAAAGAAGAAGATGCGGAAATGCATTTTAACTTGGAGCCCATGCTTGACTTGATCGTAATGACGCCTAGCGTTAACGTGTCTATAAGGCGCTTCCTTCGATGCGCTCACGATATGCGTCATTTAGATTATGTCAAAACTTCAAGTTAAGACGCATTTCTGAATACTAGTGTAGGCATCTAGAATCTGTACGAGTACCTAGCATAATTACTTAGTCACAGAAGTTCAGGATCATATATGAGAATGAAATCTACAGAAAAATAGCGAAAGATAAAAAAGTATCGCTTATGTATGCGATTCTGAGTAACTCGTATGCATCAAAGACAGCGAAGTTGTGTAAGTGTCGAGTTCTCACATCCTGCGGGAGTGTCAGGGGTCTGTTTCGCCACCGCACGAGATCTGTCCCAATTTTTGCAAACGCTGCACTATATATATCCGGTGTCCTTTCTACGCTATACCGCAGCTTAATTCCATCGTCCTTCGTTATATCCGACATACATTCGTATACATTTTGCGTCACATCTACCGACTCCGGCGTCTGGCTACGCGTTCTAACGGCCTAGTAGAGGGCTGCGTTGCTAGCTCTTCTTAGTGATGGCAGTATTCGGCAGCTGTCACCGCCGCCTGCGTTCTGCTGCTCGTTCTCGCCAAAGAGGTTTAAAAAAGAATACTTTTTTTTAAAAAAAACCTCCTTGGTTCTCGCAGACGTCCTGGTTGCCCTGGCTCCCATGCGAGCTGCGTTGTTGGCAAGGAAAACTTGTTTTGTCTTGCACAATTTATCGCAAAAAAGGGGGCAAACATGGCATGCATGTCAAGAGAATTTATTTCGACATAGGGGCGACAACACGGCGAGATAGTCGTTACAGAAGACTGGCTTGAACTCGCCAAAACGCCTCCTAAATGCATACTTAGTGCGTTATAACGTAAAATGATTCCAAACTCTTTTGATTCCAAACTCCTGACGTCAAATTTATGTAACCACCGACGCAAGCATCGGGCGGTGACCCGCAGCGTTGTTTGAACAACCAAATCAAACACTCTCCTCGTTTATATAGGAGGTCACCTTTGTTCGCTGTCAAAACCAATAACATTGTCTACACTCAGCGGTTTTTCTTATCTAACTGGCTGACAAGAGGCGAGGAGCACGCTCTAGTGGAGAGGGTTTTGATGGGGCCGAGCCAGCCACGGAGCCAGCACAGTAAAAATAGATAACCACGTGAAGAGGGTTTTGCCGGCTTCTCCGATTCGTCCGCTTCGCCTTACTTAGCTTGCGGTGGCTGGTCGAAAATCGCGGCGGCGTGCAACGGAAGGATACCGCTAAAACGGATCCTCAGCAAGGAAGAGTTGGCAGAGCGATGTCGTATGCGTGCCGAAAGGGCTCGATAACGTTTTGCTGCCACGCAAAAAGGTTTACCATGCGCAAATAAATACATGCTCACCGGCAGGTGCGAGTAGCGAGGGCCGGAGCGATCGGCGGGCAGCCATCTTCTATTCCTTTCGGAACGGGGCAGTCTGTAGCTATTCAGAAAATTTTTCAGTGTTGTTCGGCATATTAATGCATTTTTTTTCGCGTACATGTGACTTTGATGTGGTGAGTTTTCGCGGTTTTGTGAGGTCACGTGACAGACATGCGAAGTGGGCGTAGCCAGAAAACATTGGACCAATAGCAGAGGGCTAATGGTGAAAAGGCGAAAAGGCGCCAGGGGGTGGCGCACCAGGCATGTGTAATACCCCCCCCCCCCCCCCCCCCTGGAAAACAACTTAGGAGACGCTTAAGCTTCGCCTTTAAGAGTAGAACGCGATAGCATCCAAAGGTCCCCTTAACTGCTTTTCACGCTTCCTGGCAAATGCAGCTTAATTATGCAACCGTAATCTTTACCTGGTAACGCTTGCAGTTCTTTTTTGTTCTTTGCGCGGAGGTGAGTGTCATTTGGTGGTGGTGCAAGGAACCCAGCAGCGCGCGCAGCTCTGTGATTGGTAGAAATGCGGTGCGCGCCGTGCTGTAATTGGTCGAAAATTTTCGCTGACCGTAAACGCCGGATTTCGGCGTAACGGGGCCCTTAACGCTATTGCTTTAAAAATTCTGGCTACGCCACTGGTAGCATTAAAGGCAGTCAATCGATTTGAGTCGACTTTAATGCTCACTTTTACAATTGTTCGTCTTTAAACGTATTTCCGAAGGATAATTTCCGCGTCTGGCCTTCGTACGTCATTTGGTCCATACACTTCGTTATCGACCCGGGCAAGATGCTAACGTTCACGACGTCACATGTTAGTCTCGCATTCGTGGAGCTGTATACGTGCAGTTATAAATGCGTTAGCTTTAGGAGTGTCAAAGTGGGCAAAGTGTATGTGTGTGAAGTGTGGGAACCCGGTCACGTGGTAGAGAGGGGATGGGATAGATGAGAAGGGCGTATATATATATATATATATATATATATATATATATATATATATATATATATATATATATATATATATATATATTGTGAGACAAGGTTTAGGCAGTCAGACTCTCATTTATTCTCTCGAGCGAGAGCCCCATCACCAGGCCCCAAAGCAGTTATGATGAGAATGCACAGACGAGAATGTGAAGCGTATGAATAATGCTCACACTAATTTCCCCGCGCGCGCAAGCGACCAGCCAGGCCGCGACTTAGCCAGGAGGGAGGCGCCGAACGAATCGTTTAAGACGCGAAACGCAAACGATCTCCGAACCACGATAACGATGGTCGGAAGAAACCGCGACGGAAGTAACGTGATAGTTCACTGGAGATGTTTGTTCATTGTTAATGTAGCGGCCAAGGAAGCGTGATTCAAACTTCTCACACAAACCGGGTGTACGAATGGGCGTCCAAAAGAGCACTTCATCTCCAGGACGAAAGGAGAGGTCTCGACGAGAGATGTCGTAACGTTGTTTGCGGTCTAGTTGACTGACTTCTGTGTTGAAGCGAGCACGGCCACGACATTCGTCAAGTCGCGAGACGAACTGTTCTGGTATACTGGCCAAGGTGTTGGTTGAGGCAGTTAATTAAGAAAGCGGCGTCGATGGTGAATGTCGGCGAACGGCCGTAAACGGGGTAGAAAGGTGAGTACCCTGTAGTTCGTTGGATAGCAGTGTTGTGAGCAAACGTCACAAACGGTAAAAGTCCGTCCCAATTGGCGTGGCTTGGCCCGATATAGATTGATATCATATCTGTTAGCGTGCGATGAAATCGCTCTGTTAAGCCATTTGTTTGAGGGTGGTATGCGGATGTCGTCTTATGAACTGTGCCACAAGCTCTGAGTACTCCTTCGATCATTTGCGACATGAAAGTCTTGCCGCGATCACTCAACAGTACATGACGTACACCATGACGCAGCACAATGGCATCCAGAAAGAAGCCGGCAACGTATGAGGCCGAACTAGAGCGTAGAGGTGCGGTCTCTGCGTACCGTGTGAGGTGGTCGACAGCTGTCACGATCCATCGATGACCTGCTGGCGTTATAGGCAGAGGTCCGACCAGGTCGATTCCAACGATGGCAAAAGGTGTCTCGGCACATGGGATGGGCTGTAAAAGGCCAGCAGGAGGCGAAGTCGGTCGTTTCCGCCGTTGACACTGGACGCAAGAAGCAATTAACGTACTTGGCCACAAAGGTAGACGTGCCCGGCCAAAAGAAACGGCTCCTAATGCGGTGGTATGTTTTGTAGAAACCCAAGTGGCCAGAAGATGGGTCGTCGTGAAAGGCTTCAAGGATTTGTTTGCGCATCGAACGTGGAAGGACAGGTACCCAGCGGTGGCCGTCGGTGTTGTAAATGTAGCGGAGCAGTACATCGTTGTCGAGCTTAAATAGTCGCAGTTGTCGACGTAATCGGGCATTCGGTGCAGAAATAGTACCGCACAGGCGTTGGATGGGGCTGCTGCAGTAGGGATCAAAACGTCGACACGAGGCGAACTGAGTTCCGCGATTAGAAGAAGGCGTGTCAGTAACCGCTAGAGGTAATAACGTAAGTGGAGACTTAGTCGCATTATCAAGTGGCGAGCAGTGGAGAGACGTGTTCGAGGATAATAGTGGCAGGGGGCAGCGAGACAGAGAGTCGGCATCTTTATGCTTTTTCCCACACTTGTAGACAACGTCAAAATCGTACTCTTGTAATCGGACCACCCAGCGACCAAGGCGTCCAGACAAATTTTTCATTGACGACAACCAGCATAGGGCTGGCGTCCATAAAGATATGGTCGAAACTTTTGTATGGCCCAAACTACTGCGAGGCATTCCTGCTCTGTTATCGAGTAGTTCTTTTCGGCAGCCGTTAATGCGCGACTGGCATAAGCAACGACTCGCTCTTCGTGTAGTGGTATCACGCTGTAGAAGGACAGCACCGATCCCATGGCCACTAGCGTCGGTGTGCAAACAAGTTGGTGCATTCTCATCGAAGTGACACAGGACGGGGTCGGATGTCAAGGCTTGCTTGAGGGCTTGGAAAGAAAGTTCGCAGTCGTCTGTCCAAGTGAGAGCAGTGCCCGACGTCGGCGACTTGTGCAGCGGCGACGCCATATCAGCAAAATGACTGATGAAGAGGCGGAAGTAGGATGCCAGGCCCAAGAAGCTTCTTAATTGTTTTTGATTTTCGGGGCGAGGGAATCGAAGCACGGCAGCAACCTTGTCGGGATCTGATCGCACGCCATATGTACTGATAAGGTGGCCCAACACTTTGATGTTCTTTCGGACAAAATGGCATTTCTTTGTGTTGAGTTGGAGTCCAGCGTTGGAAATGCATGTGAAAACTTCGTCCAAACGCTCAAGGGGCTGACGAAAAGTTGTAGAAAAAATAACGATGTCATATAAATAACACAGACAGGTCTTCCACTTAAGGCCGCGTAAAACTGTATCGATCATGCGTTCAAATGTTGCAGGAGCATTACATAAACCGAAGGGCATGACGTTGAATTCGTAAAGTCCATCTGGCGTTGCAAAGGCTGTCTTGTCCTTGTCCGCTTCGTCCATGGGTATTTGCCAGTACCCGGATTGGAGGTCTAGACTTCAAAAATATTCAGCGCCCTGGAGGGAGTCAATGACATCGTCGATTCTTGGCATCGGATATACGTCTTTGCGCGTGATCTTTTAAGTGCTCGATAATCGACGCAAAATCGTACAGAGCCGTCTTTCTTGCGGACCAACACAACAGGAGACGACCAAGAACTGGACGATGGTCGAATGATGTCTCTTTTAAGCATGTCGTCAACGTCGTCCGCAATGATTTTCCGTTCTGCGGAAGACACGCGATACGGGCGGCGGCCTACAATAGAACTGCCTTCGGTTTCAATGCGATGCACTGCGACGTAAGTGCGCCCCAGAAGTTTGGAGTTAACGTCAAATAAGGCGCTGTGTTTTTGCAGTAGGGCCAAAAAGTCTTCTTTCTGCGCAGCAGTGAGATCGGGATTTATCGCTTCCTTTAAAGCAGTGGCAGCAGCATGATCATCAGTTGTGGTAGACAAAGGCGGTGATTCGGTGTGAAGGGGTACCAGCGAAAGAGGTTCGGTGTCAGTAAAGCAAGTCACAGTGGTGCCCTGGGAGAACACAACTGGCGAATAAGTGGTGTTATGAACAGCGACGAACGCTCTACCGTCCTGAAAACGCACCAGGCTAGGAGTAATGCTAAGCCCACCAGAAATGCAGCGACTGCTCAGTGCAAGGAACACATCACCATTAACAATAGTGTAGGAAGTCAGCGTTAAAATAAGCTCATTGCCCGCGGGAATGAAACAGTCGGCAGACGTCACGAAACGTAGGCTGTGAGCATCGACAGCGGACGAAGATTCGTACCGCCAGACTCCGCATCGGTGATTCCAGCTTTGTTGCCACGTTCGTTATTCTCCCCGAATGCTGCAAAGAACTCATCTTGGGGATGGATTTTGTGCGGGATTATGGAGCTATTATGAACAGCCCGGAGCGTTTGGTCACATTTTCAGCGAACCCAGATGTAGACTGCAACTATGATAGACAGCACGGGCGTTTGCGACTAGCCGAGGACGTGACGATGCCGCCGCGTACCTACTGCCTTGTTTCTGTTTCTACCGAGAGGCCTTACCACGGTGATGTGATAGCGGAACAAATCAACGTATTATTGCTCACACAAGGCGTTTCGATTGCACGGGGCATTCTGGCTTTAAATCGTGGGCATGCAGCAGTGCTCCTTACGAACTTTAGCAACGAACGCCGCCACGTCCCGAAAGGCACTGCAGTTGCGTTCTGTGATGACATAGTACAAGTAAAGGACTGCTTCGCTGTGCACGACCAAGGAACGAGTGACAAGACCTTTCCGGCCCCGACAACATTGTCCGTAGACGTTTGCTCGGCCCTGTTGCCCGCTGAGAGGCAGCGCCTACTGGAACTAATACAGCAGTTTGAGGATTGCTTTTCGTGTACGTCCAAGGTCAAGCAAACACCACTGACCAAACATCGGATAATTACGGACGATGCCACTAGACCGATTCGACAGAACCCCTACTGTGTGGCCCCGAAGGAACGCGAATAAATACAAAAGCACGTGAAGAAAATGCTCGAGGATGATGTTATACAGCCTTCGAAGAGTCCTTGGGCGTCCCCTGTGGTGTTGGTCAAGAAAAAAGACGGCAGCTTACGTTTCTGTATTGACTACCGCAAGTTAAGTCAGGTAACAAAGAAAGACGTCTATCCGTTACCACGCATCGACGATTCACTCGACAGGTTGCGCCACGCACGCTATTTTTCCTCCATGGACCTACGCAGCGGGTATTGGCAAATAGAAGTCGATGAGCGAGATCGGGAGAAAACTGCTTTCGTGACGGCCGACGGTCTCTACGAATTTAAGGTGCTACCTTTTGGTTTGTGTACAGCGCCAGCCACTTTTCAGCGTCTAATGGACACCGTACTTTCAGGTCTAAAGTGGCAAACGTGCTTAGTATACCTCGACGATGTGATCGTTTTTTCGGCTACATTTGAAGAGCATCTAATCCGGCTACAGGCTGTTCTCCAAGCCGTACGCTCTGCAGGCCTCACGTTAAAGCCTTAAAAAGTGTCATTTTGGCTTTAACGAACTCCAATTCCTGGGCCACGTCGTCAGTAGCGAAGGTGTCTGGCCTGACCCAGACAAAATAGACGCGGTTACAAAATTCCCCACACCATCTAACAGGAAGGCAGTGAGACGCTTCTTCGGCCTGTGCGCCTATTATCGCCGGTTTATTGCGGACTTTTCGCGTATTGCCTCACCGTTGACGCGACTAACCCGAGAAGATGTTCCCTTTGTTTGGGGCGAACGCGAGCAAATGGCATTTCACGAATTACGTCAGCGTCTACAAATGCCCCCAGTTCTGGCACACTTTGACCAGGACGCCTCGACAGCACTTCATACTGACGCGAGCAATGTAGGTCTGGGTGCCGTGCTGGTGCAATGGCAAGACGGCTCCGAGAAAGTGATAGCCTACGCCAGCAGAACTCTTTCGCGCTCAGAAGAAAACTATTCAACTATGGAGAAAGAATGCCTCGCCGTTGTGTGGGCTGTTATTAAATTTCGCCCTTATTTATACGGTCGCTAATTCACCGTCGTCAGTGACCACCATTCTCTGTGTTGGCTGACTAATTTAAAAGACCCCTGCGGTCGATTGGCGCGCTGGAGCCTCAGGCTTCAGGAGTTCAACATGTCCGTCGTATACAGGTCAGGGAAAAAGCATACCGACGCCGACTGCCTCTCTCGGTCACCTATACAGCCTTCTGTCACCGAGGATCCGGACACAGACGGTGCATTCTTGGGAGTCGTCGATACATTTACCATTTCCCAGCAGCAGCGCGACGACCCAGAACTGCTTCCGCTTATTGATTTCTTGGAAGGCCGGGACAAAGACGTGCCTCGCCTGTTTGGACGCAGTCTTGCGTCATTTTGTTTGAAGGACAATGTTCTCTATAAGAAGAACTTTTCTCCGACGGGCAGCACCTACTTACTGGTCGTGCCTGCTTCGCTTCGCAATGAAGTTCTCACAGCGTGTCATGATGAGGCCACCTCAGGTCATCTGGGCTCGACACGAACATTGTCCCGACTGCGGCGGAAGTATTATTGGCCGAAGCTCCCAGCCGATGTTAAACATCATGTGCGCACTTGTCCTGACTGCCAAAGACGCAAAGCACCACCCGACAAGCCAGCTGGTCTCCTACATCCTGTAGAGGTACCGGGAACGCCCTTTGCCAAAATTGGCATGGATTTTCTTGGACCATTTCCAACTTCAACTACAGGGAACAGGTGGATTATTGTCGCCACTGACTACCTCACCCGTTATGCGGAGACAAAAGCTACCCAGCGCGGAACAGCAGCTGAAGCAGCTCGATCTTTCGTCGAAAACGTCGTGCTATAGGCACGGTGCCCCAGCGGTTGTAATTACTGACAGAGGCCCCGCGTTCACGGCCGAACATTTAGAAGCGGTTCTCAAACTCAGCGGCACAGCCCACCGGAAAACGACAGCCTATCATCCCCAGACGTATGGACTAACGGAGCGTTTGAACAAGACACTCGCAGACATGCTTTGCATGTATGTCGACGTGGACCATAAGAACTGGGACGAGATTTTGCCTTATGTAACCTTCGCATATAACACCGCTCAACAGGAAACGACTCGCATGACACCATTCAGCTTGGTACACGGTCGCGAAGCCACGACAACTTTGGATGCAATGCTGCCCCATGAGTGCGACGATATCCATGCAGATGCTGAAGAATTTGGCCAACGTGCCGAAGAAGCCAGACAGCTTGCACGTGTACGCATCGACCACCAGCAAGACCAGGACGCAATGCGGTACAATCGTCAGCACAAATTCGTCGCCTACACACCCGGCGAGAGAGTGTGGGTTTGGATACCCATTCGGCGTAGGGGACTTTCTGAAAAACTACTAAGGCGATATTTTGGCCCATACATAGTTATCCGACGACTGAAAGACGTGAATTACGAGATCATGCCCGATGGTGAATCTTGTTCGCGGCGCCGCCAGCAACCCCCCGAAGTGGTGCATGTGGTGCGCATGAAGACGTACTTTTCCAAGTGACTCGCGTTTTAGTGTCTCGTACATGCATACAGTCAAGTTGCGCATCGGGACGATGCTTCCCTAGGGAGGGAGGCAAATACCACGTGTCTAGCGCGGCGATGACGACGACATAAGACACATCGGCACTTATGAAAAACATAGCAAGAAGAAGAAGAAGCAGTGACTAGCGCGCGGTATTTTTAAAACCGTCCGTTCTTGTTACTGCCTCTGCCGACAAGTGCGGTTCGTTTGTCCCTCGAGCTTTCGCCGTCGTGACACTGGTGGAGGTGCTGGGTATCGATCCCAGTACCTCTCGACAATATGAATAGTGCGCTGACGACAAGATATGAAAGCTGAAGCCGAGAACAGGAAGTCCCATCCCAAGATCATCGCGTATGTGCACGCAAGATAGCACCACAAACTGAATGTGGTGAAGGATGCCATCAATGAAAACACGCGCAGTGCAAACACCGGAGGGCTGAACAAGAACTTCATTAGCACAAGGAAGGGGAAGGCCATTATATGGTGTCTTCACATTTCGCAATCGAGAACACAAGTCAGTACTAATAATGGAAAGCGTTGCACCCGTGTCAACCAAGGCTTCAGTCCGTATACCTTCAACAAACACCAAAAGTACATTTGACGGGTGCGCCGGAGGAGTTTCACGTTGTCCACTGGATGCAGCTTTCCCTCCTGAAGCTGCACAATTTAGTTTTTGATCGGAGGACGAAGTAGCCGGTCGAAGAGGGGAGAAGGAGCGCCGCATCGGTGATGGAGAGCGACGACATGGGAAACGCAATGAACCGGCAGCGTTGAATTCCTGCGGTGATGGGGAAGGTCGTGGATAGTAATCGTAGTAAGAACGCATTCGTTGTGGTATAGGGTCAGAAAACTCATCCCTCTCAAACCCGTCATAGCCACGTCTTTCAACTTGCTGACGGCGTCGGCAAAACCTTGAAATGTGGCCACGGATGCCGCAATAGTAGCAAACAGGTCGAGGTGGGCTCCATGCGTTGTAAGACGGAAGAGCTGGTGGTCTTGTAGTGATAGGATTCAGAGACCCGTGCGGTGCAGATGCCTGCTGTGGTGGCTGCTGGGAGGGTGGCACTATAGAGGCAACCTGGGCGTAAGTGGGCGTAGGGATGGGGTGCGGGCTCGGGACTTGGGGACAGGTGGCTAGCTATCTCTTCCCTCACGATATGGCGGAGGCCGCCACCAGTAGGGGTCATATGGGCTTCAGGAGGGGTAGACGATGCATGGGCGTGCAGTTCCTCACGGATGATGGAGCGAATCAGGGCACGTAGCTCGCTGTCGGCGGACGCCTTGAAATCAGATGTGTCAGGGTGTAAGCGAAGCATATTAAGGTCATCGAGGCGCTGACACGTACTGATAATGTCTGCGACCGTAGTGGGGTTCAGCATTACAAGAGCATTGAATGCCAGAGTCCCAATACCCTTGAGCAGGTGGCATACACGGTCACAATCTGGCATCGAGGTGTTCACGCGGCGGCAGAGGGCAAGGACGTCCTCTATGTACAAATTGTACGATTCGCCCGAGTGCTGAACATGCTCAGCAAGCTTCTTCTTGGCGATATCTGAGCGGACAGAAGATTTCGCGAAAATCTGGCGTAGGTGGTGTTTAAACGTGCTCCAGTTGATGAAATCGAGCTCATGGTTATAAAACCAAGTTTTTGCGACGCCGGTGAGGTAGAAAGCGACGTGCCCAGGTTTTGCAGATTCGTTCCAGTGGTTAGTCACTCACGCGCTCGTATAGCTCCAACCAGGGATCAACGTCTTCACCGGGAAGTCCAGCAAACACCGGTGGATCCTTCTGAGGGGTGGTGACCGTCAAAGCAGGGGTTCCCGCCGGAGCAGGCAAGGTGAATGTCGCGGTAGTGGCCTGCTGGTCTTGAGACATGGTCGAGTGCAGATGGTGGGAGGCGGCGACCCGAGCGGAGCTCCAGGGATGTAGCGTAGGTGAAGCTGGAGAGAGACCGACAGCGAGAGGACGAAGGAACCGGACAGCACACTCCACCACTTGTGAGACAAGGTTTAGGCAGTCAGACTCTCATTTATTCTCTCGTGCGAGAGCCCCACCACCAGGCCCCAAAACGGTAATGATGAGAATGTACAGATGAGAATATGAAGCGTATGAATAATGCTCATCGCATATATATATATATATATATATATATATATATATATAGTGTGTGTGTGTGTGTGTGTGTGTGTGTGTGTGTGTGTGTGTGTGTGTGTGTGTGTGTGTGTGTGTGTGTGTGTGTGTGTGTGTGTGTGTGTGTGTGTGTGTGTGTGTGTGTGTGTGTGTGTGTGTGTGTGTGTGTGTGTGTGTGTGTGTGTGTGTGTGTGTGTGTGTGTGTGTGTGTGTGTGTGTGTGTGTGTGTGTCCACGTCCACTGCAGGACGAAGGCCTCTCCATGCGATCTACAATTACCCCTGTATTGCGCTAGCTGATTCCAACTTGCGCCTACAAATTTCCTAACTTCATCACCCCACCTAGTTTTCTGCCGTCCTTGCCCCATGTGACATGGGAGTGCCAATCACGACCCCAAAATTCAAGTTCACCCCGTTTAGCACAAAATTCCTTTAGGGAGCCTTGGGCAGCCATCCTCGCCCGGACTGACCTGGAGACTCAATTGAGCCTCCTCGACCAGGCACGGCGCGTGGCGGTGGCCTCTGGAGTCCTGGACTAAGGACCCACCCTCCGGCCCCCTTAACCCTATTTTTCCTAAATAAAGTTATTTCTCTCTCTCTCTCTCTCTCGACTGCACTTCCCTTCCCTTGGTATCCATTCTGTCCACCGGTTATCCATCCTACGCATTACATGGCCTGCCCAGCTCCATCTTTTTTTTCTCTTAACGGCAAATAAAACATCGGCTATCTCCGTTTGCTCTCTGATCCACGCTGCTTTTTTTCCTGTCTCTTAACGTTAGGCCTAACATTTTTCGTCCCATTGCTCTTAGTGCGGTCTTTAACTTGTCGGGCTAGTTTCTGCCCCATATGTTAGCACCGGTAGAATGCAATGATTGTACACTTTTCTTTTCAACGACAGTTGTAAACCGTATGCACTCCAACCCAATTTTATTCTTCTGTAAATTTCATTCTCATGATCAGGGTCCCCGGTGAGTAATTGACCTAGATAGACGTACTCCTTCACAGACTCTATAGAGGCTGGCTGGCGATCCAGAATTCGTGTTCCCTTGCCAGGCTATTGAGCATTATCTTTGTTTTCGGTATATTAATCTTCAACCCCACTCTTACACTTTCTTGGTTAAAGTCCTCAATCATTTGTTGTAATTCGTCCCCATTGGTGCTGAATAGGACAACGTAATCTGCAAACCGAAGGTTGCTGAGATATTCGCCGTTGATCCTCACTCCTAAGCCTTCCCAGTCTAAGAGCTTGAATATTCCTCTAAGCATGCAGTGAATAGCATCGGAGAGTCACTATATATATATATATATATATATATATATATATATATATATATATATATATATATATATATAGTGGTCTGCCCCGGACCACCGCGTCCGTTGTACTCCGCTCCTAGTCCTCGTAGTAGTAGTACTTGGTTGTTTATTTTAAATAGCTAGATAAATAAAGGAAAGGGGAGGGACGCGAAGAGGCAGGATGTGTGTCGACTGAGCTCCTGAATAACACTATTCAATGTGGTGTACGCGGTTTAAATCATATGGGTCCAGAACCTCAAAGAGGATGCGACGTAATTCTAATGCATTTCTCTCGCATTTGCCGCTAAATCTCCTCTGAATCGTTTTTTTTTTAAGTTACTTTGGTACACTCAGTAAAGGCTTTAAGTTTCAAGTTACGATGAACTTCACAAATTAAAGGCCACTCAACCTGACGTATTAGTTTCCCGTTCGCTTTGTCGTGCAAGGACTTATCGCGATTGCGAGCGGCTCCAATGAAAAACGCGCATAGGAATTACATGTACGCCGAATTCCTGAATGCAGAGGCAGTTTCGGATTGAGTCTCGGTCGTGGACAAAGAGCAACGTGATGGTGTGGAAAGAGAGAAGAAACATAGCGCACACGCGCCAACGGAAATAATATTTTTCAATCAAGCCGAGGTCACCTTTCCGCGGCCGTCATTACTTTCCAATCTATTTCTCCAAATTGATAAATTTGGTGCGAGATTTAACGTCCCGAATCAACCATGGGGCTATGAGCTGAGTATATTGGAGGGCTACGGATTAATTTCGGCCACCCTGGGGTTCCCTTTAACGTGCACCTGAATCTAAACACACTAGCGTGTTCGCCACCGCGACTGGTCATTTATCCAACTTCTAAGGCAAAAGACGAACGAACGAAAGGAATATGAGGAATGGAAGAAAGAAACACGTACGGCAGTCTATACGTATACGCTCACATCTACGAAACGCGAATCTTCCAGTTCCTGACTCGTCGTTAATGGCAACTGCTTCGAAACCCCGTCGTTTTACTCCCCAAAAAATGCGAATAAGAATGATACGCCCCCTTAATATTTTTTTTACCGCCATAAAAGAAATCTTTTAATTGGTATCGTACGTTATACTGATCTGCATCAGCCAGAAGGCCCGGTGCAATGCTGTCATCGGATCGTTTTTCACATCGGCTTCGTCCTTTTCGAAAAACAACAATAATAATAACGGCCACCTAAAGCCATGGTCTCACCTCAGACGACGAATATCACCTCTCCCGTCGTGATTAAAGCTACTAACGCAAATATGCATTGTTACGCGTACTATATATACAGGGTGTTTCATATTAGCTGCACCAAATTTTTAAAAATTACCTGTGGCAGATAGCACGATTCCAATCCTTGATCTAAACTACTCGATGAGGCGGCCATTACTTCCACGAGAAATCAAAATGCCTAATTGAATAATTAACATAATTATGCTAATTAACTTTTAATGAATTACATTACAGCACATATTTCAATCTGCGAGCTATAGCCGGTGAGTTCGCAAGGAACGAATTCTCAGGGACTGAACCAGTTTCGAGATATTAATTTTCAAAGTGTCCGACGAAATTCATGGGCGTTCCAGTTAACTTTTTGAGGAAAACGTTGTTTTATGCATAGAAGCACAAAAGTTACTGGAACACCAATGCATTTCGTCGGACACTTTGAAAATTAATATCTCGAAACTAGCGCAGCCGAGAAAATTCGTTTGAAGTGGATACACCTTGGAAAGTCACAAGCTATGGTTTGTAGATCAAAGTATGTGCCACAAAATAATTATTTAAAAAGTTAATTCGCGTAATTATGTTAAGTATTCAATTAGGCATTTGGATTTCTTGTGGAAGTAATGGCCGCCTCATCGAGTAGCTTAGATCATAGATTAGAATTGTGCTATCTGCCACAGGCAATTTTTAAAAATTAGGTGCAGCTAAAATAAAACATATATCAACCTGTATATATCGAGCAACCAGTATATTCACGCCCTTCGAGCGGACGGGCACCTGAAAGGCTGGTGCATTGTCACCGCACAACACACAAGACGCGTTATCAATCTTATTATACTGTATTGAACGGGGGGATGGTAAATGTCGATACCGCGATGCTTGCAAACAATGGAATGGATCGCCGTGCGTATGCAGAGGGTGGCGTCCGCACTTTGGTCACGAGAATCTGTGCCCCATTTTGGGGTAAGATTAATCGTACAATGCATTCGCACCGCCTGGTATGAAAGCGTACGTACGACGCTGAAACCAACGATAAGCATATATAACGATAAAGGGGGAAGAAATTTCATTCAACGTATTTATTTATGTGCTAATCGCCATAAATATGTTCTTCTCCAGCGGATAAGCTTGCATAATGACTATGATAAAAATTAAACATATTCACTCGCTGGCAAGAAACCCGCATGCGAATCGGAAAGCAAGTGTAATTATACGTTTATCAACCATATTATATATCAGGAACGTACGTACGTATCTCGATATAACTATTAAATTGGAGCTACATTAGAGAACATGAAGTCGCAGCTATATATTATTATTTGTACTTTTATTATACAGGAAGACGCAAGCCACTGCTACGTGCCCCTGACTATAACCAGAATGTACGAATATAGTTAACACCATAACAACGCTGCAAAAACCGTCCGCGCCAACCGTCATTTCCCAGCGCTTTGTGTAAAGATTGGTGAGGTGCCAATAAATATTCAATTGTATTTTAAGCATTCGTAACCTCGCGAGTAGCTGCAGTTAGACTCTCAGATCTGTTCTAATATGCTGAGTTCAATTCGCGCGTGCATTACAGAGGCAGTTGTATTCGTTAGCCCACATATATACTTCGTATTTTAATGCGACGAAAACACGCGTCGCCGCTGACAACCTAACCTAATAAAATTCAGCGTCGACGGGTTTTAAGTGCGTGAAAATGCGCGCAGCTATTATATTTTACAGATCGTAAATGCAAACGCAAGAGCTGTCGGATAATTGTAGGTTGGGCTTACCTGCACACCAGTCGAGTAATGCGTGCGGCCTACCCCGTCTGGTTTCCCGAAAGCGCCGTTCCGGTTTTCACTCGTGATTCGAAGGCAATGAGGACACTTTGCACACTCTAGGTGGACAACTTGTGACTGATCGTTTTTTTCGGCACTGGAAATGCGTTTTGGAAAACAAAGAACCGCGCACACACACCGCTACCAACATCCTCGGAAAGGAGTTTTGTGGTGAAGAGTACCCGAAGGCGACAACGAAAGGCAGACTGTGTCGCCATCTATGTTTCGGAAGCACGGCACTCAAATGTAAATAAAAAGATTAGTTGAAATCACGGTGGTTGAAATGTATGTGTTGATGCGCTTCGGAATTACCTTTGTATTATCGTTCGCGTGATCTTACGAATGTTTTTTGATACTATTGTGAAACGTACACAACGTATTTACTCAAAGAGCGCATGAATTATTATTTTATTTGTTGCTCTGTAAACCTATTTTATTTCATAATATTATGTCTATTTGGTTTGTTCTAGTCGCAGACATTAACGGCTGCGAGTGACCAAAAATTGTAGACGCTGCCGGCTGACAAAATATATATATTTTTTTTTCGTTCCCTGCAAGATTGTGTCGATGCTGGCGACGTACTACGACGGTTTGTCGAAGCTTCGTCGGCGTCTCTCGCAAGGGTTTCTGGGAATGTCAACAAGCCTGTGCGTGCGTGCGTGAGTCATTGCGTGAACACGTTATTTTGTCAGCGCCGCATTTTTGTCACTTTTTTCGCCTCGACGCTCCAGTGATCGACCTTGTTCCGTTGTGCTGTGACCGAACGAGCCATATGGAGGTGCCGCTGAGACCACGTTGACTGACGGCGCCCGGCGAGGCATCGTGACCGCGTCCGCGTCGACCCCTCTCAACGAAAAAAGAAAAGAGCGTAAGCGATCCATTAGCATCATACCGTCTATTTAAAAATGTCCGCTGCCGCAGCGTGCTGTGCACGCACGCTTTGTTGTCTCAAATGAGCGCGCTCGCTATGTCGTCACGTGCGCAGCAACGTCATTTGACGAAGCCGCGCAATCTTATCGAAAGGGATTGCTGGGCGGAGCATTCCTCGCGCGTGGTATCTTATCTGCGAGCGTCGCCGAGCTAGGCGCCAGGCTGCTTTGCACACTGCACGGCGCTTCGTCTAACGTGCTATGCCCGCAGCCGATAAAATTTCTCGGCCGCGAATGCGACCCATGGAACTAAGTTAAACTAACCATCATCTGGTCCGTTGTCACTTGTGTATTGTGAATTTCTTGAACCTGCGGCTTTTGCTAGAACATTTACACTTGCTCGAATGTTGGTCATTGCGTGTTAGTAGGGTGCATCACTGCCTCAATGGCTGTTCCGATCCAGTGTTCAAACATCCGGGCTAGCGGAACATGCTTGCAGAACGGACTCTGCACTCTTATGTACTACCTGCGAAGTCGAAAGCTTGAAATATGTTGCCCGAGGAAACGTGTTTTGTCGTACGCAGAAGTGAAATCTATGCTTTCGCGTGCCCGGTAGTAGGTTGGAGTTGGTCGTCGCATCGTGCGCTCGTTGAACTGGCTTCACCTTACATGGTGACACCGGGATCTCTGTGCCACAAAAAACATGACGTCTTTTGTTCGCAGCATCCGCCGTGCCAAATGTGCCAACCACACGGCGTCGGTAGTTCCCACGGTTTGCCGTTCCGCTACGGTTGCTACGTACGCTACGCACCTGTAGCGCGTAACCGTGAGACCCGGATGTCCGCATGATCTCGGCTACTCTTTTTTAGACGCTCGCCCCATAACTCACCGGCCGCCAACTCGGAGCGCGCGTAGTTAGCGTCGTTTGTTTGCCTGCTCGTTTCTTTTTGTTGTTTGAAATCGCTTACATCGGCCGCCGAGGTGTGCCTCGAGTGGCTTTGCACGTGGGCGTGTAGCCGGTGGTTTGCCGCGTGCTTTTTTGAGCGATGCGAGAGATTGCGGCGTGAAAAAGTGGCGGGGTGGAGCTCGCTTGTCGGCTGCGATTGGTGCGCAGCTGCACTGGCCGGCTTTCGTCTTGAGCGCGCACTCGAAACTAAATGTACGGGGCGTTTGCGGTCGGTCCCGTTTTTCGTTGAGTATTCTTTTCAGCGTCACGAAGTCGTTCTAATAATAGTCTGTGTAACCTACAATGTCGTATACATTCGCAAATTTTACCAGGAGCATTCTACAGGGTTACAAGAAAACGCTGTGCAAGCTAAGCGGATGTTACTTTTGCAGGTGCTTTATGCTTCTTTATGGGCATTACGCTCCCTGACCGTATTTCAACTAAAATTCACTAATAAACTTTATTAATTGCGAACTTTAGCACGCATGTTGTCTAATTATCGAACTGAAGCTAGTATATTCTTTAACATGTAGCAAGGAATGCCCAGGCAGTGCACTTTCAAGGAATGCTTACCTGAAAGACAGTGCAAGCACATTGGTCTTTGTTTTCCAACAGAGCTTTCCATGCACATTGGTGTACAAAACTGCATGTAATACTTAGGTCGCATATTTTGGGGGCATGTGATAGCCTAAGGATTCCCGTTGATTGTGGATTCCTTGAGCGCTCATTGGCTTCAATTCCACAATCGCTTGTCGTGAAGGTCCATGGCTAACAATGTAAATCATGATTTTTAGTCGATTTCATGTTTCATAAGTGCAAGGTGTTTGCAAATAATAGCTGCCAAAGAGCATTACCTGTCTTTAAAAGCATCATTTGTGTAGCTCACAAAGCGTGCTTAGTGTGATTGCTGTAACATTAAAAGAGCATGTTGCTGGGCTAGTTGGTTTGTACTTGCAGGCTGTAGCAAGCGCACAGCTTGTCGCAGGATGAAAGAAAACATACACAGGGCAACCGTTTGACCCATGTCCGTTTTCTTTTGCACTATCTCAAGCTGAGCGCTTCTTGGAACCTGCAATTAAGAGAGAGGAAGGCATCAGTACAGATAGGAAAACAAACACAGGTAGCTGATCCACTTGAGATTAACCACTTCAGGCTCAGTTAAGAAATGCACTAGAGAAAATTTTCATTTCCTTTAAATATGTAAAACGTGGCCTAAATCAAAACAAACACACACAAAAAAATGTGTATTCATCATAAGAACATCTTTAGTGGCACACACTACCTTGCGCTACACTACAATACTTGCGACTGCAGTGGCTCGATGTGCTGGAAAATAGGCTTTTTAATGTTTCTTTTCTACATTTTACATTGTGAAGGTATTATTTCACATGCTTAGAGCGGGCAGTGCTATACATTTTGTAACAAAAATCAGAGTAGTAGTATGTGCTGGCAATGAATGTGCAGGAAAATGTCGCACTTTCGGCAATGAATGTGCATACTGGACTCGCATCGGGTTTTCAGCCACTCTGTGTGAACTTAAGAGAATCCACAGGAATTTATCAGTGATTGGTGTCATCAAACTTCTGGAGTTTGTTGGCATTGGTCTTGAGTTGTGCATGCCTCAGCGATAAATGGATGGATGGATAATAAGAGCTTCCCAATTGAAACAGCGTTGTGGCAGATGCCACCAAGATGATCACTTTTACCTTTCTTCTGCACCTAGTTTTGGTCTTTAAGACTGAAACAAAGATTAGTTTTGGTCTTAAAGACCGAAACAAAGATTAACAAATCATTAATCCTGAAAGAAATTAATTGCCCTAAATTATATTCTTTATGTTCCCTACTTTTTTACCACCAGTCATTTTTTTTTTTTTTTTTTACTGTTCTCCACTGCAGATTAATGAAGTTTTCCTTTACTATCCGTAAAATCCCAGTGCCTAGCCCAAGGTTACTACATCCTCATTGACCTCTGGATGGATGCTGCAACACACTAACAAAACATATGGTTTCCACACTATTTCCACGCACTATGCGTGGTATTGTCATCATTAGCAAATTTTCTCCTATAACACCTTCATAGGTGTGATTGCTACTCCTGTGTGCCTTTCCTGTCTTCGTCGGTTCCGCGCTGTAGCCTCTACGATGTTCAACCAACAAGCCCACCTGGTTACTCGGCTACTCTAGTTTTTCGAAACTGCTCCAAAAGGCAAACATTGCCACATCCTGCTGCATTTTCGTTAATGTGCTTTAAAGCAGCACCAAAATTTGTTTTCTGCTACTTTCTAAAAGGATATCAATCTCTTGAGGTCGAGGTGCTTTGCTATCACAAGCGACATCATTCTTTCATCATCTGCTTCATCCAGCAGGAAGCAGAAACTGCGAATGCTGAGCACCTCATTATGCACGGTTTAAGGACCCAACAGCCTCAGTGACATTGAAAGTGGGCAGGCTTTGCTTGCCGGACAAAATCTCTGCTGCTCTGGACAAAATGTTATGCAAGGAGGTGAAAAAAATTGAAGAACATTTTGAGCGAAATAATTGAAGATATACGCAAGCACTGTCACACACAGAAAGGGCACGGGAAGTCCCCTGCTTCATGACAGGCCAGCAGGCCGAGAATTGTTCTAGTCACTCACTCCATGTTTATTATTTGCGTACGCATTTAGTGCATGATTGGTGGTTTTATCTTAGTGTTTTTCTTTTTAACAAGCTAGGCATTATTTGCACGCCTAGTCATTTTGAAATGAAGTAAGTTCCACACAGACTTGATTGTTGTGCAATGAAAAAGTGTATTCATACAGTGGTTTGTAAGCTCAAGTACAGCACTCATTTGCACTTAGCAACATATAAAACAATATATTGTGCAAGTTTTCAAATTTCTTTATTTAGGGCAATATCTGATGTGGGTTACCAATCGCCACTAACACCCATTTTTGGGCACAGCTATTTTTTTTTTTTTTTAATTGATGAGGGGCTTCCTCCTTTCGTTAGCTGTCGCGATTCTCTCGAAGCCAAATTTCTTTCATTCTTAAATATGCCTTTGGATGCTCCAAGGGCGTGTTTTTCTACTCCAAAACACACTTTTGGCTGCTCCAAAAGTTCCTCCAAAGTAACCTTGGCAAATTGCATCACTGTACCTTGTTCTCAGACATCCTGATCTGGCTCCAAACAGGAGTGGTGGAACTAACATGCCCCCCCTTCTGAGTAGCTCAGGCTTGTTACTTGCATTGTCAGACTAAATAGCTATGGCATCTTTTATCTTACTATTTTTTGCTTAGGAGTTGGTGTCGCGAATGTATTCGATCCAGCTGTTGCAAACCACAAAATAAATGCAGTGGGTGATGACTTTCACTTTTTTCCTTGTGGACAAGAGTTTTGTAAAAGACCTCAATGCCTAGTTTGTAAGCACTTCCCATGAACTGGTTCTAGAGGACTGTGACCTGCTGGAAGTCTGTTTCAGTGCCTGGCTTTAGGAACTCGCTCCATCTTTGCACATTTTTTTTTTTTCTTTGGCTTTCATGAAGCTTATCATAGAGAAATCAACCGCTGAAGCATTGCCATCACCAGCTAATTCTTGTCAGCAGTGCATCTGCAAAGGATACGAAAGCCATGAACATCAAACCCCACAAATTTGGACTTTGATGCACTTCCTACCCTGGGGGGGGGGGAGGAAGGAAATGGTAGGAGAAGAAAAGACGACAGGGCAGGAAAAAGCGCTGACCTCTCCTGACCTGTTGTCGTTCCTGTTCTGTCTCCTAGTATTTCCTAAGAGAAATGCATAAAGTGATAAAATTCCAACTAGCCAGCTGTCTGCCATAAGTTCCACAAATTTGATGTATTAGAACACTGCGTGCACCTAATGCATACTAATAGTACCGCTGGGACTGCTGTCCGAGCTGCCATTTACACAACTTTGTGCGTGAAAGTTCGGCAACTCAAGGTACGACGTTCGCAAGCATGTTACAGTTAAATATTACAGTAGGAAAGAGCTTAGGACATGCCCTTTAGTGGCATATAATATTTTTACTGTAATAAACATCGCACTGACACTAAATTAACAAGAATACAAGAAGCCACTTTTGCACTTTTCCATATAATGTGAAAAGTGGACATCTTGATTGAATGTTTACATGTGAAATTCGTGCTGCTGGCAAGAGGGTGCGAGCATTTCATTCAGAAAACATGCAAAAAATGTGCACCGTGCACCTCGGAGAAATTGAAATGGATGAAAATGCGGCTTGCACCTTCAATTTTTGTGTGCACAATTGCGTACGCGGCCAGTGAAGGGAATAGGAAGAATGAATAGAGTTTGACAAGTAATTTAATGTGTGGAGCAGATAATAGAACCTTTGCATAATTGTAAAGCTAGTTTTTGTGTGACACAGTTAGCCCGGCTAATGGCGGCAGGGTCATTTTTGCAAACAGCGTGTGCAAGCGAGGTTTGCTTGTGTTATGACATGGAAAATGCAGATGTGGTTCTCGTGCTGAAACCATGCGCACGAAACGAGACCCAGCATGGGCAGCTAGCACTTCATTTGAAAGGTGACCGGTGTTGCTATTATTAGCTGGGCAAACACACGGTGCAGGGAAGCGCAGTTGCAAATTGGGAAAAGAGTCTATTGGTGTTTTATCAAAGTAACAGTGTGTGCAAAGTCGGAAAACGGAGGTAAAAACGTTCGAGGAGGGTAGATGCTTGGGGGTGGTGTGATAAAATCAGGAAATTTGCAGGTATACGATAAAGTCAGTTGATGTGGGACAAGTGTAACTGTATATTACTGAGAGAAGCATTTGTCCTGCAGTGGACTGGAGTTAAGTAGGTTGGGGGCGAGATAGGCCAGGCACCGGGGCAGAATCACAATTTCACCATACAAGGCCTGAAACTAAGTCTTATGTGACTTAATTGAATAAAAACTGTGACTGTCATTTAAATAATTTTACTACATACTACAGGGAGTGCCAATGACAGCCTTTTGTATCACGGATTTTCAGAAGTGTCGAAGGATTCTGATAGCACATTGGATAAATTTTTTTTTAAATAGAATTGGCCACAGGTGCTGTTTTCTTGCACATCTAGTCAGGTAACATCAGGTAGCATTAATGTTGTGGCAAAATTGGTTATATGAATGCTGCTTTATTAGTACTAAGTGACACATTTTAAAAAGTAGCTAATAAGAAATTTGCCGGCACATTTTTTTCTCTCGGTCTTCTTTATTTGGTCATGACATGGAATACAGCACGAAGACCTTTGTCATTTGTTTTGGCTGTAAGCTGTTAATTCTGCATCGGGCTTTTTCGTGGTGTGGTTTTGTGTGCGTAAGGCTGTTCTGGACAATCGCATTGACGTGGGCTCATTGCAGGTAGCTGCTGTTCCGCCAGCACCAACAGCGGCGCGTCTCCTGCCAGTCGCCGTGTCCTCAATTCCCCGTGGTGGTGGTGCACGTGGAGGCACCCGGTGGTGATGGAGCATGGGGGGATGCCTCAGTCTTGACGATGAGGAGAGGAAGGCGCGCCTGCGCAGTGCCCAGATCGACCGGCAGATCGCCGAGCTTGCACGCCAGGAGTGCAATGTCATCAAGATCCTGCTGCTCGGTGGGTGCACTGTCCTCCTTCCTTCTTCTCTGCCTTTCCCCCTCGGTACCCACCATGGTGGCTTAGTCGCTGCGGCGTTGCACCGCTAAGTACGAGGTCGCGCGATCAAATCCCAGCCACAGCGGCCACATTTCTTTGGGGGCTAAATGCATAAAGCGCTTGTGTACCTGGCATTGTGTGCACATTATAAAACTTCAGTTAGTGAAAATTAACCCAGAGTCCCCTACTGCGCCATGCCTCATAATCAGATTGTGGTTTTGGCATGTAAAACACCGTATTTTTTTTTTTCCTGCACGATGTACTGATTGTTGTGTAAATGGCAGGGTGACATATACATGACGCGTCCATCTAATTGCACTGGCTCTCTCGTGCTCCCACTTCACGCAGGGGAGGCAGTGCATGCAACCACATGTGGGTGCTGCATTCCTTGCGTCTTTCATTCAGAATGAATTGGAAATGTATGTCATGTGCAGCATTGCCAAATAAAAACACAATTCAGCGTACACAGGAACAGGACGATATACAGTCGAACGCACTTATAACGACATCAGCTGTGACGATATATTGGGTACAACATGAGCAGCCGATGCACCATCAACTTTTGTATATGTGTTCTGTGGTAAAAGAAACCGCTTACTACAATGCCATCTCTGTGGAAAATTTGAACGCAAGTGACCCAAAATAATTGTGTTCACACAATATATATCCAGTGCACGCACATTTGTTACTTTGGTACTGCACACTAAACGTTCATAATGTGCACCTGTCAAAGAATGGAAGAGAAAGCCCACAAGATGGCAAGCATGGACTGCAAATGGTGAATTGTGACCAGACAGCTTGCATGGGACGATGAAGGATAGAGAAATCAGTGCCAAAAGGCTAAAGTGGTGTCACTGAGGGTAGTTTGTCTAATTTTCCCCCCTAAAAAATGTATAGTCACACTGGCTGGAAAACTTGTGCCACAATGTCTGGTGAGCGGCAGCATTTTTCCGGTGTGATGCGGTGCACGGTGCAACAAAGAGTTGATTGTACGTAGTTGCAGGTTAGGTTGCAGCTCATCGAGGGGTGTTCTCATAGTTTCTGCTCAGTGGGGATCCATCGTGAAAGCATTTATATGCGGAAAAGCCTAGCTTGCATCTCACTTTGTGCACTAAATCCCATTGACAGTGCATCTACAGACTCAGCTAGCCTTCTATGGTACCATATTAAGAGGACCTACTTGTTTTCATCCACTGATCTTTGCTTGAGATCACACTTATCACTTAGCCCTTGAAAGGTGGTTTTTTATTTATTTTATTGCAGGTTTAATAAGTTCAGAATGATGTGTTTCAAGAAAAGTTCTGCAAATGTTTTTTTTTTTTTTTTAAGTGACGTTTGAGTGACAAAAAAGATAGCATACCGTCGACACGGTTTATTCCTTAATGTAAGAATGTGCAGTAGTAAGTATTTAAGTATATATTAAAATTCCCGCAACTAGTTTGCATTTCCAAAATGACTGGAACAACGAGCATAATATGCAGCCATAGTAAAAGTCAGGTGCATATGTGAGCACACACATGTAATTTTGTCAGAAGAACCAGGCAAATGAGAAATATCCAGTAGTTGCATGTCGTATCACTAAATTGGATACAGTCAGTTCTCTCATGTCAGGAGAAAAGAAAGACATGCATGGCAGTATCATCTGTCTGTGAACACTTGCCTGTCAACAAAGGAATTGCAGGCCTATGAGAGAACCATCTAGGCAAGCATCTCGCAGAAATGACATGAAATTGGATAAAAATCAGTTTTTGCAGCAGCTTCCATAACCAGAAACTGTGTGTGCAGGTGTGAGCACACAGTAGTAAAAAAAAAGTGAAGCATGTAGCCACCATGCTGGTGGCCGCCAAAGTGGGAGATGATGAATGTTTCTCACGGGGGGTCCATGCAGCAAATGTGCATTAAATAATTTTTCGGGTGGTGCATTGGTTCCAAAAACCACATCTTTCAGATATGTAGTCCTCATGATGTTTTAGTATTTATTTATTTATCTATCTAATCTATCTATCCATCTATCTATCTATCTATCTATCTATCTATCTATCTATTTATCTATTTGTTTGTTTCTTAGTTTGCTTGTTTACAGACTATCTATCTATCTATCTATCTATCTATCTATTTGTTTGTTTCTTAGTTTGCTTGTTTACAGATACTGCAACCTCAATTGGGGGGGGGGGGGGGGGTTGTAGGGTGGATTTACATATGCTAGGTCTTTAAAGAGTGGCAAAGAAAAAAAAAAGATGTACGCCTTGCCATTTGCAGCTTGTTTTCAATGCCATACATATGGGCTGGTGACTCCGAAAGCGTTAATGATGGCCTAACCATTAAGTTCGTTATGATAACGGGAGTCTTGACGGTGACTGTTTCTGTGGCCAACCAGGTGCTGGGGAGAGCGGCAAGAGCACCATCGTGAAGCAGATGAAAATCATCCACAGCGAAGGCTTCTCTGATGAAGAGCTGCGCAGCTTCAGGGTGAGCGTCCAGGTCTCTCGGCGACAGACCACTGTTTACTTGCCCCCATTGGTGTCATAGTTGTGCGCTTGCTTGTGTAGTGTGATGCCCTCGTAGCAGGGGTTTGCAGTAAACAACAGAATGAAAAGTAATAATACAGTGGAACCCCAATTATACGACTTTCTCGTAATCCGGGCATCGTATATTCCGACTAACCAAAATTACGTCTATAATATACGACTTTGTGCAACAGAGTTGCTAGGAGCTTCACATTAGACTGTTTGTTACTACTCTGCAGGACTCGGAAACCAAAACTGCCAGAAAAGTACATATACACGAAAAAGATACTGTAGGGCAGGTGCCAATCACATTTTATTGGAGGGATTTAGCATACCGTGTACCACGATCCTCCCCACGAGCATGCTAAAAACATTTTTTTCTAACCTACACACTTTTAAAAAATTGGTCAGTTTCACATAGACTTTCTTTGAACCACACAGCAAGAGCATTCTTTTGAGTGAGCAACATCAGCTAGGAGGCCATGTACGGCACCACCTGCACCAATGAACTTTCGAATGTTGTCAATGCTAGGTAGCACATCCGCGAACATAGGCACAGGCATGGCAGCATCCGTGGCGTAAATCTCATGATGAAAAATGAAACACCCTCGATTGCAATGCACAGCCCTGATCTTCATACTTCAAGAAAATGCAAAATCCTTCATTGGCCTCTCATCATATCTTTATTGCAGGAGAGAAAGGAATCGTAATTTGTTTCCCTTGGAAACAAAAGGCAAAATTGTAAGCTCTGAGGTCACTGGAGATGTGATTTGGACACATCCAATGATGTCAAACTTCCAGCTCTTAGACTATGGCAAAGCACTGCCTTTGAGATTGGAAGGTGAGGTTCGAGGTTTGGGTGGGTGGGGGATTTGGGCATTCCCCATTGCATTCATAATCGATTCTGAAGAGCACATCATATTTCAGTAAATATTTCCAGAAAAGATTCTGGCTGTTAGAATCGAGTAAATACGGCGTGTAGATGAGCCAGACAGCTGCATTAGCCCGTTACTGTGATGTCACAGCAGGAATGGACTTCTTTCAGTATCGGCATTTCTCGGGAGTTATGTTTTGAAGATGCGTTTCTGTGGGTAGAACTTTTACTGAATACCCGGATTGTGACTGAGTACAGTGTGTGTTAGCAGCCACTCGATTACATTTTGTTAAATGGTGTCTGTGCCGTGCAGCCAACGGTGTTGGACAACCTGCTGGGCTCTATGAAGTACGTCCTGACTGGCATGGGCATCTTGCGCATCAACCTCGAGAATCCCAAGAACAAGGTGAGCACACAAGATGCTTTGATTCAAACATAGCCTCCTGCAATATTACAGTGCCTACTGAGTCACGCATATGCACGTACGGTCGAACCCACTTATAACAATATTGAAGTGCCAGGAAAATGCCATTATAGCTGGTGATTGTTGTAACTGGGCTATACAAAAAAAGCCAGAGGGGACAAACATTGAAATATTTTAATTAGGCAGAAGTACAGTCCAATCCACTTACAGCATTGCTGGTTTTAACAATACACGGAAGTAACAAGGAGCTCCTGCTGCGCTGTGAACTTTTGTGTGCATTTTATGGTAAAATGGTAAAATAAACTGCTTACTACAGTTAAACCTGGATATAACGAAATTGACAAATTCCCGAAAAACTTCGTTATAAAGAGGATTTCGTTATATGCAGGTTCGGCACGAAAATTCGAAAAAGAAACGCTTACCGTATTTACTTGATTCTAACGCGCCCTCAATTGTAACGCGCACCCGTTTTCCGTTTTTGTCGAAGCACTCATCCTTGGAATGTCACACCAGGTACCGGATGCGTGGACGCGTGTTGTTTCGCACAAGCGCGAGGCATCGGAAACAAAGAGCGAGCGTCACGATGGTGTCGTAGTGTCGTATAGTGTTACAGTAGAACCCCGCTGTTACGTTCCCGGGGGCTGCGTTTTCACGGCTATTACGTCGTTTTCGGCCGGTCCCGGCACAGCTCCCATAGAACCCAATGCATTGGTAACCCCGCTGTTGCTTCGCAACTGTGGGACTGTTCCCGCATCATACGTTGCGAAACTGCCACCCCGCGCCGGCTCGAGCGGCTATTTTGACTTTTCATATCGCTTGGCTTGGTGGCTTGACGATGGCATTGGCCGCCCAAAGTGCCGGGGGCGACAACTATGGCTTATTTTCGGTTTCCGCCAGCAAAAGTATGGCCCTTAAGATCCGTATTTGCTATATAAAGATGGTGTCTATGACGTGTTGTGGCCCTAAAATGGGTTTTAGCTCATAGATATTCCGTGTAAAGTCCAAGCGCGATAACGCAGTCTCCGCGCGCCGTACGCTGTATGTGCGAGTGAAAACGTGCGAGGGGAGCCGACGACCGCGTCTAAATCTCGCGCGTGCAAGAAAAGCAGGAAGGAAGCGCGCCTTCTTCCGTTGCGCTCGAGGCACCGGCAAGGGAGTGAGGGGGGAGGGGATACCGGGGCGGCGTTGTACTGTACTCTGGCATCAACTGCAAACTGCGTGGCGGCGCGCGGTCGCGCGGGCCGTATCTTGAAAGCGATCTGCGTTGGGGCAGAGTCTAGCAGTGTAGGTGCGTCGGCGGCTCGTAGCTTTGTGCGTGCTGTGTGTTCTCGGCGCTCAGTTTGCGTTGAAGCAATAGACAACAGCACGAAGGTCACTTCGCTCGCTTCTCCTGCGGCGCTTCCACACGCCTCCAGCGTTTGACAGCACGTGTCCACGCTCATCGAGTGTGATGTGTCGCAGCGTGTACCAGCGCGTCGGCAACATCAACTGGAAAAGGAGAGAGTGCCGGCTTGGCGGGCTAGGCCAGCTGTAGCAAGCGGCAGGATCAGGTTTGAATGAAGGGAGGGGGAAAGGTCACGCCCGCTGCGGCAAGATCGCCGGGTCAAGGGATGCAGGCCCACCTTGCACACGCACGCACACACTCGTGCGCTTGCTTCGCATTCCGTCACGGCAGAGAAGGTGCTTCCGGTTTCTGCTCGCGTAAAAATGACAAAATTTGGGGCGAAATCTCCAGGTTGTCGGAGGGGAAAATTCGTTATATCGAGGGGGTCTCCCGCTGCCACTTCGTTACGTAGAGGTCTCAAATGCATGTGCTACTATGGAGTAATGGCGGGGAATAGACAAACTTTGTTATATCCAGGAATTCGTTATATGGAGGTTCGTTATAAGCAGGTTTAACTGTACAATGTTCCCATGCTGCACTATTGGTTATGACAAATAAATGTGGCTACTAGGTGTCTGCACTGAAAAGTGAAGAAACACGAAAGACGGGGAAAGAAAAAAGAATGTAAGCCGCTTCGCCACAATGCTTTCGTGGCGCGTACCCCCGCATGGCACGCCTTCATCGCCCCTCTTCCGTCTCCCTTCCACTCCTTCATCATTCGGCAAGAAGGGCGTACGAGTCCTGCAATGCGATGCGACGAAGGCGTGCTGTCGCATCACATTGGCCAGAAATGGCATTTCTGGTCAGTGCGAAATGGCCAGACATTTGTTCCTGGCCATTTATATGGCCAACGGATAACGCGGCATGAGATCATTGTAGCAAGTGGTTTTTCACATAGAACACATGTTGACGATGCATCGGCTGCTCATTGTTATATCCGATATATTGTTAAATCTGGTAATGTTATGAGTGAGTTCGACTGTACTTGGCCAGATACCAGCATCATCATGAGCCCATTTCATGTCCACAGTAGGATGAAGGCCCTGTCTTGCGCCAGCTGTACCCCATCTTGTGCCTGCAAATGTCCTAAATTTCATTGCATCACCTACCTCTCGGCCATCCTTGACTGCGCTTCCCTTCCTGTATCTCCACTTGAAAATTAGTTACCTGCACTACGAACCCCATTTCTTCCTCTTGATGTCAACTTGAATATTGGCTACCCTCGTCTGCCCTCTAATCTTCATTTCTTTCTAACATTCCTTTAATGTTGTCAAGATGTTTTGAGACATGTTACTTTCTCTTGATGAATGTACGCCTTATGCGAGTGTTTATGTACTTTATTTCTCCTTATTGCACTGGTGATTGTCTGAGCCTAACCTTAAGCTGATTTATTTTGCTGCAGATGTATGCGCAGACGGTGCTGAGCTGTCAGTGCTGCTTTGACGAGAGCATGACCATGCTGCCATTTGTGGCGTCCGCCCTGAAGAACCTATGGAACGACAAGGGTGTCCGGTTGGCTGTCGCACGGGGCTTCGAGTACGAGCTCAACGACTCTGCGCTGTAGTGAGTGACTTCCTTGAAGACTTTAGGGTTCTGTGCACAGCTGACAGAACTGGCTCAGTTTCGGGCTGCAGATGGCCGCATTTTAAAAGGGGCAAAACGCAAAAAAACTTGTTTACTTCAATTCAGGTGCACGTCAAAGAACTACAGGCAATAAAAATTAATCTGCAGCTCTATGCTATAGTGTCTCTCAAAGCCCCAGCGTTACTTTAGAATGTTAAACCTCCATGAATCAATCAATCAACCCTAGTTTTGCATAGTGTCCAGGAAGAAAAGTCTGTTTGTTATGCTAGTAAATGTGCTGATAATGCTTCTCTGTGTGTGCACGCATGTGTTTATATTTGATAGCCTGAGATTTCACATTGCATTATATTCGGAACCATGCTCAGAATATTATGTGAGATTGTAATTGTAACATGCAAAACAACAAAAAGCTGCGGGAGTTTGCATCCTAATTTTAAGAATCGGGCAAAAAAACAAACTGTTTGTTGTCCTTTTCATTTCTCTTGAGTTCATGTTTTCTTACGCCTGCTTATCAAATCATGTTTGAGATGCTTTTGTGAGTCAAGGTGTGATGTGTGCGTTCCAAATAGCCTACGGATGGCAAGGTGACATAAGGCTGCTTTATTTTGACAAAGCTACAAGCAGAATAATATGGGGAAATGGATGACCTTGCCCGCCTCTTTTGCAGCCTGTTTGAGAACATGGACCGCATCTGCACGGAGAAGTACATGCCGACGCCACGGGACGTACTCAGGGCCCGAGTGCGCACCAACGGCATCATCGAGACCCACTTCAAGATCGACGACATTGTCTTCAGGTGGGGATCAGAGCATACCTCAGTGATTGGTTCCGCATGAGGTGGATTTGTCTCAGTAGCATGTACCGTATTTACTCGATTGTAACGCGAGTTTTTTTCCCAGATTTTTGCTACCTGAAGTCGATCCTCGCGTTACAATCGAATACCGAAATTCAAGTTGTCTAAAAAGTGCAATGATGCACCCAATTCTAATCAACAAGTGAAATGTGCGAGTGAAAGCGTGCGAGGGACGCGCTTTCATGGAGAGCGAATGCACAGCGGAGAGCAAACGCGACATCTCCATCGCGCGAAAGGCCGTGGGGGAATGGGGGGGAGGGAGTGGAGGCAAAATTTAACTGCGGCACCAAATGCGTATCTTGCAACTGGGCGTAAGGGGAACTGGCGACTCAATCTCCCACACGAAAGGAGGAAAGCAGGAAGGCAGCGCTGGAGAGAGGGGGTGCGGCTTCTACTCTGCGTACTTGTACTTTGCGTGGCTGCGGGATGTGGCGCGCTCCGTATCTTGAAAGCGATCTCCACACGGCTTTGACCTTTGTATGCGCTGTGCTTTTGCCGCTCAGTTTCTGTTGAAGCGATAGACCGCACGAACCTTCGCTCGCTGCTGTCACCATGCTTGCTCATGCCAGCGTTTTGACAGTCGTCGTCTGCAGTCATCGAGTGTGATCTATTCATGTTATGCTTGTGCACGCTGACACCATGCTTGTTAATTCAGTTAGTAAGCGAATGTGTCCAAGTTCATGCAGCTGATAAAACTACTATCTTTACTCCGTATAGCTCTCTACTAATTTACTATGGCAATTGATGCTTCGCCTTTCGGGCTAAACTGCGATTTCTTTCATGCATCCAGTGGTCTCGCGTTACTTTAGCGGTTTTCTTCTTCTTTTTTTTTTTTTTTTTTTGCTGGATGGAGGGAAAAGTCACCTCTTGCATTACACCCGTTGTCACGTTACAATCGAGTAAATACGGTATGTAGTGAGCAGCATGTTTGCTTCAACTTCGTTGATTTTATGTAAAGCTTCAGCTGATATCATCCCTGTGTGCCACTACCGAGTGTTTTGAATGCCTCTCGAAGGGGCTGTTCCAACGTTACCCTGATCTTGGCTTCTTGGCAACGAGCACCATAAGTAATTTTGATTGCAGAACACCTTTAAGTGCATCTGAACTGGATGGAAGAGCTGCAACATATCGCTAGTGTTAATTGCAGATCGGACTCAGTGATCTCTATCTTGTGCTTGGTATGCTTTCAGTAAGCTGACTTGCATGCAACCTTGTGGCCAGTGACTCACGAGCAAGAGTTCCTGCCCTTCAGAACAAAAGAAAACCTGAGCAGTCAAATAATGTGACCAAGAAGCAGTTTCGTTGGCAACATTTCGTTGCCCTGCATGTTGATTGCCTCCACTTGATTGCGCCTTGTCCACTTGCACTTCCTTTCGCTGTGTCATCCACTGCATTGAAGATTGCTCACTTTTTGAATGAAAAAACATCAAGATTCTCAGGAATAGAAGGCTAGTGCCTTCGAAATGTACACTGTGGTATATTAATAGAAGGAGCACTGAAGTGTCAAACATGTGCGAATTTTCCCCTCTAGCACGTGGACATTCGTCCAGCTTTGCAGCAGATTTCTTGTGGTTTGTGGTGCCGGCACCTGTCTAGACACCTGTGCACTGCACTCACATATTCACAGCTGGCACTTGCAACCAGAGCGGCAGCAAAGTGAGCACTGCATGTTCCCTTTGACTGTGGACTGCACTGAACTAGCACATCTTTCTTTAAAGGATGAGACTAACGGAATTCTAGTTTACTGGAACAGGGTGACAGGAGTAGTCCACATCTCTACAAATTTCACTCGACTGCTCGTCGAAACAGCACCTTTTATAGGTTCAATAAATAAATCCTTCAGTGTCTCTCGTATTAGGATACAAAAATGAGAATCAAATTTTCGAGCATCATATGTGCATCTTACACAAATGTTTTGGTGTGCGGGTGTTGCATGCAGGTCCTTTAAAGTAGGTCGGGCCCCATTAACATGTCTGGTCACCACCATGTCAGTTGAGACTGTGCTGTGCTTGTACTGTAGTGTTGCACTCTCTCTTTGGGTCCTGCAGGATGTTTGACGTGGGTGGCCAGCGGTCAGAACGGCGCAAGTGGATCCAGTGCTTTGACGACGTCAAGGCCGTCCTCTACGTTGTGGCTCTGAGCGGCTACGACATGACCCTCCAGGAGGACCCCTCTGTGGTAAGTGGGCGGTGCTGAGACTCTGTCAAGTTTCCTGCAGTGAGCACTTACTCATGCAGCACCGCCGCAGTAGCCCATTGGCTATGGCATTGCTCTTCTGAGCTCATGGTCGCGGGTTTGGTCCTGGCTGAAGCGGCTGCATGTTGAGGGGGGCAAAATGCGAAAACGCTCATATACTTAAAATAGGTGCACGTTAAAGAATCCTAGGTGGTCAAAATTAATCCGGAGTCCCCCACTACAGTGTGCCTTGTAATTGGAAGGGGGGGTTTTGGCACATCAAACCCCAGAATTTTTTTCTTACTCGGACAGCAATGGCTGAGCATCTGCTTTACAATGGCTTGATTTATCTGCTGCTTGCATCTCCGGTTTTATTTCTGATAGCGCTGCTACAATTCAGTGCGCAAACAAGCAGCTTTTGAGAAATTCTAGGCAAAATAGTTCAAGCCTAACTTCATGCATTCGAGTTGAGCAGAAAAAGAATGGAAAGAAAGCAGCAGCTACAGTAGAACCCTTCTGATGCATTTTCCTCGGAACCGCCAAAAATGAATATGTAATACCCGGGAAATGTGTTGCATGAATACGCCATTAAAATCATGTGAGCATGCTGTTAAATGTTAAAACAGACACTGCACTGCTCAGCCTCCAAAGAATTTATAGTTGCCGACTGACAGTGTGGTTCATTTTTTCTTGCGCTAAGTATTGTGGGGTCTCACATGTGCTCTTGGGACAAAGGAACAACAACGCAGTAGTGCAGACAATCAAAAGGGCATTTATTGCACCTTTCATACACTAATACATACCAGCCAAATTGCTACCAATAGAACATTCACACGGGCGCGCGACAAATCAAGGAAGTCCGACTCACCGCGACCCGATAGCGAGCGAATATGTTCGCCCCATGCTATGACACCATCGCCTAGTCGTTCACGTGTACAGTCACGCTAACGATGGCGCGCTCGAACGATCCGTGTTCGTCCATACCGGTGTCCTGCTCTAAGCCTCGCGCGACGGTCGCGCGAAGCGGGCCGGCGCACGCGCGAAGCGTTCGTGCGTGTTGGTCGCCGATCTCCAGCCAAAAAGAGAGCGCCTCCGACCTTTTTCTCCCAAGTGACCCCGGCGTTTCGGTGGCGTTAGCATCGCGACACTAGCGCCATCTCTCGCAACCACCGCCGGTAGCCACGCAGAGAAGCCGGACTACAGGAGACATGCGGGGAAAACAACATCAGGGAACGCGTGAGAGTCGCGGATCCCCACATCCCCCCAACCTTAAATCACTACACATACGCCGGCGAAACATGTCACAAGGCCTATCAACGCGCGCGTCGCGAACAAAAGTTAGTACATGCGACAGTGGCGCCGCCGAGTAAATGTCCACGCGTTATCCACAACGTGCGAGCCGACATTGACTCTGGGGTTCACCGCTGGCGTCCGTTGGTCACAGCACCACGTCTGCAGATTCGATGGCACGACTCCAGCCCAGGACTCCGGAAACGGCGACGCAGAAGTCGGCACGAGCAAGCGTCGCTCGCGCCCTGCTGACGAGAGCCGCAGTAGCCGTTGGTGACTGCCGGCTCTTTTCCCAGCCGCCGAGGGTTGCGAGCCGGACATTGGCGGCCGCCGAAGTCGCTGCGCCGAATTGACCACAGGCATCTCCAAAGCCTGGGGTAGCTCGATTGTAGTCCGGGGCAGCAGCACTGACGATGTGCAGGTGACAGCAAACCAGGGGTGACTCCGCTCACCCTGCGTACACTCAACGCACTCGACAAACACTAAAGTAGTGCAAGGGAGAGGAATTCGGCATACGCATCGCCCACGTGGTACGATGTTCAATTCGGCTAGCAAAATTTCGGACGGCATTTCAGATGCTAAGTTCACGTGAACAAAGCTTGCTTTCTTGAGTCGAACGAGTAATTTCAATTCGTGCGAGGCGAACTAATGAGGGAAGCCATGTGCGACATCTCAACACCACGGTCCACCAGGTTGTGTCCCTCAACGTGCGACAGGCGGCTTTGTTAAGCCTTAGGCCTAATGCGTCGCTACTTTGACAACCGGCATCCAAAAAAAAACAACAACACCCAAAATGGGCAGAAGAACAGGCAGCCGCGAGGAGACGTTAGCTCTGTGAGGTGGTCCTACTCCGCTCGGTGCACACAGCATCCGAGTTGACGGCGCCCACCGTCCCAGACGGTGTCGGAGCGCCCGGTGCCAGGCCGCAATACCAGTCAGCCCGTAGCGGCACCCGTGGCCCGCGGCCACCCGGCTCCCTGAGCCTCGACTTCCGAAGTCAAAGATATAGAAGAAGCTATTTACATAAGAAATTCGGACCACCCACGAGGCTGCCGTACTCACTCGCTTCAGGCTTGCCAATGCTCCGCGGGCGCTAGGCCTCGCTCTCCCAGGATGCAGACCACGTGGCTCTCGTACCGACGAGTGTACTTCAAAACACTCGCGAAAAGGCTTAGCATGTCGAAAAGTTCAAACACGCTACAGCAACCGTCGCCTCGCTCAAGAAAGCACACCGCCGCCACTAGCGATCAAAATCCACGCTAGGACTACGCTTCGGTTAAAACATTTCGAACCGAGCAAAGCTGTTAAAATTATCGTCCGATGCCCCAAGAGCCCCACGTTGGGCAGCCAGATGTGGGGTCTCACATGTGCTCTTGGGACAAAGGAACAACAACGCAGTAGTGCAGACAATCAAAAGGGCATTTATTGCACCTTTCATACACTAATACATACCAGCCAAATTGCTACCAATAGAACATTCACACGGGCGCGCGACAAATCAAGGAAGTCCGACTCACCGCGACCCGATAGCGAGCGAATATGTTCGCCCCATGCTATGACACCATCGCCTAGTCGTTCACGTGTACAGTCACGCTAACGATGGCGCGCTCGAACGATCCGTGTTCGTCCATACCGGTGTCCTGCTCTAAGCCTCGCGCGACGGTCGCGCGAAGCGGGCCGGCGCACGCGCGAAGCGTTCGTGCGTGTTGGTCGCCGATCTCCAGCCAAAGAGAGAGCGCCTCCGACCTTTTTCTCCCAAGTGACCCCGGCGTTTCGGTGGCGTTAGCATCGCGACACTAGCGCCATCTCTCGCAACCACCGCCGGTAGCCACGCAGAGAAGCCGGACTACAGGAGACATGCGGGGAAAACAACATCAGGGAACGCGTGAGAGTCGCGGATCCCCACAGTATAGTAGGACGCCACAGGGATGGAACAGACACTGAAATGAAGCGGACAGGAAGTGACACACGGGAGCGCAACCGTGTGTGACACACGTTGCGCTCCCGTGTGTCACTTCCTGTCCGCTTCATTTCAGTGTCTGTTCCATCCCTGTGGCATCCTACTATACTTAGCGCAAGAAAAAAATTAATGCACACCAACTAGCCCAATTCATACCTCTTCTAGACAGTGTGGTCTTGATGTCGAAGTAAGAAATATTGGATGCGGCAGAGAATGAGTGACTTACTCCAAAAGTGGCTAAGCGCATTGGCGTCTACGAGCGACGGCTTTCGTGGCACAATGCCAAGCAAGTTGTTTTATCAGAGTGTCAGGATCACCGATACGTCCTGTATCATGAAACTGATAGTAGTATCTTCGAAAGTAATCGTCTGAGAATACGGCCCAGGTTTGTCAAAGCGTTGCTGTGTACACATGTGCTTGCCTGTGACCCAGTCAGTCGGTATGTCGACCATTGTCATGCTGTCAGTACAGATAGATGAAAGTACAGTCAATGCAAGCAACAAATCCCCTGGCAACATAACCGAAGTCGACTGAGTTGCGATAATCGAATGATCGTGGGTTTCTTCCAGTAGTCATTGTCCAGCTCTTCCCTCACATAATCACCACCCTCATCCGTGCTGACATCGAGGGTGGAGCTGGCGCCACTTGAAACTGCTTGAAGAAGTCGCCCGAGATCGTGTGACTATTTAACGTGCAAATTAAAAACGCCGGACACGTGGAACGCACACAACAAACAGTAAATGCAGCTTCTGAACACTTAGTGGCTTGGCTCGTCTAGCAGTTTTGGTGCGTTCTGCGACTGCTAGATCGACTAAACTTTGCTAGTTTCGGTTTTAAGGAGGAGCCGGCGGCATCACTGACTTGTTCAGCAGGTGCATAATTTTTACTTGTGTTGCGAGTGCTTGGGATTGTGTCGATGATGTGGATGTCTCGCTGCTTGCTTTTCTTATGAGCCTGTAGCCGAGTGATAGTATGTGTTTCATGCGTGCCTTGTTACAGAACCGGCTGCACGAGAGCCTGAAGCTGTTCTCTTCCATCTGCAACAACATGTTCTTCACCGACACGTCCATGGTCAGTAACTTCCTTCCACTCTTGTGTCTGCTCTCGATAATGAAGTCGCGATAATGTTCATGATGATACCCCACATATCTAAAACTCGTGGATAAATATGTGTATATCACATATCTCTAACTGCTTTAGGAATGTGTACTATAGATAATGGACACCTTTTCTAAAGAGGACAGTGAAAAATCTTACAGTACGATTTCCATTCTCATGAAGAGAAAAGTCATAGGCACGTTCCCGATTATATTAAGCCGGTTTTCTGTGCCGGCTAGAAACAGCAGAGACGTCTCTAATGGCAAACTTAATTTGTTCATTTGTCGTAATGTACCTATATTGTTACGTTGTGGTGACAGTGCTCAGGCAGGGACACAGTGAGGCAAAGTTCAGCGATAAACTGTAATTGTTTGTTGCTACAACTGTAACAGTTTATTGCTTACGCACAAATGTGCTGAAAGGTTTTTGTGGGACTTTGTAGGTTTAAGGTTCTGGAACACCCTTCCAATTGAAATGAAACTTGTCATAAATTTCAAGTTTAGCCACAAACTTTTCCTGCCTACTCATCAAATCTCAGATAAACACTCTGCCAAAATCTTGTTTGGGTTGTATTTTCATTTCAATTTGCTCTCAATTACTTTTTATTTGCTGTATTTCTTTCTCTTTCCTTATGTCATCCTGCAGCTGATCTGTACAATCCTTCTTGTTCATTACAGCATTTTTCAAGTGCGATCCATAACACTTCATTTTATTTTATTTTTGTTATAATTTGTCCTCGTATAAATACTTACGAGCCACAGCAGTTCAGATGTTTTGAGGTCTTTTTACCGTTGTTTATTCTTGATGCCAGAGAGAATAACGAGCAGCTAATTGCTGATGGGAGTTTCAGCGTGTCAGCCGATGTATCTGAACACCAACATGAACTTCATTGCAGATCTTGTTTCTGAACAAGCTGGACCTGTTCCGAGAAAAGATCCTCTACTCGGACCGACATCTGCGCTATTACATGCCGGACTACAAAGGTAGGCAAACTCATGCTCTTGTTCAGTCTTTTTTTTTTTCTTCTTTTTTTGCGTTGAGTGTGGTGGACTCATCTTGCATGTTATGCTAGTAAATCAGATAGTTTCCATAAATACTGTATCTCCTTATGTACAAACCACACCCAAAATATACAGTTGAACCACGTTATAATGCACTCAAATTTGCAAAATAGTTTCTTATAGCTAAAATTCACTGTATAAAATTGCATGGGAAATCTCCCAGCACTAGCGCAAATCAGTCTGCAGCTAGCCTATAATTGATGAGACACTTACTTGTACAAAAGCAACCATTTACTGAGGCAAAAAAAAACATTAGCAGTGTTGCTCGTTCTTTTACATTGATGGCATGCCGTATAATGCCTTGCTCCCCACTGTCAAGGCATTCCATGTACTTCAGCTCAGTGCCTTCCATTGCGCTGCAATAGCACTGCGCCAAAGCCAAGGCATTCACCGCCGTGCCAGAAATTGGTGGCAGGGTGTTTTCGAGCTCTGCAGTTTCAGCCTCCACAACTTTGTTCGCAGGTTGCTAACACGTCACCTCGGTGTTAATTTCAAGATCTATCAGCCTGGCAACCACCTCCGACACGTCGTTGTCGCCAGTGAAGTCATCCGCCATCATCGTGTCAGAATTGCTCCACGTTTGAGCTCGTAGATTTCTTCACACTCGTCAGCAGCTCCATCTCCAGTAGGCTTTTCAAACCCTTCGGCACCAACGATGAGGCCAGTGTGTTGAAAGCAGTTGGCAACCGTTTCTTGCTTGACGCTCTCCCAAGCTTCAAGCTACTTTCTGCATTTGTATTGTGCATAACAGGTCCCTATTTAGCTTTTCATTCATTCAAAGGTAAATGAGCACCCTCCCAATTAGCCTTCGCTTGTAGAGCACCTTGAAGACACAAATGATACCTTGATCTAGTGGCTGGAGCTGGGACGTGGTACAGTGGAATCTCGTTGATACGATTCTGCATAATACGTTTTTCGGGATAATACATTTTTTTTCCGGTAATGCGATTAGGTTGGATAATACGCGGATAATACGATTTTCGGATGATACGCTTTATTTTCCGGTTCCCATGAAGATCTTAACAAGATTCCACTGTATTTGGCAGCAGAAGCTTGAACTCTATGTTACTCTACGGCACATCTGCGTAGTGTGCCGAGCAATTGTCGACGAGGAATCACATTTTTCAGCGCTAATCTGGAAGCTCTCCATCCCAATCCCTCAACCATTTCCCGAACAGTTCACATATCATCCACGATTTTCTGTTCCGAGCATAAGTGACTGGGAGGTAGTGGTATTTTTTCATGCAGTTCAATGTCTTGAACTTTCCAATCACAAATGGATGAAGCCTTGTTGTGCCATCCATGTTTGCGGCAAGCAGGACCGTGATCCGGGTTTTCTTTTGCCTGCCACCATGAATTTTCGGCCCACAGATGCCATCTGCCAGAAGAGGCCCGTTTTGTCTGCATAAAATGTCCCTCGGTTGGTGCTTGGCGAGAATCTAAGGCCACTCTTCTCGCAGCCACATATTCATTGCTTTGGTGTTGGCGTAGTCGCTTTCTCCCAAGACGGTTTTTCAAATAATGTAGTAGTGGATCTTGAAGCACTGTCACCACCCTGCACTGGCATTGAAATATTTTGCATCAAGAATGAATGTGAAGTCTTTCGCTTTGTGCTGGAGCATTGCTGGAGCATTGGCCCAAACACCAGAATATTACGAACCCCGACGTCGACAAACCACTTGTGCAAGAATTGTTCCACATCTTCGAATGTGGTGGGCCGAACACGCCGTGTGTTGGAAGGCTTGCCTCCATCCTTCTCCTCAACTGCCTCTAATGAAGTTGTACAGTACTCACGGATTGAAACGGGACAGGTAAATTGTTGGTAGATCACTCCTTATGTGCAGTTACTCGAGAGTACCATGTCATGTTGCTTCGAATCTGGTCACAAAAGGTGACGCGGACTGTGATCTAAGCGTACGAGTCGAGATTACGCCGATGTCACACGAACTACCGACAGTGGAAACAAAAGCATGCGCATTAGTAAGGCCTAAATTGTCTCGTTTCAATCCGTGAGCACTGTACATACTTGCAGCAAAAAAACTTTGTTAAATCGTGAATTTTGTTAATTCGAGGTTTCGAAGTTTGAGCAGTAAAAATAATTTCACAATTTCCCAGAATATTTGTGATGGATAGTATATTGTCAGTGAGCACTTTTAAACAAATCAAAAGAAGGTCTGGCTTTAGTGCTGTTATGAGTGCCACGCGTATGGTGTAAATCGCACCGAGAGCAATGCATCGGCACGGCTCATGGCATTCGAGATTTGCACGTGCTGCGTCGCATGGCAGCGTAAATCTGGGATGCCATGTCTGACTACGCTTAGTGCCCGTAGCTGTCATCAGATGGCACCCACAAACTAAAGACAAAAGTGTAAGAAGATACGGATATTCATCCTAAGAAAAACAATATGTCGAAGTTTTGCCAGAAAAGTGGAGCATTAATGGCGATAGCAGATACAACTACACGAAGTAAGTTTCGTAGTTTTATCGATGTCACATGCACTCAAGCAAACATGAACAGATCTCACTCGATGGCCGCAAACACTCGCTGTCACAACGCAAGCGAACGTCACGCCATGTCTCGGAAACTATGCGACCACTAACACTAGATGCAAGAGAACACAGTGCGTATCAAGGCACCAACCTATCTCTGCTCAGCCTTTGCACTTGCCACGGTGTACCTCCAAGATGCACCGTGTGGCCAGCATATGGGCGTGTGGACAGCCATGTGCACCCTCGGCCATGGTAGAGGAGACGCTCGCGCTGGTGGGAGAGGGCAAATAGGTGCGCATCTCCTGTACGTCAGTCCGTAGCGCATGCTTGATGATGTTACCACGCGTTCACTCCCTCCCCACCCACCTTGCACTGGAAGAATCGTCATCTTTCGGGTTTCTCAGAGCTGCCACGTGCCTCGTGGCCTCCGCAAGTTGTTTACCAATGCAACAAAGAGCGCAGCGAGTGTTTGCTGCGTACCGTGTCCGAGCGTGCTCGCTTTGACGCGTTTTTGCTGCTCAAACTTGTCATGCGGAAGGACGCTTGCAATGAAGTTTTGCCTCGGCTGACAGTTTTGTAGTTCTTTACTAGATTTACCTGCCGTACAGGCTCCAAGTACATGTTTGAAATGGCCGAAAACTTCTTTAGGTCGAAACCGTGTCATGGAGTTACTTCATTAAATCACGAAAAGAAATACACAGTTTTCAATGGAACTAAGGTCGGGAAATTAAAATAGTTTGTTACATTGCAAATTTCATGAAATCGAGATTCGTTATATCGAGGTTTGACTGTGTGTGCTCCAAACGTCATTACTTGTAGTCGTGCGGTAGTGTCAGTGTATCGGGAAAAAAGTGCTGCAGCAATAGACTGTGTACTTCTGACCTGTTGCTCTGTTCTGTCACCTCTTTCCTTCCTTGTGAATTGTGCACAAGATAGTTCTTTTTCAATGAAAGGACTGTGCACCTTCGTGGTGCACATATCCACTACGACATTAACATAGGGTGCCCTCCTGAAAGCTCCTATAGTGACCTCACAAGATGTCAGAACTTGCAGTAGAGCTCTTGCAGAACTTATTGTGGATGTCTCCCAGAACCCTTGCAGAAATCTTGTGGTTGCGAGGCTCATGCATTGAATTCAGTGGACACTGGTGCATCCAAGACAGTTTACTCAATCGAAGTTGCATTCCTGAATGCACTTCTGCACGCAGGTGCCGACTACGACGTGGACAGCGGTGCACTCTTCATCCAGCACAAGTTCCAGAGCCGCAACCGGGACCCTAACAAGGTGGTGTACCCTCACTTCACCACGGCCACTGACACCAGCAACGTCCAGGTGGTGTTCCAGGTTGCCATGGACACCGTCCTGAGAGGAAACCTGCGCACTGCCACCCTCCTTTAGGTTCCCGGCACAGTCACTCCACGGTCAGTTCGTGGTCGGCCTGGCAATGATCGGTGCTACTTGGCTTGCGAACAAAAGGCAGCATGTCAGAGATCTCGGGACAAGCACAGTTTCTCATATGCTTTGCGGAGTGTAGCAGGTGTCTGTACATGTGTACACTTGCTATGCAACTGTCCAGTCAGCATGCGGGCAACGAATGCACGCTGCAGTTAGTCGAGTTCATTGTGTTTTTCTTTGTACATTTGCCCATGATTTGGATCTGTGGACGCTGGAGACATCTGTGCCGCTTGTGGTCCCGTGTCGTGACCAGCTGTCAGACAGGTTCCGTGCTGACGACTAAAGAGAGGGTCTCCCGCTCTCGCTGGAGCCTTCGTGCTCTAATCTTGTATCGACACTGCTGCGTAGCAGGCAGAAGGAAATTGGGAGTTTTAATTGGTCTGTAAACATATTTCCCTTAGGTATCGATGACGTAAATGTGGGTGGCCATTATGGTGGTGCCATCTGGTGACGTGGAGTTTAACCAGAGAAGACACAGAGCTACTATTGGCATTGATTAAGTTTGTTCTACTTAGCTGATGTTAATTTTTGGGCTACCACGTAGTCATTAACGTACGGCTTTTCTTCATTTTTGTTCAACAAGAACACCCACGTAAACACGAAAACCTGTCTACTGTGTTGTGGTTACCCAAAGCGTCACAAGATGTCGCCACCAGTGTTCTTTCTGCAGTTCACGTCCCCTGTATCCCAGTGTTACATAAAGGTTGATGTGTTTACGGACAAACTAAAACTCTTTTACAGGCGGGAAAGTCGTTTGAAGATGTGTCCGCTATAGTAGGAGGACAGCTCCTTCTTGTTTAAAGGCAGTGCTTCTATTTGAAACTGCAAGTTACGGCAATCTGGTTACCTTGCTGCTCGGGGTAATGTAGATCCCTGTCGAGAATCTCCCCCTCACTCGTACTCTGTTCATCTCTGGTAATGATCACTTTTGCCACAGGGTTATTGACTCTGATGTGAGTTCGTCCTTATGTACACATGAGCTGTGGGAGAAAGAAAGAATCAGTGGATGGCTTCCTTGGGGAACAAGCTGCAGCTCGCGTGCAATATGCGTCCACTCCACCTTTTGGCGTGTTCATGTGTGAGCGGCATCTGTAATTGCCGCCTCTGCATTTCTTTCGATTGGTTTGGTAGTGGATCTTCAGCCCTCGGGTGTGGTCCTGGCTTTGCCTATCTGTAACTTATAATTTTTTTTCAACCATGTGGTGAAATTGTGCAATATTATGTTCAAACTGCTCGCCCCCGTGAAAATACGGCTGTAAGTTCCGGTGAAACTCAAACGTGGCTGTAGGTTCCAGTGAAACTGAAACGTAAATTCTTGTCAGTACATCAGTCGCATCCTGGGAACCTTGCTGCACGTCTCTTGGAAGCGTATCTTTAGCTCGTCACTCTGCAGTGCTTCGAAGTACAGCTACGTATTTATTTGGTTTGTCGAAATGGAGCATTCATTTGGCCAGTTTTGTTCAGGCAGTTGGCACCAACGGAAAGCGCTCTGATATTTTTTCGCCATTTTCTGAGCGCCTTTTCGGTCAAAGGAGCTGTGAGGTCTGGCTGGTGCATGGCCACGTGACAGTGTGGTCACCCCTCACTCAGAGGCAAGCTCCGAGGTGCAAAAGTTGTCCATCTCCGTTTTTCCGGTGTTCTTGTTCCTACGAAAACCTGACAAGTATTCAGCTCGGGCGCCCTGACTCCGGCTTAAAAGTCTGAGAACGACCAGCTGAGGATACCGTTGCCAAGTACAACCACTTCTTTATAGAGCGGCGAGGCTTGAGGGCTGCAGTCGAATCAAAAATGGAAAATTATGCATTGTTTATTTTTCGGAACAGTATATACAATATTTTGGTTGTGGTTCCTATGTAACGGACATGTCCATAAAGAGCAGCCTTTCGGCTACCTACCCTGCTCATGATTAGTATACCGGTTGGTGTGGTTGTTAGTGCAGCCGATGTAAAGCCCACGCGGGATGCAAAGTGCCTTCTAGGGACGAGAGGTCCTTATACAGACTCGGATATCGTAGAATATGGCTTCTGTTTACCAGTCGTGTTTGTTTTTACGCACTGAAGCAGTTGGCATGCTCGCTACCAAAATTTCCTTGTAGCCCTATTCCTGACTCGCCATTTGGTCACCAGTAACGACTTCATTCCGAAATAATTTGATGGTCACCTAAAGTAAGCGTCAGCATGACTACTGCATGATGAACGTGCTGGGATACCAACCGCAATGGTGGTGCCACGCACTCTAATTGCACCGGTGTTAGTCCATTTGTTGTTCCACTATGCCGATCTGACTGTAAATGGTGGGAAATAGTTTGAAGCGCAAATACACAGACACAAAAGAGCACACGAGACACAGACGGGCGCGCTCGTCTGTGTCTCGTGTGCTCTTTTGTGTCTGTGTATTTGCGCTTCAAACTATTTCCGATGTACAACCAACAGGCCCAAATCGCTACAATTCTGTAAATGGTGCTTGTATGAAAGCTCAACACATAGCTGCAAGCTTGCAAGCTAATCCAAAACTAATCACAAACTAATCCAAAACTTGCTGAGCTGTCAAGGATTTCACCAGTGTGCCTGGGTGTCAGTTGACTGTCACCACGTAGTGAAAGAATGGTGTTGTAGTCGCGTCATCATCTTTGGTTGTCGTCTCGGTTGTGAGCATGTTTCTCTCTTTTATCATTTCCGTGTCAGCTGTTTGGAGATGCCGTATTCATCGTCACAAGGTTCACAGGGTAGTGTGTGTCACACTAGCGAGGGATCTCTGGTGCACGACACGAACAAAGACCGGTGACGTGGCTGTTGAAACGCCAAGTGCGTCACTTCAATACACTTCCCCCTTTTTATACAGTTTTTTTTTTGTAGCATGGCTTTGCTTGAGCTCTCCTTCGAATAATCTCCATTCCAGAAATAAGCTGACAGGTCAAGCTGAACCAGAACAGTGCCTTTTATTTCTTTACGTACTATGTACTTTTTGCTGGTCAATGTGGTGGCTTTGTCTCAAGCTTTCTCGCAGCTTTTTGCAAGTCTCTTATTTTTTGGATGTTTTTGGGTGTTTATGTTTTCTGTACTTATCACAGTGTTCGACTCAGCACTGAGCTTGTCCGCATCCTCTGCTCAACAGTGTTTCATCAAAAACTGGCCAGTGCAAACCGTTGAAGTGTCCATGTTTTCTACTTGGCAAGGTTGCGCCATTTGTCATTTGCCAGGATGCCAATATATACCGGGTGTTCTTTTTTTAAACCATAGAGAATTTTATCAAATCGCCTGTGGCAGGTAGCACAATTATAATCCTTGAACTGGATTACTCAAAGAAGTGGACATTACTTCCACAAGAAATCGAAATTTGTAATCGACTAATTGGAAAAAATTTTACAAATTAAGTTTTTTTACTATAGTTACTTTATGGCACATAATTCAATTTACAAATTGGAGCCGGCATGTTTGCATGGCATATGGACTTGGAACGAATTACGATGATAGCACCGGTTTCGAGATCTGCATCATCAAACTTGCGGCAAAAATGCACCATTCTCCCTCTTACGTTTTCAACAAAACATTGTTTTATGCATTGAAGCATGAAAGTAAATAGATTGCCAGTATATTTCATCGCCTGCTCTGGGAATGAGTGTCTTGCTTGAAACCCATGCCATCCTCAGAATTCGTTCCAAGTGGATACGCCTTGCGAACTCACCGGCTACAGTTTCTAAGTTGCAATATGTGTCGTAAAGGTAACTTAAAGAAAAAAAAAAACTAAGTAGCGAATTTTTTTGTGATTAATTCATTGTGCATTTCAATTTCTCTTGTAAGTGATGTCCACCTCTTCAAGTATTCTAGCTCAGGGACCAGAGTTGTGCTATCTGCCAGAAGTGGTCCTGAAAAATTACGTATGGTCTGCAAAAAAACATCCCGTACATTGTTGTTACCTGCAGACTTGTTCAGAGTAAACCCTCAGTCACCATTTGATTCTTCGCTTTACTTTGCCACGTCTAGTTTCGTTCACGTTTATATTGTTATTGCATTTGTCATTCTCAAACCTGCTTGGAGTCTTCCAGAGCATCCGTCCATTAGCGCATTCTGTTTCCCCCTCACATTCTCTTAATTTATTGGTCATACATAGAATCACTTGTGTACAAAACAATGCCGTGATTTTTTTTTTTTTTTTGGCATGAAACATGGTCTTGCTGTATGGTTGTGAAGCACATATTTGCATATTTATTATCAATTTCTTCTTTCTTTTGTGCTTGGTGTTTGCTTTCAGTTTGGAAGCCCCAAAGCTTTTTTTTTTTGTTTCCTCCTCATTATTATACCTATGATTAGTCACTTCATTTTTTAGAGCTAAATTCAGCAGCTGGAGATTTCACTGAGCTGGGAATTTTTCGGTGCACCATGGCGAAGGTATATATGACACAAAAGGAAATGGCGCCAAAGATTGAAGACAAAAATCACTCGGAATCCACCTTCCAGAGCTGTTTCGTTTTGAGCTGATAACAGTGTGTTCGGTAACGGTGGTTAAGGCCTAGAATTATCCATTATTTTAAATCACATTTAATTTCCTCTCTTTAACCTCCTGTCAGCCCATCACCTTCGGGCTTCTAATTACGTGCAACTGCAGAAGCAAGTTGGCATGGCATTTCCTGTTTTTTTTTTTTTCCCGATGCTTTGGTTGGGGATGTTTCGCGCTTTTGTTTCCATAACTGTAATAATGTTAATTACTTGTACGGTTATGCTCCTAAAGGGACACCCAGAGGAAAATATTAAGCCGAGTTAGATCGATAGGTTATTGATCTAGAAGTCTATCGTCATTTTCCGAGTGCCAGTATATGACTTTGCTGCGTAGAAAATTGCCACCGACGGTCCCTCTGCTCTTCCTCAATTTGAATCGCCTGTGCCGTGTTGTGTCAGTCAGCCAGTGCCAATGTCTCATCTGAGGTACCAATAGTCTAGAATAGGTGGCGCCACTCCAGATTTTTATCTTTGTCATTTTCTTGCTTACATAGGCTTTGTCCTCACTAGGAACAATGGATTTGTTATTACAGAAGCCTAATCTTTCAACCTAGCCCAACTTTATATTTTCCTCTAGTGTCTCTTTAAGCTATTGCTTAAGTGCGTTTCTATTAGGAGATGGTTTTAATTGCTTGGTGGTCATTGCGAATGGACTTTCCTGTTTATACTCTTTTTTTTATTGTTGTTGTTGTCGTCACTGCCGTGTGTGCCTTAAGTATAGTTGAACTCTGTTGTGGGTGGTATCTTTGTTGATGTCATGGTAGTTCTTTGGACTTTGGGTGGGACTGCCAGGTGATCTCGAGGTTGTGTTATTGTGCACTGTCTCTTGTTGACGTCGAATTGGTGCACATTTGAGAAAGACGTGCGGGTGTCTGTTTTGGCTGCAACCTGTCTCTGGCAAGGCAAAAGCGCTGTTTGCAAGACACGCGTACAGTTGGCCACGCAAGTTCACGGGCGCAGGTTCCACGATAAATGCAAATCCCTGATCTGTGAAGGTGCAACACCTTTAATTCAATAGATCACTGTGTGGGTCGCAAAAGCTACTACAGATTGAAACTTTGAAGCTAAGACTGCATGCACAGGTTTCGTGGGAATTGAGCACTTTTCCAAATCCTGTGTCTCGTAAACTTTTGTGGCTGACTATACATAGTACTTTTTATGCTGATGGGCTTGCACATTTGACAAGTTTTTAATTAGACTTTCACTTTGAAATTGATTTTGGATTCAGAGTGTGAGTTTGCTAGATCTTGGCTTCTAACAATGCTCACTGCTGTCATGTGGCTAGGAGCTCTTTTGTTTCATCAGCCTTTTGATTATTGAAGACTTGTGTGTAGTACTTAGTGGTGCATCTATTGCATTCCAGTTGCATTTTTTTGTTGCGAGCATATCGCTGTTTGCTGCATGTAGTAGGTAAGGATGCCGAGACCATTAAAAGCATCCCAGAAGTGCTGGTTAATGTTGCTCTTTGCCTACAGAGGCAGCAGCAGTGGCAAAAAAGAAATGCGTTGATGCATGTTTTTCAATTACCCATGTGTTCTACCACTCCATGTAGCATCACGCCAGAATGAAACTCGCAGGACAAATGAAGAACACCTTTTACACCAGATTACTTGAAAGTGATATGTGTAAACTCGGGTGTAGTCGAGTGTTAAGTGCATTCTAGCCCAAACACTAAGCTTCTTTGAATTAATCCTTCGAGGTTCAAATATTTTTCACATAACAATGTGCCCTCTTAATCAATTTTTTAAATTGCAGCTTTCAGTATTGGGAAATGATTGAAAATTCAAAATATAGTAAAAATTTATTGGAAACAATATTTTGTATCAGAAATGTTTTACACACACCATCAGTATATTGGGACAAGCACTCTATACACCAAGAGATCAAGACAAATGTCTACAGCAAAATTTATGGCTAAAAATATATTAGAGATACATAAATCACTTGAGCAGTCACCGCTAAAGGAAGCACCACGCACGGCCATACCGATACCATGACTGCGCATAGGCCAATATATGGCAATGCGCAAGCTGGAACCTAAGGGGGAACCACAACCAAAGGCAAAGAAAAAGGAAACTTATCGGTATCTCCGTACTTCTGTCGCACAGGGCTAGTCTAAGCTACCGGAAACACAGTAGCAGCAGCCATAAAGGACAATAGCATTGCTTCCACGCACAGCTTGTAGGTAGCTGACAATGCGTGCATGACCATGTGAGCGCTCGCCCGGAAGTAAACAAGTCGAGCTGTGCATCCCAGTGAGTGGAAATGCAATTTCAAATGACTTTGGGCGACTCCATAGAGAGGGCAGCACCTCTCAACAACCAGTAGTCCCGAACACGTGCGAAATGTCAAACGAAAGATTGGTACGTGTATGGCAAAAACCCTCAAAGGGTTAATCACCCTTTCAAAGGTTAATCACCCCAGTGTCGCACACAGTGGCCAATGTGGAAAAGGAAATTCGTCTTCTAGTTAACTTTCTCACGTTTGTGTTTCATTCTGGCGTGACGGTACTTGGCATGCGAGGGAAGCTTTTGGAATATTTTTCACGGTGCTGAGCTTTGTGCCAGTGTGGCTCCATTGAGAATCTCAGCGGAATCGGACCGAGCTCCTTTCAAAAAGACGGGGACATCCTTTAGCCGCTAAGAAACAAATGTTTGCTATGCTAGGTATTCCGTGGGTCACTCGGTAATTGTCGGGCGCCTTTTTCTCGCGGATAAGTAAAAAGTCTCAAGCTCATACTTTCTTTAGTGTCATGAAGGAGCAGGCAATCGCCAAAGCCATCCATACCTGTACTATTACTCAAGAATTTATCAGATTCACTTTTCAACAGTATTCAGTTAGTATTACGAAACTCTGCAAGCACAGTATTGAATAGACCCTTTTTGTAATTGCGAAGCTAGATTTCCTGCGGTTTGCCCAACTGATGGCAGTGCAATCATTTTTTGCAACCAGCGTGTACAAGCAGAGTTTGCGTGTCTTGTGACGTGGAAAGTGCATAGGTGGCTCTTAATTATTATGAAAGCATGCGCAAGATACAAGCCTCGCGCATGTGCAGCTAGCATTTTGTCTTCATATGAATGATGACCAGTGCCTGCATTAGTTGGTCATATGTGCAGTGCAGAGAAGTGCCCTGACAAATCTGGAAAAGGGTCCAAGTCAACAAAAGCGCATGCAATGCTGGCCTCATGCCATAAGCAACTCAAGGTGCATTTCTGAACAGGTGAACTTCAGAAGTTGCAAGCAAAGCCTGCACAGGGATCACCAAGACCCGTCAAAGTGGTCTCAGTTGCTATGGTGTTCTGCCTGTAGCCACAAGATTGCAGGTGTGATTCCCAGCCATTGGTAGGTGCATTCCAAAGAGGTGGAATCCAAAAAATATCCGTGTACCATGATTTGGGTGCACATTAAAGAAACCCAAGTGGCCAAAATTAATCGGGAGCTTTCTGCTATGGCATCTTTCTTAGCCCCTGCTTTGCCTTGGTGTGTTGCGCCCCCGTGATTTGATTAATTTTGTTCTCTCTTTTGTCGTTAGTTATGGTAATGCTGGCACCAAGCTCAGCATCTTTATTAGTGAGTTTTAATCACAGTTACACTATTGGGCATCCAGGTCCGAAGACCTCATTTTGCGTGGTTGTGATGCAGCGTTTTTTTGCTGGGGTTGGTTTATGCGTGTGTAAATTGCTCACTGTTAGCAGACTACACTTGATGCCTGTACCAACAGGGTTTTTGCAGCCCTGTTTCATGTTTGTGCTGACGCGACGGTTGGCACGAGAGTGAAAAGAATGCATTTACGCAGCCTTCTTGGTTTGTACTCGAACAAGGTTTTTGGTGTTGTGAGACCATTGATGTCTGCATATGTGCAGACATGTGTGCGCTGGTATTTTTTTTTTTTTTCCTGTCGCCATTGCATGTAAGTATTTGATGATGAACCAGAAGCTGAAGCAGTGTTTTTCATGCTTAGCGGCTTGGGACCAATTTACACAGATGTATACATGCCTCAAGTGCCATTCTTTTTACAAGTGTCCGCATTCATTTTGTGCTGCCTGAAGATTGTTTTCCTTTTTTGCTTGTAAGGAGCTGGTGGAGCTTAAATATTGATCTCTTTTATGTGGATTTTGTGTCCGTGTGTCGTTCTTTTCTCGTTATCACGCACGTGTGTCACAATTCCTATCATTGCAATACAACAGACACTTAAGAGACCTGCCAAGCACGAGACCAGCACAAGAGACAATGAAGACGGGCATCTGTGCTTGGAATGCGCTAGTTCCCCTCTTGGTCTCTGTCTGCCACTCTTCTAAATATCGCATCAACATTGTGCAACATCCCAAGTCACCCTTATCGGTCACCATAGCTCATCAAAGCAGGGATAGCGATTATGTCCCTTTAGTCGCCAGTTCTGCCCATTGAAAATTCACTTTCACCAGATTTCTTGCATCTTAGAGCCGTGAAAAGCGTTCAGAACAGATTAAGAATGTCCACTTCTCTAGTGAGTCTTGTCAGGTTTACTGAATGTAGACTCCATGCGAGAACTCCTCTACAAGAACGTCAGATATAAGAACATCTATTATTTCATGTCTAGTGTACTGGAAACCACTTTTCCAGCCACATGAAAAAAAAAAAAATTCCAACCGAAAATATTGTGAGAAACAATGAAAGAATTGGACCCATGGCATGATGTCATTCCGACACCGTCTGCCTTCCAGCTCGTTTTCATATAACACTTTACACATATTATAACTTAAAGCGCAGGTCCGATCGGAAGTGTTTCAAGGTGTATGCGACATGTTTTAAGAAGTAATTGTTTTCATCAGTGGTTTCACTTTTGATGCAACATCTTGGCGAATGCAGTGCCTAAAGGGGATATGGACATTCTAGCCACACATGGGACACTGCCATCACATCCCCGATGTAATATGTGGGTAAAGTCTAAGCCACATGTAAAGGCGAGAGCCTTTTCGAAAGAACGAGCAGGCTTCGTCGTCAGGGGCGGACAAGCCTCGATAAAAAGAAACAATGCGTCAGCTCGTCTTCAGGGTTTCCTACTTTCTTCTTTTTTCTCATGCCCATGCACTGTATTTCGCATGCCACGCACACTCCTCCAAACCTTTTTCTTGTTGGCTTCTATGCGCCGCACAGTGTAGCAGACGACGCTACCACTATACTTGAAACGGGCGTTTCAACACCACATGGCAGGCTGCTTCAAGTGCCGAAAGTGTTGAACTGGACTTGCATGTACACGCACACACACACAGTGCCCCTCCGTTGAACACGGTGCTATGCGAGAGCACTGGCATATGTGAATGCAGGATAAAGAAAAAAACACTTAGTAGCACGAGCAGTGCGCTTCACGATGCATTGGCCACTGCATATCTGGTGGTATATCCTCATGTGCAAGTGAAATGAATACATCTCTCGGGTCATTGCATAGTGAGGTTGATGACTACCTGCCGAGTAACAAACAACATAACAACACCCACATGCCCATAGCATTAACCGGTAGAGGTAATCATTAAGTTTCCCAATAGCATATCTCTGCAGATCTACTGGGAAGTAATTGTGTTACTTTGATGATCAGCCATTAAGAATTCCTGCTTTTATTTTTTTATTTTTTTGCGTTTTACTGTTATGCATATTTAGCCCTGCACACCTTTTACGAAAGCACCTTGCAGTATTTTTGGAATAGTGGTCCAAATATAATGCAATCTTCTTTTTTTTCCTTTCTCTCCAATTTTTTGCTACAATATGTGGCAAGCTCCTCATGGCGACGGGACTGTGTGGGGAAGCAGACTTCTGAGGCTTTAAGGAGAAGAGAAAATAGGGTGTAGTACAGATGGCATGTGTCTGCCTGAAAACAAACGAAGTTCACTGGAATGAAAGAGCAAGGCTACAGAGTGCTCCAGCTACATTCGATCTAACCCCATCTCTCTTTAAGAAGCCTTGTCTAGATATTTTAACGGGACACTAAAAGGAAATAGTCACTTTAGACTGATAAAGTATTCTTTTGAAACTCCCAATTCCGTTTACTTCCCAATAAAAGACATGCATTAATGTGCACGCATTCCTACACACCTTGCAGCAATTCATTTGCTATTCTCTCGACTATGACCGAATGCATTTTAAAAATTTTCGCTGCAGAACGCTTCCTGGATGGTGTTTTACAACTTCCAGTGTATAACCAGAATTTCGGATGAGCCCTGTTGAGGGGCTGTTTAACAGCAGTAACTAACTAGTGTGTGACAACTTAACAATGACAGGGATAGCTAACATACCAAGATATAGTTACAAGGCACAGCACTGCCAGCCACAGTGCTCAACTGAAACTACGCTGAACCCGAAAAAAGGAAAACATTACTTTTGCACAGGTCAAAACTAAACCGGATTTTTTTTTCTTGCTGCGAAAAAAATAATAAAAATAACGGCTTCCATTCAGGTTGGCTACTTTCTCCGGAGCTTTTCATTCATGCATTGCCTGCAATTGTAGTTTAACCATGCTGCCTCATTTTTAAATGCAAATGAGCTTGCTGTGACAAGTGACAGCTCCATTAGTGCAGTTTTCAGTGCGTCGCAACTGGGAGGCAGGCCCGTCACCAATGTACAGTCATGAGTGTTTGAAGTTGGTCACCATGAAGTAAGTCATCTGCTGGTGGAAGACCAGTGGATAACTAACAGTGGATGAATATTGAAGTGAAGAAGTTTCTAGCTGTGCAGTCACTTTTTGTCACACTATTGGGTAAACTTATGTAGGTGTGATAAAAATGATGTATTGCTTCCGAGGTGTGCGTCCGTAATGTGTGTTCTTTTTCAGCTACTTGCAGCTTGAAGAACAACATGCATGCATTTCTTGTCTTTCCTTGCAACTCGGGAAAACTGCATAAATTTATCCAGTTTTCCGTAATTATTCTTAGGTAATGCAAACACAAACCAGTAGAAACCGGTTCGACTGTCATTTTTTCGCTCCGGAACTGGACCGTTTTTGCCAAACCAAAACGAAAAGCAGTACTGGTCTGACATTCGACTGGCAGCGGTGTTCCAGATCTGAAATGATGGACTAATACCTGCAGTGAATTGGTAGAAATGGTAGATGGATTTCAACAGTGTTGGCTCAAGTTACAGACCAAACAAACGCTGGTGTGACAGCATCCTTTATTTCCTCCCAACTAGTTACATTAACATGTTGCTTCCTTCAACTACATAATAGTTATATCACACGCGTGCACATGCACAAACATCATCTAGAGCATTTTTTTTTTTTTTCGCAACCGTGACACCATGAACAAAATTGCAAACCCTCGCGAAACCTCACGTGAAACAACCAAACGCACTCGTGTCACAAACACACTGCTGATGAAACAAACACGCAAACAAGGCTCATTTGACCGGAGAAATCAAATGTGACCTTTGATAACCAAGGCATCCTAAATGATTGCAGCCTGCTAGCCCACGAGACGCCGTGCACTCGCGAAAACAGCTACGCAATTGGAAATAAATGCGAGCCGCGGGATTACAGCTGCCGTGCATTTCATGAATAACTCGCACACGCTGAGCTTTTCTAAAAGCTCGAAGTTACGCTAAGTGCCGGAGTGCTAATCAAAAGGCGTCTAATGCTTTCCGAGTGGAACAGAATGTGTGGAACGGCCTCTGTGTGTTGTTCACAGAGCTCCGCACACCCACATTTTCAGTCTGGCTCAAAGACATGTTGCACGCAACGAAGCTTTTGGTTGAGGGGAATGCAGTGCTTCATCACGCTTATGCAGCAGATGGCAACACAGTGCGTAAGCATTAAAAACGCTTGAGCTAGTCACCGTGAACAAGGAGCCTTATTGCATTTCTGCTGGAACAAAAAAAAAGGTGAAGACTAAATCTTTGACAGACGGCACCTCTAAACCATCTTGGTGATGCAAAAAACTAATAATAATAATAATGTCCATGAGCCTAGCTTGTGTGAGAAATGTATGCAATGCACAAGTAGCCTGCCTCGCTGTAGCTCGTCGGTAAGATTCTGGAAGCTGCTTTGTGCTGCGGTGAACACATAGAACGACACCAGCCTGCTTGCAAATGTCCTCTACACTGTAAACAAGGCATATGCGATAAGGATGTCACAAGCATATATGTACAGGCACGCGAGAGACACTGTTAATATGTACAACATAGACCAGTGAATAGGTGTGTTTACATTGAGAATATGGTACACGACGCCTTCCCTTGGGTGTGTATAACGTCGGCTCAAACGGGCTCTGTCTCAGTTAAGGCCAACATGAAAGAAGTTTGCAGACAGGTGGAGCTGACGGGTGTGCGTTCCCGTATGGCTGCACTGTTTGCTCACTTCTGTCGGATTACGCCCCAACCCACAACTTTCGCGATTCCCATGTGCTGCTAAAATCCACTGCTCGTCTGCTTCGCAGTCGCCAATTTTGAGCAGTCGAGACTCACGCTCGGGCAGCTTTAGATGAACTCGCTTATTACGGTCGCTGCCAACTGTGAGACTTTCAGGACCATTAGCACCCTTAAAACCAGGCGGATGCATATACAAAAAGCAAAAAATTTTTAAAATCCATCTGTAGAATAATCTGTTGTACGCCGTGCCGTGTTCAGTTCCTCAGCAGACGTGGGCTTTTTGTTTTTACACCAGACGACCACATATCTGTCGGGGCACGTTACCCTGGGCAAGCTAGCAGATCTTTTTGTAGCCACCTTCAAGACCGCGACAGATTACGACTGCGAAAATTTGGCGCGTCGTCACCACTGTAAGCCAGTAGAATGTCAGCAGTCAGCGCAGCTGAAATGTCTGCACCTACTACATCGCCTGCATGGCATTTCGCTCAAGAACGCAGCTAGCGAGGGAAGCTTAATACACGCGTGAGGGGGCAATGACGGCTCTTCATAAAACTACAAATTTGACAACTCGGCATCAGTACTTTCCTTCGGTTTTGCTGCAGACGCTGGAACGAACGTCCACCATGCTGTCTCGGTTTAGAGTGTGCAGTGGTGACGGTCCTTAAACACTTTGATAATAGGTTTCATTTTGTATGGTAATATTCTGGGCATCAGAATCAGTGGGAAAGCAAGCAAAAAGGCGTAAATTGCTGATTACTGGCATCATTCTAAAGGAGCATCATCTATGGCAGTTACAGCGTTCAGGATACAAGTGCAAGGGAAACAGTGTGATGGTGGCAGTCTCCTTAAAAGACATTAACGAGCATCATTCAGTGAAATGAACTTGTGCTTTAAAAAATTGCTCATGAAATTAAAAATGTAAGTGCAAGTCCTAATTGCACACGTTAGTACAAGTCCTGAATCAAACCGGCAAAGTCTGCAATGACTACCACTTAGATCTGTCTATGTCTTCCTTTCTCAAGACCGCGATGCCTGCTGTAATACCTTTTGCAGCACTGGCCACTTTCGATCCTCCATCTCAAGTACTGAATTTCTCAAGTAAGATTAGAGCGCAGAGCGTAGCTGAGTACTGCAAACCGAAGTCAAGCGTACTTGAAAGAAACATGTAGCAATGTTCAGCCTGCGTTGGAGTTTGATTTGCATTAACTCTTGCGTACTTGAAAATTATTTGCGATAGGTGTAAAAATGTGTCTGAACAGATCAACATCTTGCAAGTTCATCTCCATGTTGTGCTATAAATGGGAGAGGGCAAAGTAAGCAACAGCAAGTGCGAGTTCAGCCAGTCTGCACAAGGTCCCGGATGTTCTGCAAGACATGGAGGGAAGCTTGTCAGAAGGTTGTGGTCCATTGCTCACTATAGAAAATCATGCCATAAATTTGGGTAGCTTTTACTGTAGACGAGACAGGAAATGTGTCAGCTAACAGGATAAAAACGAACATCTTTTAAAACATCAATGTAAGCCACATTTTCTAAAGATGCAAATATATTTCAATGCCATGGTGTTTCAACGGAACTTGTCTCAGACTACAAAAAAGCGAACGAAGATCCCTTGTCCACTTAAAACCTAGCCAAAACAGTGATAAACATGCAGATGCATTATGTTGGTTCATGAATGCAGCGTTGATATGGAGTCATGAAAGCTGGGCAGATTGCCAGTTAGCCACTTAGGAGCGGTAAAATGCATTCCTGATCCAACGTATACCCAAAGACAGCACACGACAGCCGACCAAACGTTTCCTTCCGAGGCACGGTTATTGCGGGTGTCTATTGTGTGTGTGTGCACGCCTCGCACAAAAATACATTTTCGTTATTGCAGTCTTTTTTTTTTTTCTTGCCGAGTGACGGAAGTAATCGCAAGTCGCGAAGAGAGAGAAAGCGGTGATATATGGGCATGGATTTCTTTGACGAGTGTTTAAGACACGGCAGGGTTTGTAACGACGACTAGAAGCATGGAGAAAGTGCACGCGGTTGTCCGTCGTTCCGATGCTGGCACCTTTTGACGTCGAGTCTAGTTGTGCGGGCGTGACTTTTGAATGACGGGACAGAAGCAAGGACAACATTTCGACAAGATTATAGGAGCAGTGTGGAATGTCGACGGCGTGTTCAGCACCGTCCGTTTTCTTCTGCAGCCGAGCGTAGCTCTCTGGGCAGAGACTAGATATGCCACGGTTATTTCCAGTTTGTCCATTGTGCACCCGTTATCGCGGCAACACTGCACGGACAAAAAGAATCTCATGGTTACACCGACAGTGGCTCTGCAGTGCAACAATTTGGCAGTAATAATTTACTGAGTGGACAGTTCATGGTGTTGGCCATTTTCAGTATCACAACTGAAATGCAAATGAACATCACTGGAACGCATCTTCAAGGGAGATGATCACAACGCATGCCATCAAAGACTTGCAACATGTCTTCCACAAGGCGTCATGCCAACACAACCTGTCAAAATAGTATGACAAAAATCCGAGAGAAAATATTGTAACTTGACTAGAGCATCCTAATTACACGTGCCATGTGGAGCCAATGACAAACACAAAAGTGTCTTTTGGCAGATGCTAGTGGCCAAGAAATGACTTGGGGGTCGGGGACAAAAGTTTCTGGACTGCGCATGATGCGAAAACACAAAGGATTCGCCGAATTCGACGTGCACCACCGGAAACCAAGTGACACACTAGCACTCTCGGGCAAAGAAATTTAATGGTCCCTTCTCTCTTGAAAGCTGCATCTATAGGCCATAGTGAACTTCAGTGTTTTCTCTGTGGGTGCGGTCCACAAACTTTTGCCCCTGGCTATACATATTGTCCTCTACAATCCAAAGCAGCACATAGTGCCAAATGAGATCATCCGGAAAATAATTTGGTGATTAAAACAACAGCTATCATTCAGTTTTGCCCACAATTTAGTTGCATCACTGTGCAGCCCTTGATGGACAGGGTGATAAGTAATAGTTGCGGCGACGTTATGGCTGGAGGCTGCAAGGCAGCGTCTCCAAGACTAGACGGTGAAGTGGGTTCATGCTTGTCAAGAATGGCAGAAGTTCTGCAATTGTAGAATCTGCCACAGCCGTACGTTCAAGTTCGTGGCACGCCAGAAATTTCTAGAGTACGAGCTTTCCCACAGCAGTGAACGCACTGCACTACAGTATGCGCGTCCTGCTCTGCTTTGTGCATCACGTACATATTGGAGCTTGAATTGTGCAATGGATGCGCATTTCTTACTTCATCTACAAGGTTGCGCTCTTGTTTTAAGATGCCACGATCATCATCACTGGTACCGCTCTTCACAATGTTTACAGAAGATTACAATATCATGGTTCTCATTAAGAAGAAAAAAAAAATTCCTGCCATTATTAGCAACAGATGTTCCTGATAACGGCAGTTCAGCTTCACACAGGTGCTCTGAGATCTTGTACACTCTTTAAAATTGTACATCTTTTTTGGTGTATTTCTGATCATGCATCAATGGTTTTTGTCAATCTGGTCTGCATTCCCTGAGCCAGCCACACTCCTGGGCAGGAATACTGTGAAACAGACTAGCATGGCTTCCCTGGGGGGAAATTACTAGGCAGGCAGCGTTGGAAAAAAATGCACACAATGTTGACACTGAGAGACAAAGTTGCACCTTAAAGGTTGGGGAACTTTTGAAAGTGTAGGAAATGGGTGTAATATGGGGTTTCGTTCTTCGGAGCCTGGAAATAGGGTTATTTCAATCAAGGTTGTGATTAGCCAGAAGTCAAACGCTTGCCAATCCATTGTAGCTCGAAAAACTAGAGTGGGGATGGTGAGGGTACTGACACCTAACGCGGCTTCACTGTCTGAGAACGCACGTGGTGTCTTCTACAACATTTGCTCTCACAGTTGTTTTCCGTACCACTTCTTACTGGTGTCGAGAGCGTTTTGAGCGTGCATTAAGCATTTATCAAGCCCATGCTCGCAATTTGGTTGCCTTCCGCTGTGCGTGAGATGTTTGTCAGTATTCTTGCCGTCCAACGTATATAGGCTGTCAACAGCATCAACACTGTATCAATTGTTGATGAGTTCCTGGATATACTTTTAAGAGAGTAGACTCTTCTTGCGGGGAAAAGTAACAGAGTGTCTACTCGACTAGGCTGCCGTGGGGACATGCACGCCATCTTCAACACAACCCAGAGTACACTTGAAATCTATACAGCCATTCACTGTGGCCTTGGAGAGAAACATGGCATTTGCACGTAAAGTACACAGGCAATCAGAAAAAGACCTGAAATTTTAGCTAGCCACAATTTCCACTAGCTGTACATTGCAATGATGAGTTTTCGAGCAAAAGTCAGCCTTTTAACAAAAACGTTGGAAGGATGCCAGGCTCATCTATCCTCTGAGGATATGTTCCATTGTTCTCAATGCATAAACCAGACGACCTGCGCACTTTTCGTCGCCTTATTTACCTTTTTTTTCTTTTTGCCACTGGGTATTCTGCACATGTGTTCAGTCCTGTTCTTGAAACGTGTTGGCAGAAGAGCGACAATGTCTGATGTGGATCCTCAAAAAAAATGCAAATGTCTTAAGTTTTAGTACACGAGCACTGCTGCAGCTATCTCATTCTCCAGCATTTATACCACAATATCCCGAGTCATCCCCAATCTCCGTATTGTGCCCACCTCCTCCCTTGTGTAGCAAAATATCAATTTGACAAAACACAAACGGGAGATCATCAGCTGCCATGGCAAAAGCCCTACAAATCACACAATGCGCACTCTCATGCAAGGAGCAATCTGTAAGTGACTGTAAGCAACATGTTTGTTGTTGTAACTGTGACTGTTGTGACTGTAAGCAACATGCCTGCCTTTCTGTGTTCTCAAAAGCATACTCTAGCCAGTGATGTGCGGCAAGCACGTTCCTCTCTCTGGCAAACACTTGCAAATGCGTTGCTCGCTGGTTGCTGTCAGCAATTCTTCAACCTTGTATTGTGAACGTGGAGAAATCACCCACCCCATTTTTCCCCGATAAGTTATGTCCACTGGCGAGGTGGACGGTGACTCGGAATATTATGGTAGTACCAGTGGCTGTAAGTCAAACACGTGATGTCCTGACTGCACAAGTTTTTTCCTCAAGTGCACTGATATTTCAGGTTAAGTACAAGCCGAGCAACTGAGCCACTGCTCATTGTGACCGTACAACTAAGTAGGGCTTGCCTAGAGTAATAAACCTAATTTAATTCTCTGCCCTTGCTTCTAGCTACAGGCAAGTCAGAGCAAATGCCATGCTTTCCTCTGGCCGAATACACCAACGGTAACCATACATCCATAGCAGAGTCTCCTACTGTGCACGGCTGTGAGGCCCCTTATGCAAGATCCTGACATGCAGTCAAATTAAAAGAAAGACAACTGTGGTGTCACCTGGTAACAACACAAGTCAACTAAGCGTTTTTTTTTTTTTTTTTTGTAAGCATCAAACTACCACAAACTATATTAGGCTTCGCTGTCCAGCCAACATTGCAAATATTTTGCTTCGACGCGTGTCATATAGAGCGGGCAGGACCTTCAATTCGCACAACCAGAAACCACTGCGACAGCAGCATTTAGGCTGTCGGCGAGTGCAAAACAAACAAACTGCTCAAAAGAACACCCAACACCTAGTTCCAGCCATGCCTTGTCTCTTTGGAGCTGTCCTCACACCAAGTACTTTCACACACTAGGAACAAACACCCTGGTCACACTCTGCATAGAACGGTTTGAGTAGGACTCCACGGTGCACCACTCGGCTCCAAATTTTTTTCCTTGACAGCGTATAAGTGGCGAAGATATGAAATGGGGGGGGGGCTCCCAGCTGTGCACGCAGTACGAGGCCCTGCGCATGGCTGACACACAGACAGAAGACACGTAGACCATCATTTTTCCCTCCCCTTGGCTGGAGACACTCATATGGGTTGAAGAGGGAAGAGGAGGACCCAAAAGAGAGGGAGCTAGAGGGATCACAGACGGGGGACGCGGGGCAGCCTAGTAGGCCGGTGCCTGGAAGTTTCCACCACCGATGCCTCCGGGGTCAGGCTTGGTGGAGAAGGGGGCCTCCTGGTAGGCATCGCCCATGTCCCCGGGGTAGCCGCCAGTGAAGGGTGTGCCCCCGCCTCCGCCCATGCCGCCCATGCCAGTGGGGTCGGCGTCGTAGCTCGGCATGAAGGGTGCGTCGGCGCCTTGTCGGTAGCGTTGGTAGGCGAGGAACACGCAGCCCGCCTGCGATGTAATGTTGGTTTGTGCCGGAGTGCTCTTCCCAAAGAACAAGCCCTGCTTTTGCCGGCTTGTACCCCTGTCAGACGGGCAAACTTAGCATCATGTTGAGGTGAGTGCTCTTCGCTATTAGTGACATTCGGAGAATGTAATGCTTAGATGCACTAGCTGTCGCCGGCGAGTGTGTTTCTCAAGCTCACTTCACTGTGTTGAAGTGTGAAGCCTCAATGGCGGTGTCTCAAAAATGAGTAAAATAATGCTCAATGCAAGGTTGGCACTACTTCTGAAACCATTTTGTTGCGAGTTTAAGTGATCAAAGTGTCCCTGCTTAGGGAAAATGCCATTCTTTATCTTCCAATGAAAGCCATCTTGTTTTAGGCACCAACGCGTCGCCATTCTTAGCACTTGGAAACATGCAGCATGCCATTTGGATGTTGGATGTGATGCCATCTTGTCTTCGCTCATGACAATTGGTCACGTTAAAGTTGTTTTGCAAATATTACTTAAAGTAACAAATACATAATTTGATGGCTTATTTACCGACTGACACTGCCATCAATTTCAAATGACACTTTCCTTTGCCATCTGGCAGCGTGCGGCCAAGTGCCACTTGCTGCAGCAAAGTGTAGTAAGTGCACAGCGAAAGGTGTAGCGGAATAGAACAAAAGACTGATAAAATAATTCTTCTTTCACTTAGACATTATCTATTGCATGAATTTATATTTTTCTGCATTTCTGTCTTATTTAATAACGAAGCGAAAAGGGTAAACCATCACCAGTGAACGGTGATAACTGCTCGAATTAGCTTTATTTCAACAACAAAATTACACAACACACACAAGAACTTGCACTTATCATCTTCTGCTCTAAAGCACAGCTTGCTTTGTTTCACAAGTATGCATCAAAAATGGCCTACATTAAATTAGCACTCTGCTAATAGTGCTGCAGTTGCTCTGGATATACAGTCGAACCCGGATATACCGAACCCACGTATAACGAATTATTGTGTATATAAAACAGCTGTAAAATCCCCTTAAAAATTCCTGCAAAAAATTTTTATTTTTATATCAAATGACCTATTATATCAAACTTTTTTGCAAATATTGTGCCGTGTGACAATTAAATGCCAGTGCGGGAACAATCTGACAAAGTGCTGTCTGACATGCTATAGTGTAGATGCATAATGGAAGGCATAGATGCAAGCAGCAGTGCTAACTAATGGGAACATCCCGTGGTATTGGGTGAAACCAAAGCATGCAAAACTTATACTTATATTACCAAATGTATTCCACTTAACTGCCAGCAAAAACACGACAGCAGCAAGATAATCATCAGAAACACATTTCTTGTATCTTTTCTTCATCAAAGAGTTGTACACAAATTTGTAATTGCATTTGTAATTTGTAATCTGTATACACAAATTTTGTAATTCATTCAATGCCAAAATAAAACCACTTCTGACAATGTAGCAATGTTTCTTGTACACTGAGGTTGATCGCTGCATCGCCAGGTGTCGTCACTGGCACTACTGGTCTGGCATCAGTCACATCATCCAGTATTTTGGTGCATGTCCATGATATAGCACGTCTTCGCTAAGTTTAAGCACTCTATTGATGTCTGTACGAAATAAGAGTTGCATGTAGAAAGTGTTGTTTGCCAGCAATCAATGTTAAACAGCTCGTAGAAGCTTCATTTTACTCCCTGCACGTATCGTCCTCTTCTCTATCAATGTTTCTGCAGCATACTTTTGCACCGCTCGTGCAGGAAGAACCGAATAACCGGCAAATGCGTCCCAGTCAGGTGATTACAACTGGAAACCACGTGCTGTGCTGATGAACAACAGACAACTCTTCTCTGCTTTGAAATGGCGCTACAAGTGCTCATCAGTTCTCTGTCAGAGCACGCACTCTGCAAAGTTCTCTGATTCTGCTCAGCTGTGTTGGGTTGAATTTTGGGCAGACAAGGAGTATATTAACCCTAAAAAAAAAGAATTTTCTTGCCGAGTTTCACTACTGATTACGAAGTTTCCAGCTAAATGTCTTCGGCCAACACTGAATGACAGACAGCAAGCGTCATTTGTTGGTTTAGAGAAGGAACACTGGACGAGGAAGAAGTAGTTTCACACGCGACTCACTGTCTCTTGAAAGCAAGGTCAGACGAGACAGGCCGATGCAAGATATCCAGCTGCAGTGCTGTCACACATGTGACGTAAGCCAAATGAAATGTACACCTATGGTTCACATATGGCGAGAGCCGTCTATACAAATTGAAAATGAAGCCTTGGGTGGCTTGGGGTGAAGCCTACTTCCAGTTTCCTGCCTGGGGGGTTTTCCTCCTATTGCTGAAAAGAAATTTCCGCAAAATATTTTCTTTCTCTTTTTGGTGATTATGCTTATTCTTGGCGTGTTTTGCACATTTAGATAGAAAATAAACATTTTTTTTTTCTGGCTATTTATGTGTTTCATTCTTAAAGCCACACGGCCCGCACTCACCCACGTGAACATGGAGAAAAAGCTGAAGGCGATGGCCGCCCGAATGTTGTTGAGGCCATAGCCGTCACTTGGCATGTCCGACTTGCGCCAGGCGTCGGACAGGTAGCAGAAGCACACGACCCACATGAATGCCCACAGGCCTGCACGAAACACGCCAGAGCGCATGTTCATTCCCTTGTGGCAAAGGAGCAGTGAATTGCTAGATGCCAGCGTGCAGCAGCCATTAGTGTGGTCTAGGTATGTATATATGTAACTATAACATGCAGTGCTGCATGTGTCCGCCGGTATACAGTAAACTCTCGTTATAACAAGATCACATTATTCAAAATTTTTCATGGTTTCAACTGCAGCGCTTGCGCTTTAGGCCTGATTAGTTATGACACATACTGTAAATCCCTCACAACAGGACGGGCACAGGTAAAGTGATAGGAGTTGCAAACAACAAAGTAAAGAGTGTTGTTTCAAAAGCTAGAACGACAGAATTAAATACAGCTTGAGTGAAAACTATTGAACTAAAGAACTTCAGTGAAACCTAGTATGTTACAGAATGTGGAATGGGAAATCCACATGAGACCAATCAGTGGTACCAGGTGGTGACGTTTTTCAAGTTTTCTTTTTATCAAGCATGGAGATGAGAAGAATGCTGTGGAGACCGCTTTGTTGCACGGCTGCAGCTTTTTTAGAGCCGACGATATATATGCGATGATAAACAAAAAGATGGCAACTACGCACAGGCGTTGGTGAAACTTATAACCAATGAAATTTTGCCACTATCAAGTGTGGCTTTATTTCAATATACATTTTACTAGCCTCAGAATTGTTGGAGCGCACCTCCTGCAATACTATGAAGCCTTTTCAGGCCTCTCCACTTTTAACTTAAAACTGCTTTTTTATTAGGATGAAGTTTCATGTTTTAACAAGAGTCTAGTGCGATTATTTTCTTCCGATACATCCACAGGTGCATAACATAAGGTATTTCCGTTTTGGCAAAAAATGTGTTCATAACATTAGGTTATTGTTCAATAAATGTGATGTTTCAACATTTTCTCAAAACCATCAGGGGTCACGCTAGAGTGCATTACAGAATGTGAAAGTGGTTGGCAGCCAGGGTCCATGACCTACGTAAGCAACTTGTTGTGACCACTGGTTACATGATCAGTACTGGTTACCACCAATTACGAGTGATCAAGTACTTGCCCAGTCTTTCGCTTTAGTCATCCATAAATTAATTATTGTGAACTGGCACAAGCCCATCAAGGTTTCGGCCTGTGCTGTGATTTCGGCACATGCGTCGTTTTGGTAGGTGCACTCGATCATCTATCGTACACATTCTTGTCATGACCAAATCACTGCAGGTCACCTGTGGTGCAGGTGGCAACAAAAAGTTGCGGCATGCCTGCCTCCATATTTATGGATAAAAATAACGGCATCTGCGATTCTGTAATGATGCCTACTTTGGATTTGAGTGCCCAACTCCAGGAGTGATTTGATGGTTAAACAGCATACACATGCAGACGTGGACATACCAGAGAATGCCATATCGGCGACGACGGCCCGGCGACGGATCTTGATGCTGGAGAAGCTCTCAAACATGGCCTCGATGGCAAGGAAGCCACAGGCGCCCAGGAAGGCCAGCACTCCGACGGCCACGCCGAAGTTGCAAGCGTTGGAGTCACTGTTGTACTGGCACCGCTCGTCCACCCAGCCACCGGAGGAGATGCACCCAAACACCACAATGGCAAATAGCTGCAGAGGAAGATAGTGCAGAGGCAAGGGAAAGCCATCAGTAACAAAACGCAGAACTGGCAGTCATATTGTAACTAATGTTCTGCACAGTTTGCTTTATTATAAATAAAACCTCGATACAACAAATTATCAGATATAACGAATACTGTATATAACAAATATGTATTTATAACGAATAAATTGGATATAACAAAGTTATTTTCATGCTGGATACGACTTTTTTATAACAATGCTCAACTGTACTGATTTCTGCTTTGTTCAAACAGGGGCAGATGTTCACAGAAAGACAGGGACTCGAAGGGATGGTGTCTCTGCCGAAATGTTGGCTCCAGCTTGAGGCATCCCCTGTTAGACTGCCGTTGATCACTACTGCTTTGAAGCATTAATGGATGACACTGGAATCTGACAAACTGCAGCAGAAGTGCTAATTAACGGACTGAGAAGATGACTAGTTTAACAGTAGTTTAGACTTGCAAGTTGTCCTGCACGTCTGCGTATATTTTGAGGCAACGAGTTGTCGCAACTGGAAGTAACATCTTACTGAGCAGCATCGCGTACAATCGAATTCAAAACAATTGCAATGCACGGCACCCATAACCAGATTTGTTGTGGAGTTGCAACATAGGGCCTCTGTAGAAATCGATTGCTCTAAAGCCCAACAGATTAAGAGAGCGCTGCTTAATACTCATGACCTCTGAAAAGCTTGCGAGCATGAGACGTGATCCGAAGGTCCTGCAAAAGGTCTCGCTGTCTCTGTATATGTCGCTGCATATGTAGATTTAGATGTACGTGAGCCCCAGGTGGCGAAAACTAATCCGGAGCTCCCCATTATGGCATCTTTCGTAGCTTAATTATGATTTGCTCTGGGGTGTTCAAACTTGATAATTGAACCGTGTAATGCCTAACATATAATTTATGCTATGCTGAGTTTGATACCACAAAATTCTTATTTAAGTATGCTAAACGTGATGCAAAGCTTGTGGTGTTTTTGATAAGCAGGAGCAAGGTCGCAACCAACACTATACAGTGCATGTAGACTGCTTATAACGTGAGTCGCCGGAGTCGCGAATATCTGCACTATAAGCAGTACCGCACTATAACCAAAACAGCGATCTTCAACCCCTGCATGTATGCAAAACATGTAGACCAAGCATGTAGACACATTTTGCACTATCGCGCGCACATCGCAACATAGCCAGTGCTCTTCAAGTTCGACAGCTTTGCACAGAGTCAAAACAAAACAACTTTTTGCCGCAACCGCTGTGGAAAAAACCGTGACCGCTATCGACGCGATTGTGAACGGCGACTTTGAGCACGGTGCTGAAGGCACGCGCCCGACACACACACCAAGTCTGGACGAATTAACTACCATTCGCTGCAACAACTGCAGTCGAAGCCGCGGTCGCTATCTATGCGATCATCGATGGCGACTACGCAGTTATGAAAGCCCGCGGCCAACACGATGTCATGCGCAGCGGTAAACGCAAGAATACAGGCTTTAAAGACACAAATAGGCTCGAAGCGTTCCGGCAATGCTGTCACTTCACGTACGATTTCAACTGATGGCTGTGGCGTTGCGGACTCCGCCGCTTCGTTTCGGTTGGACGCCAGCACCGTTCTTGCTCTTTTGCGTCGCACATTTGCGGCGCTCCTTGCTCACCGAGCTCCGAAAGTAGTCCGAATTAACCAATGTGCGGCCAAGTAAGTCCGAATTAACTAGAGTTTGATTGCATTGAATAATGCATACGCCGGCGGGAAGCACGCACCTTGTTGAGAAGCGTGCTCGCTGCCGCTCTTGTCGGCTTGATTTTCCCGCGGAAGCCGCATTATAACCGGTATTTCGTCTCACGCGGCCGCACTGTAAGCGGTATGCGTATACATGGAGTTCTATGGGAGGGTAAACGGGAGTCGGAAAAGGCCGCGTTGTAGCCAGTTCTGCACTATAAACGGTTACGTTATAAGTGGTCTATACTGTAATACCTTCGTTACATCCAATATATATATATGTCGTTATAAGCATATGTTAAACACTAAGCTTACGTCATTTTATCTGTGTCGGTTATATCGAGGTCCAACTGTAGCAGGTTTAGCAGACTATCTGTAATGGACTATACCCATGTCCTACACAGTCCTAGCAGAGAGCTAGTCAGGCCAACTTTCGAGGCTGTCTGCCTAATGTTGTGTACATCTTGTACATGTCATATGTCGCATATACTTGGCTTTTCACCCCCACACATCACAACAAAAATTTTTCATATATTTGACAGCAACCCCTTCCTAGATGTCTTGCACGAAAAATAATGCTGAAGGAAATGGTAGTATGCAGTGTTCTTGCCATTGCTTTTTCTGTTTCTTGTGCTCTCATAAATCTTTTGAATGCAGCTGAATTCCGGCTAGTATTTCAAAGAGTTAACGCATCACCACAGGAAATAACTAGGGAGCAGCACATCTTTGCTTGTGGTTCTTTCCCTGTCCTGTGTTGCACTGTTGGATCTGCTCTTTACCATAATGAAAGGTAATTTTTTCCTTGCTATGAAAACACCATCTACCGTGTACTGATTGAAATAGATTGCAGTTTAACTGCTGGAAGACTGCAAGCACTGGGACTGAAGAAATATAAACAAAACAGTCACATGATCTTGAACCAGAAGTTAGAAACATTCTGTACTTTGATCATGATCAAATGGGTGATGATGTAGGTATAACAGCGACGTCAAAAATTAATAGATTGAATAGGCGAGTGCTAATTACCACATCTTTAATGTTACCTCCATACATGCATACAAATATGCACTTAACTGCATGAACCGGGATACATTTACATTTCTTTCCTCTTAATTTTCTGTGCGTATGTGTGTGTAATACATACGTGCCACATTAATTATGTTGTGTATGTATATATGGAGTGCACTGACTATACAATTATTTCTCCTTTCCATTTTGGAGAAATAACCTTATGTTTTTATATATGTTCTGCTGACTGTAATACCCAGTCAAAAAAAACAAAACAAAAAAACAATTGACTCCGATTAGCTTTTCCAATAGGAATCAACTGGGACCAATCGGAACCAATTGGAAAATCCTTACTTCCAATCGGTTACGATTGAGTCAGAGGACTTGGAGTTGCCAATTGAAATGAACTAGACTCAGTTGGAACCGATTGGAAATTTCCTAGTTCCAACTGGGGGGGTTACGATTGAGTCAAAGTGAAACCAATTGAGTCTGATTGGACTTGCCAATTGGAATTAATCTACTGGACCCATTGGGAAATCCTTACCTCCAATTGGTTACGATTGAGTCAGGGATGCAACCAATTGAGTTTAATTAGACTTGCCAGTTTGAACCAGCTAGGCCCACCTTACATACCCAACTGAGTCTAATTGAACTACCAATAGGAATAAACCAGAACGTAACCAACTGGGAAATCATATTTACAGTGTATGAACCCATTCAAGGAAACCGGAATGAGTTATAGCTATATATGGCATGCAGTACTAAGGCTATAGCAAACCTGTTTCTGACAGCTGGAATCCTATTTAGGTTTGCTTTGTAGGGTTCGGTATATATATGTGTATTGATATTGCCCGTCAGTGCAATTAGTCATTCCAACCAATTCGTACCTATTGGCTATAATTGGTCACTCCAACAAAAACCAATTGGTCACGTTCCAGCTGGTCTAATTGGTAAAATTATGAAATAATTTACGATTGGAAATTTTCCCATTGGTACCAATTGGATATTTCCCAGTTGGAGTCAATTGCTTTTTTTTTTTTTTTTTTGACAGGGTAGACACTTCTAAGATGCATACTTAGATGTACGTGGGCATTTTCAGCAAGCTTAAAAGCTGCTGACTCATTTTATACATAATTGTTATAATTTTGTATATATATATATATATATAATATATATATATATATATATATATATCTGTGTGTGTGTGTGTGTGTGTGTGTGTGTGTGTGTGTGTGTGTGTGTGTGTGTGTGTGTGTGTGTGTGTGTTAAGTCATACATGTATATAGTGCACAACACACAACTGCATGTAGTGGTGCTGAAGTTTAATTCATTTCGCAATATTTTTGCGTAGAACTATATGTTCACTGCATGCATTAAAGGCTTTTTTTTTTTTTTGTACTTCTCAATGTAAGCGAATTTCCATGATATATCGATTCCAACAACTCTAGCAAACCTGAAATACAAACATATTTCAGTTAAATTATGGATATATTATTGCGATCTCAATGCTCAATGAACTGCAAATAAAGGGCGCCGTTTATAAACAGACGTTCCAACCCTTTCTCTTTTAAGGCCTTGGCATCTCCCATTCCCTACGAAAAAGCCGGCACAAATATCTGCCTTTCAAATACTTTTTATTTTTCTGTCCTTCGTATGCGCGCATATCGCTAAATTCGATTCGTACACTTTTCACGCGACAAATATATTAAGTTGCGTTTGGAAGCGTCCTTTAACTGTTCGTTCGCTCGTATGTCGTTCGTTAACGCAATGAACGCTGCGAACGCGCGCACCTGCATGAGCGATCGACGCCTGAAGACGAACATGCAACTCATGACGGCCGCTATGTGCATTAAAATCACCTCCATTCCCACGCCAATTTTACAGCCCCGCCTCGCGTTTTTTTTTTTTCGAAGTGCAGTCAATAATATTAACTGCACGAGCAGCTCGATATACGCGTACACATCGCGAGTCCCCTAGCTGCGCCTGCAGCCCACAGCACGCGTGCCAGGGTTGGGCTTCGCCGCGCGACGTTTCCCTTCTCCACGCGCGCGTCGGTTTTGGAAAGCGAAAGCGCGCGCTCGGTCATGGTCGAACGCGCGTCCCTGCATGCCGCCAACTTATCGGGCTGGAAAAAAACGCGCCGGATACGCGCACGACACGCAAAGGGCGCGCGAGAGTGTTTTTAGCAGCCGCGCGCAACATCGCCCGCCGGCCCGGCAGGACACAGTCCGCCATTCCCAGCAAATCGAGCAGGGAACGGCTGCGGCGAAAAATCAATAGCCTCCCCCGAGTACCTCACGCAGAGGCATGCACCGCGCGATCGCAGCACCTCGACTTAAAATAAAACAAGCTGCACGGGCTCTCGCCCGTGGTCAGAATGTTGCGAGATTAAGGAAACCGGGAGACTCACCCAGCATAATATCCTAAGCATGACTTGCGGTTTTAGCGCGAAACCGATGGGATCGAATCCTCCGCCGGCCTTGCCAGCGCCGTACGCTCCTCCGTTCATCTTGGGGTCGGGTCGTTCGGTCGCCGGCGCTATCGACGTCCACTTGACACACACACTTTTCCTGTACGGCTTCGGCGGGAGAAACCGGCGTGAATTCACTCGTCGACGACGACGGTGTATCTCATGCGACTGCGAGGGCTCGCGTTCGTCGGATTGGCCTATAGCGAAACTAGCGTCTTCGGCGCCAGCGCGCGCTGCGCTGAGGGGAAGTTCACTTGAAGGAGGCGAACGCCGCCGCTCATGCCAGCCGATCCATCGCTGGGAACTTCGTTCGTATCGCCGACGCCCCACGGTGGGGAGGAGCTGGGCGGTGGTTTAACCGGGCCGCTAGGAACCTCGTCTCCGCGAACACTGAATGAGGGCACGCCACAGATTCTTCTTTTGATCGGTTAACTTTATATATTTTTTTTGAATTTTTTTTTTTCCCCTGCGCGGAGAGGTTGGCATCACCGTGCGAATGGAGAGCAGTGGAGCAGTGGGACGCGCCGTCAGCGCCGCTTAATACTAATTACAGTTGATCATTCTATCTCGTGCCGTGCAGCCTAATCGAAAGCGTGAACATCGTTAGTTAATTTGCATTGCTTTCTGCTTTAATTAAAAAGCCGATAAGTGTTGTTTCTAGGTTTTGTTGCACCTGTCACTGCTCTAGGCGGTACCGAAACCGAAATCACTCAAACTTAATTGCACCGTATAAACTGCCAATTATTTGTAGCAGAACACCAAGCGCGTAATTACTGCTAAAACAAATACTTGCTGCGCTGCAAACTGGGCCAAAAATTTCGACTGATGGCGTGTACGAAACTGCCATAAATTGAGCTTCCGCTTTGAATTGTGTGCCGATCTCAGCCGTGTCGTCACTTCCGCTCATCAAGTTGTATTTCTCCATTATCGGACGGACGTATCTGTGCTGTTGGCTACAGGCGCCGAGTGCCCGTAGGCCCGCCGTTCAAGCACCGAGCGAAGGGAAAAAAAGCCTCCGCATTCGTATTCCACTTGCCCCGAAAGGAAGGTGCCGCAGGTCTTGTGCCTCGCCGCGTTCAGCCTCCGATTCCAAGATGGACGTCAAGGAAGACGACAACGTCTGCATCGTCTGCTGGCGTGAGATCCACGTTTACGCGATCGGCCTGTGCGACCACCCCGTCTGTCACGAGTGTTCCACTCGCATGCGTGTGCTCTGCCGCAAGAGCGAGTGTCCCATCTGTCGCCGTAACCTACCTAAGGTGAGAATGCGTTCCCTAATTTATCTCTCCTTTCTTCGGCTTTCTTCGGCAGCGGTAACGACTCTGGAGATAAATCACACAACGAGGCTGCTCAACTCCGCGGTCGTTTAGTCAAATGACCGCCGGCACGTCTTCCAAACCTGCGTGTAGTTGAAGCCACGATATGGCTTTTCTTGTCGTTTTTCTTTTTCTTTTAGCGTGCCTTCTCTGTGCACCGCGGCACCTTGCTTTGCAACCGTGACAAATCGGTAGGCATCGCTTCTGTCCATTTTGGCCTTAACCGGTGTGGCCAGGGAGATAGGGGTGAACGGTCCACGGAAACCTCTGCGCTGCTATGGTCGTGTCGTGTCGAGGAAGAAACCGAAAGAATGCGTGCCGACTCTACGCTGCACCCGTTCGAGAATTACAACGTTCAATTTTTAATTTTTTTTCGATCCGATCGCCGAAGGGCGACTCGTGACAGGTCCTGCCGGTAAAAATCGCAGCTTGCGGGTGGGTGGTCACACGTCGTGACAACGGGGCCGGCCCCGCAGTTTTGTTCAAACGAAACTGCCGAGGCGGCATGGTACGTTTCCTGCTGCTTCCGCTCGCGAAATCGCGTTCGAAAGATGCCTAGCTCGGCGACGGCTGTTATCGCCTCGTTCGATGTAAACGAAGGTCACGTCAAAAGAAAAAAGAACGCTCCAGCAAGCTCTCTTCCGCTGGTTAATAAAGTAATCCGCCGCGCCTACCCAGCGCTACTGTTTTGTGACGGGGAAAAAAAAAAAAAAAATGGCCGAGATAGACCCTTTGTTTTTGATAGTCTTGAGTGTTAAGCACGTCCGCTTCGGTGTGTGCGGTTTTACCGGTCGACTTCGAATGAATGAATGAACCTAGAGAAACAAACGAAGGAGAGTGTTGTATTTCGGCGCCACGTGAAATCACAAAATCCCGCGTAGCGAGCAGGCTGGCGCCCGTCTCGCAACTTTAACTGCCACTGTGCAGCCGATGTTGACTCGATCGTCATTCTTTCTCGAATGTTACTCGCACCTGCTTTTGCAGTGACCGTCGGCAACGGGATTATTATTCATCCGCCCGCCTGCCGCCCGTTCTGAAACAGCGCCTACATTGTGGCGAGCAGCCTCGACGACCCTGACCTTGATCTTGTTTCTTTATGAATTCATCTGAGCGTTCTCATTGCACAGAGACAATGCGGATATGAGGGACGCATGGCGCTTTTTGTGTTACGACGGGAATTTACCTCGGCTGCCGGATTTGAAGAAATTGCAGAACCCTTCAGCCTCCCTGTCACAAATTGTGGAATGGACTGTGCATAATGTATGGCGTAGCTACATTAGTGTGACAGACCAATAGGGACCATTGGCTGCAGTTAATAAACCTGGCAAAGAAAGAGAACTGGAGTTTTTCACTGCTCTGCAGCCAACCAGCAATTGACCGCTTAACTTGTCACCAAGGCAGCTGTGCAATTTAGCACCTTTTGTGAGCAACTTCACATGCACTTTTGTAGGTTTACATTTTCTTTAGGTTTAACTTTTTCACACAGCACTGTCATGTGTAATCTCCGTTATATTTTGTTGGGGTGCTTTCCGGTCACTTCCGAAGTGTGAAGATCTCGCTTAAGTTGGTTGTTCATCTTTCACTAAAACAGCAAAGAAATTGAACTTTCGAGCGGAACAGACGACTTGATGCCATGTTTCTTCCTTCTGTCCTATGGAATTAAGTCTAATACTATTGCAGTGTCGGAAAAATAGTGCACATGGAAAAGTGCTGCTTCTTTGAGCATGTACTTTGCTGATGTTTGCACGTAGTGGTTAAATTTTAGCACACAGTTTTTATGTAAGCTGCAAAGTGCGTGACATACATGACTACATGTAGCAGAATTTCGGCTTCCTTGTGATTATAGGCTCCGTCCAGTGAACAGAGGGCGCTACAACCGAATACGGATGGATGGATGGATGGATGGATGGATGAGGCTGAACCCTTTAAACCGGGCGGTGGCATACGCCACCTAGCCATGACTATTAACATATTTTGTACTTTGTGGTGGGTGAAATTTCACCCCTGCCTTGATTTTATCCACCAGTCAGATAACCTCTGTTTGGTTATTTCTACCCGCTTAAAGTCTATTTTGCCTTCACTGTCCCTAAACCCCAATGCTTTGAAAAAATCAGCCCCGTTGCCTTGCACTGTAGGGTTAAGCCCTTTACAGAAAAGTATGAGGTGTTCAGCCGTTTCCTCTTCTTCTCCACACGCACAGCACAACGTGTCTATACCTTGGTACTTGACTCGGTACATCTTAGCCCGCAATACTCACGTCCTGGCTTCAAACAACAAAGAGCTTCCCCTAGAATTATCGTAGATATTTTCTTTGGCAATTTCTTGCTTGAAAGTTCGGTATGTTCCCAGTGCTGATTTCGTCTGCATCCCTGTTTTCCACAGACCCCTCTCTGTTTCTGTAACCTTTTTCTTAACCGCTGTTTCCTGGTTTGCACCCCTCCTGCAGTCCAAATATTTGATTGACAGTTTTCTGGTCAGCTTCCTCCATTTTGTATCAACATTCCTCATGTACAAATAACTGAAAACTCTCCTTGCCCACCGCTTTTCTGCCATTTCTCTCAATCGCTCCTCAAATTCTATCTTGCTGCTGGCTTCCCTGCCCTTGAATGACGTCCATCCCATGTCACCCTGTACCCCCTGATTTGGTGTATTTCCGTGTGCTCCCAGAGCCAGTCTACCTACCCCTCGCTGCTTAACTTCCAACCTTGCTCGAACCTCTGATCTCATGCACAGGACCGCATTGCCGAAAGTCAAACTAGGGACCATCACCCCTTTCCAAATCCCTCTCACCACTTCGTACCTATTGTAATTCCACAGTGCCCTATTTTTCATCACAGCTGCATTTCTGCTACCTTTAGCCGTCACATATTTTTCATGTTCCGTTAGGTACTCAGCCCCATTGTTTATCCACACTCCAAGATATTTGTACTTATCCACCACCTCCAGCGTAACCTCCTGTATCCTATGCTCGCTGCCCTGATTATCATTAAAAGTCATGACTGCCGATTTTTCTTTATTAAACTTCAAACCTAAGCTATCTCCCTCTTTACCACAGATGTCCATTAATCTCTGCAAGCCTTCCTTGCTGTCAGCCATAAGTACAATGTCATCCGCATACATCAGTCCTGGTAATGACTGTTTAATCCATTCTCCTTGCTTGAAATAGGAAAGGTTGAAGCCAAGTCCGCTCCTCTCTCATTTTTTCTCTAATCCTTGTAAATACAGCATGAACAACAGAGGTGACAGAGGGCACCCCTGCCTAAGCCCCTGCTGTATCTCTATAGGCCCAGATACCTTGTTTTCCCATTTTATAAGCACCCTGTTACTTTTATAGATATCTTTTAAAAGATTTCTTACTCCATCTTCCACCTCTAGAGTGCCCAGTATGTCCCACAAATCCTTTTGGATTACACTGTCATAGGCTCCCTTGATATCCAGAAAGGCAAGCCATAGGGGCCTGTGTTCCTTTTCTGCTATTTCAATACACTGTGTCAATGAGAACAGATTATCTTCTAACCTTCTTTGTTTTCGGAACCCATTTTGTAGTTCCCCTAGCACCTCCTCGCTCTCCACCCATGCCTGCAGTCTGTCCTTTATAATCTGCATCACCACCCTGTAAACCACTGACGTCACTGTTATGGGACGGTAGTTGTTTATGTCGGCTTTGTCCCCCTTTTCCTTATATATCATGCTCATCCTGCTCAGTCTCCACCCGTCGGGGGCTTTACCTTGCATTATAATTTTGCTCACTGCCTCTCTTAATGCTTTTTTAGATTTTGGGCCCAATGTCATTATCAACATAATTGGGATGCCGTCAGGACCTGTCGACGTGCTACTAGGAACCCTCTTCTCTGCCCTTTCCCACTCGCTTTGTGCCAGTGGAGCCACTGCACTGACTAGTCCATCCTCACCAGATTGAGCACATGCTATGTTTCGTTCTTTAAATTTTTCTGTCATCATTGTTCTTATATGTTCCATTGCCTCATCTCCCTCTAGTCGAACTCGAACACCTTGAGCTGTAACTATAAGCCTCTGCTCTAGGCTAGTCTTATTACTCAAGGAGTTGAGATGTTTCCAAAATTTCTTCGCTGCTTTTCTATCCTTTTTTGTTTACTTCTGACAACCATTGGCTCCCCTTTCTTCTGATCTTCTCATTGATCAAATTGGATGCTTCCCTTCTACAGTTTAAAAAGTTATTCCATTTTCTGCCTACATCAGCTTCTGCTTCACCCCTCTGCTTTGAATATCTGTGTTCCCTGGATGCTTCCTGACGTTTCTCTATGGCCTTCTTAACCTCCTCATCCCACCAGCTCTTGGGTTTACGTCTTCTGTTCCCTTTTGTCCTGACTCGTACCTTAGTAAGCTCTAGCTCAAATAGTCCTGTTAAATTTGCATATGTCCATTCTGTTTTTGTATCCTCTGAAATTACTTCCTCAATTTGCTGGGTTGCTATTTCAAGCTGCTTTTCCGAGTAAAATATCCCACCTGGTTGTTCATCTTGCCTCCTACCTACTTTCATTTCCCTTCTAAAACTCACCTTAATACGTTTGTGATCACTACCTAGACTTCTGGAGCCATATTCATCTATGCTCATTACATTTAGCCTATCGTGCATCCTACGTGACATTAGTGCATAATCTATCGTCGACTGCAGGCTCCCTACCTCCCATGTTATGTGCCCTTCACACTTCTCAGTACTGTTGCATACAACGAAGTCATGCATTTCACACATATCCAGCATCATGTTGCCTGTTGAGTCTGTGTACCCGTCCATGTCTTCTATGTGTGCGTTCATATCTCCTAGTATAATAATCTCGCACCCTTCTCCTAGCTCATTAATGTCACTTGATATGCATTCCAGCATTTTTTTGTTTTCCTCTTTGGCATTTGCTCCTGTCCACAGGTATACAAAGCCAAGGAGTGTCTGCTCTTCTGCAACTTTCCCTTTTAGCCATAAATGCTCCTTGCATTCCTGTTTGACCCTTTGCCAGTTCATACTTTTATGAATGAGTGCACCAATTCCACCCCCTTTTCTGCTGCCCTCTGTTCTATTGCAATATTCCCATGCATAGTCAGGATTACAGGGAGGTTGCTCCATGTCCCTAAGATGTGTTTCCACAAACCCGTATACCATCAGCTCTTCTTGCCTTAGTTGCTCGTCTATCTCCTCCCACTTCAGCCTATTCCTGCCACCTTGCATGTTAATGTACCCTATGTCAGAATGACCTTGCCCCTGGTGCTTACGTCTATTTCTTCTACCGATTCTACGTTTCTTGAATCTTGGAGCCTCTCTGGGTCCGTCTTCGTCTACACTGGTGGTCTTAGGGCTCTGGGTCCCCCCAAAAAATGCCGTAGCTTGGCGCCCTATCCTACTACCTACGCTCCCGCCCGTGGCACCACTGTGGTGAATGCCATCCTGTGCAAAAGGGTGGGAGCCAGACTCGTACACTTCCCGGTTTACCTCCATTATGCCGTACCCAAGTGGGTACGGCATAAGCGCTGTACGGCAAAACGCCGCACAGCGCCAATGGTGGTAGGAATGTGAAACACGGAGACGGCTGACGGTATGCATGCAGCCGCAAGCAAGAGCGCACATGCAGTAACCGAATGACTTCTTCACGAGACGGTGAATGAGGCAAACACGCCACAAAGCACTGACGAGTGCGAGCAGTCTCACGGCGGGCGCTACTAGGTGAAGGCATTTGAAGTTTAGATGTTACACGCACCACCACTACCACCTAAATCAACGCAAACCGAGTTTACTTACTTCGCTGAAATTATCACAGAAAACCGCAATTTAACAGTTAATTACTGGACTACATGCATGCAAGCAAATCAACAAAGATTCGCATGCAGCCTACAAGAGCATTTGAGGCACAAATTCGCGCGTAAAATTTCGCGCTACGCAAGCTTGCTGTGAAAAACGTGCTCCATACACTTCCAACCGCGCTAAGCACACAAATACAGTTGCAGAACCTCAAGCAGCTAGACCTGGCTAGACCTTAAAGCATATAGTTACATTAACACTAGGAAAATGCTGTTTTCGCTATTACTTAACTCTTTGAACAGCAACAATCCATCTTTTCCGTCGTTCTTGCTCCCAGGGGCAGCCAGGAAATCTGTACAATTTCACGCCAGGCTGGCCTTCGTGGCTGTGGCAGTTTTTTACGCAGCAGTACCGGCACTTGTTCCTCTTCCTTTTCCGTACGATTTCAGTCGATGGATTAGAATTAGTCAAGCTGAAGGATGACATTGTCTCAACGCCAGAAAAGACCGAACAGCACCATCGACGCCGCGCCTACGAATACCCCCACGCACTTTGGCCTTCTCATTATTGTTGGTGGCGCTGCGACAGATGGCGCAGCAATCGCAGCAAACTTCACTGAGCGGAGCCTATGGTAAGCTTTTGATCGAAGGTTGAGTGGTTCAGTCGTCTCTGTGAATGGTCGTGGAATACCATTTATGAAAGGGTAGGATGTGTCTGGCATGAAAGGGCACGGCGTCATGAATATTTTCCAACAGAAAGTTTTTTGACTTCATCTTGTGCACACAAAGTCGGCAGTGATCACGTGTTGCCCCCCTTCACAACCCACCTCTACTTATTGTCATACCTTCTGTGCTTGAAGCTGTGCTGCTGTGCCAACATGGAGCAATTGCTGCATTGCTTCCCCTATCACTGCACTGAGCTCTGGTAATAGTATGGCTTCCTAAATTAGTTCACTTTGGCACACAGTCTTGGAAGCTATAGTAATCAGTGTTTCCTTTTTCTTTCCGCCACCAGGTGGCGTCACTGCCGTATCCATTGCAGATTTACGAGATTTGGAGCAGCCGCCTGTTATTGACAACTTTGTATGGGAAGGGTCCAACAGAATGACCGGGTCAAGGAAATGCGGAGGCGTAGGCGTACTAATTAGGCGAGGTCTGAAGTGGACGAAGGGTAAACGAGACATGTAAAGAGCATTTATGGATTAGTGGTACATGGCAAGGTAAAAAGACGTGGCTGGGAGTAGCTTACCTATGGACAGGTAGTGATAGCAGGGAAAAAATTAAGGAATTGGTCGATTGCATTAGAAGCGATATTAATGAGTTCAGTAACTCGGGCCAGGTGATATTAGTGGGAGATATGAACGCGCACATGGACGATTTAGACGGATATACTGATTACAACGGCTCTCTAGTGCTGAATTTGTGTGATGAACAGAACCTTATAGTAGTTAACAGGGAGAATAAGTGTCATGGACAGGTAACGTGGCAATGCGGAAACAGGCAGTCATGTATCAACTACGCCTTAGTCTCAGAAATGGTCTACGAACAACTGGAACAAATGATAATAGACGAAAATGGAAAAAATAGCCTGGGAAGCGATCATAGACGTTTAACATTAACGTTTGGGAGAGATACCAGCGCAGAACATGAACCAATAGCCTCAGAGTTTTTAAAAATGAATGACGAGCAAATAACAGAGATCGCAAACAACATAGAGAAGAAAATTGAGGCTTTTCCTACAGCAGTCTGGGAATATAAGGAACTGGTGGAGGTTATGCAGCATGAAATAAGGCGGACACGGCAATACAATTGTTGGATTGGAAAGAGGAAACCACGTAAGTGGTGGAACAAGGAAATTAAACAAGCTATAGAAGAGCGTAAAGAGGCATCTAGGGTTCATCGAGAAGCCAAAAAGTTGGGATTACAAGAAGAAGAGGTGCTCCTTAGATGGAATACATACAGAGAAAAGAAAGGGTTGCGAGTGAGCTCGTGCAAGAGAAAATTAAATGCGCAAGTGAACGTTGGGTGCATAACATTCACAAAAGAGACAAAGGCGCCCCAAAAAGATTCTGGAACCATATAAAAGCACTCGGAGCTCCAACTAGAAACTCGCAAACGGCTATAAGGGATGAAGACGGTAACATCTATGAAGGCGATGATGCGCTGCGGTACATCACAGACGTTATCAGGCATAACTTCGGTACGAGAGAAAGTGTAGTTCAGACAACAGATCCAGCAACAACAGAGAGGCTTGAGAGATCAAAATTCAGCATAGAAAGCTTCTATTGGAAAAAGGCAGCAGAAAATGTCCCTAACAACACGGCAGCAGGACCCGATGAAATCCCAATACAGCTAATCAAAAACCTCGGTCCAAAAAGCAAGGCACTGCTGACTAATGCCATAGAGCAAGTGATTAGAACAAAGAATATTCCCGTTGGATGGCGTGAAAGCAAGATGAATCTCATCTACAAAGGCAAAGGAGATAAGTATAAGACGAGCTCGTACAGGCCAGTTACAGTAACGTCGGTGATATATAGAATGGCAATGCAAGCCATAAAATTAGAACTGTCGAAGTGGGTGGAGGAAAACGGTGTATTGGGGGAACTACAGAATGGGTTCAGGCCAGGCAGACGCTTAGAAGACAATATGTTTGTACTAACTCAGTGCATAGAGATTTCAGTAGCTCAGAAAAGACCTTTATGGGTAGCATTTCTAGATATTAAAGGAGCTTATGACAACGTAGACAGGGAATTGTTGTGGGATATTCTTCAATACTGAAGGCATAGATGACGATTTCGTGGAGCTGCTGAGGGAGATATATCGAGACAACCAAGTACAAGTGGCATGGGAAGGCCGAAAAGGAAATGAAATGGTGGGAATTCACCAAGGATTGAAGCAAGGATGCCCTCTGTCACCATTGTTGTTCACGCTTTACGTCAAGGGCATAGAAAAACGACTGGAAAACAGCGAATTAGGTTTTGATTTATCCTACATGCGTAATGGACAAATGGTGCAACAGAAGGTCCCTGGATTGATGTACGCAGACGACATTGTGCTACTAGCGGACAATAAAAAAGATTTACAGATACTTGCGAATATCTGTGGGAACGCAGCGACAAATCTAGGCCTTAAGTTTAGCACAGAGAAATCAGGGATTATGATCTTTAATGAACACACGAGTAACTTCGTGGTGTCAATTCAACAGCAAGTAATACCCATAGTGAAGCAATATAAGTACCTCGGCGTACACATAAACGAAGGAAAGAATTACTCAAGCAACCACCAAGATAATCTGAAAATAAAGGGGAAGCGGAATGCAGCATTAATGAAACACAGAGCACTGTGGGGCCACAATAAGTATGAGGTGGTGCGTGGAATCTGGAAAGGAGTAATGGTGCCAGCGCTAACATTCGCAAATGCCATTATATGCTTAAAATCGGATATATTGGCGGGTTTAGAAGTTAACCAAAGATCAGTAGGCCGGTTGGCTTTGGGAGCACACGGTAATACGACAAATGAGGCAGTGCATGGAGACATGGGTTGGGCCTCTTTTGAAGTCAGAGAAGCACAAAGCAAAATTAGTTTTGAAGAAAGGCTCAGGAACATGGATGAAAATAAATGGGCGGCTAAAGTGCACAAGTATCTCTACATGAAAAGCGTGGACACAGAATGGAGGAAGAGGTCAAGGAAGTTGGCAACCAAGTACAGGATAATCGAAACTGTAAATAGACAACCAGGGGTCATCAGAAAGAAAGTGAGAGAAATAGAGACCGTGAATTGGATGCAAAGAATGGAAACGAAAAGGACAATGGAGATTTACAAGAATGAGAAGAAAGAAATTAGAAGGGAAAATCTGTACGATAACACAAAGGGCAGTGCCTTGCTATTTGAGGCTCGAGCCGGTTGCCTAAGGACGAAAACATATCGGAACAAATATTCGGAACTAGATGAGACATGTGTATGCTGCAGTAAAGATCCAGAGACCACTCAGCACATCCTAATGGAATGCGACGGGATCCACCCAGCGAGAACCGTAGGTAACGTGCAACTCCCAGAAGCGCTTGGGTTTAAAGTGGAAGGAAACATAAACAGATCAGCCGTAGAGATCAGCAAGAGACGATTAGAGTACTGGTGGGAAAAAAAGCAGGGAAAAGATGGATACGACCTGATCTCTTAAAATCATAGGCAGCGGTACAAGCTAAATTTTTGAAAAAGGTATACAAAAATGCGAGATAAAGAACATGTGTAGTATACCTGATTAAATCAAGCAGGCTAGGTGACTATTTGTCGCCACCCCGTTTCAAAGGGGATGCCAATAAATCATCATAATCATTGTGAGATTTCTGTTTGTGGCCCTGTCGCCAGTACTACTTTGCCGTGACATCTAAATAAATATGGGCAATAGTTACTGTGTATTGGTGTGTCGCAATATACATCATAAGTTCTGGGGACTGCAAGATCTCAAGAGAACGGGTGGGCAATCTTTTCAGTGAAATTGTATGGGTAAACTGGATTAAATATTAATATTCAGCTTGATGTTCATGAGTGCAATCTGGTGATGAGGCAGGATATGTTAAAAAAGAGTCACAGGGCCACCTTAACATATACCAGTTAATGAAGATTGGCTGGCTCATTATGAATTTCATTTGTCCTTGGTTCATTTATTCTAAGCCTCTAAGGCACTCACATTCAAGCTTACAATTTATACAAATTACGCAGTTATGCAGAGAAAATACCTAGTCCACTGCTCCTAAAAAGTTTCTGCATTGAGGAAATACCCAATAGGCCAAAAAGCAACTCTCTTAACTCGAAAGTTACACATTTGATGGTTTTTTGGAAATCAGCTACTTGCTTTTGAGTCACTGTAGGTTGAATGTTCTTTAAAATGCAGTCAGCTAGGTAAAGATCAGTTTGGCACTTTCTGAAGGAAAGCATTTCTGCACTCAATGTGCATTCAAATATGGAATTGAGTCATCCTCCTATGTTCTGTTCATTTAGTTAAAATCTCAATGCCACTAAGTTCAAATTTTGTTCTCTTGGAGTGTACATCACAGAGATGATACACAGATCATTACATTTGAAGATCCCAAGGTGATGAAACTGTCAGGGAGACGCCATCAAATGAAAGTCATTTATATAGTGTGCAAATTACTGGATAGTAGTGAACTTCAAGAAAGAATTGTTGGTACAGAGTAGCTGAGCAACATGCAAGAACCCACAGTCAAGGAGAATGCCATAGAAAGCTGTGAGAACAAAATACAAAGACCGCAGTCACCATACTCACTCACGAGCACGCTGACTTATTCTCATTCCAGGCTCATCACACAGGTGAGAAATAGAGGGCTAGTGGAAGTTAGCTGTTAGAAGCTGGATATCGGCGCCCGGTGTTTCTCATTTCTGCTGTCGTCCCTTGTCCAGAATGCGGTGTGATTCACCTATCTGAGTGAGGAAAGCTGTGAGGGGACATAAGTGTCAAAGGGAGCGAGATCTGGGGAGTTTGAGTGGATGTTAGTAAGGACAGAAGTGAGTCCTAATTAAACCGAGTTGGAAAGAAAGTCCGTGACGGCGCTTTTGAATGGATGTGAGTGCCAGTGAGTGGAACTGGACGCAAATTCATATGAGTGAGAGTGGGTGCTAGTAAGTGTGAATGGAAGTGGCGGTGTACGCAAGCGAGTGTGTGAGTATGAGTAGGAAACTGAGTGAGTACTGACAAGTGCGAGTCAGTACATGGCCTGCCAATATATTGGTGCGTGAGCGTTCACTTATTCTGTCGACCTATGATAAACGCACAGCAGTAGCATAGGCCTATAACATTCACAACCATGAACTTGCAACAAAAAAATCATTGTAATGAATAAAACAATATATTATAAAAACAAAACTAGTATACACCACTTAGTTACCAGTTTTAGTTTACATGAGTTACACCCCTAATTCGTTACTACTGCAGTATCTAGTATGCATCTGCTGTATGACATTAGAGTGCTGTACTAGCTCTTACCTGCTAAGTGCATGTTGCAGCTATTTATCTGATGGAGCACATTAGAACAATGAAAATTTCAGCAGGTTTAGCTGCTGTTCTATCTGTTCTTCTAATACTCTGCATAAACAAGAACGGTGCAATGTCTCTTAACTTGCCCCCTGCTTCACTCTGAAGAGGTTCGTGGTTGAAGCATGCTGTTACCTGCTTGGCCATCTTGAAGGGCTCCTCACCGGGTTCGGGGAACAGAGAAGTGTGGTGCATAGATTGTGCGGTGACAATCGTGCATGCAAAATCTTGCACACAAGAAGGTATCGCTTATGCGAGCTGGACTATCTGTATGTATATGTACTATCACACTCAGTACAAGTTACAACGCAAGAGTCCGTTTTTCAATTTTTTAATTTTATTTGCTGCCATACAGTGCCCATATGGCAGCGCCTACTCAAAAAAAAAAAAAAAAAAATTCTGAACACCATTCCAATTACTGGTAGCACCCTGTTTACAAAAAAAATGTCACCTGTTATATTTATTATAGAAAGAACTCACGGGTGTATGCTCGTACGCAACTTATATTGTGCGTGATAGTACAAATGCGAAATGAATTTTAAGTACTAAACAATTCTGGCAGACCCCATCTCACAATGAATGTTGACTTTAATGTGATTAGCATTGAAGTAATCTAGTGACACACTGTATTGCTACCGCTGAAATGCGTCACATATATGGGTTGTTAATAGGGTAAAACCCGAGTTTACCCAATTTTAACTCCTCGAGCAAATTTCAGGAGAAGCGGGTTGAACCAGACTTCCAAATCCAAATACTAACTTCTTCTCTTTTTTTATATATTTTTAAAATGACGAGCGGGGAGTTTGCGGTGCACACGCGCTAGCTACTCTGCCTCGGGGCAACGAAGTTAGATCCTGTTGGCTTAAGTGAACTGCAGTGACCTATACTAGTTTATTTCACAAGCTGTATGCAACACTGTGGACGCTACACAATTCTCAAATGTCCACCCAATGAGCACACTTAACTCAGTGTTAGTGACTCACCGTCACATTCTACGGCTGTGTAAAAAGTCGATGAGCACCTTTTCTTGAATAAAATGTTTCATTTCCTTGAAGTTGTCAATGATCTTTACTGTCATTACAGTATTTGCTATAAAACCTTGATGTCCCCCGATTACCAGCTTGAACAGATCCCTCATCTTAACATGTCAGCGTTAAGCAGCTCTTGATACCCTTCGATACGAAAAAAACAATGTGATGTATCACTTCATACATTTGTAAATTTACCCCGAAAAAACCCGAATTTTGGAATGGTTCCACAAAAAACCCAATTTCTCCTCGATTATCAGCTTGAAAAGTAGCACCTGATTTTTACTCCTCGAAGATGAAAAAATATAAAACCCTAAAATGGGAACACCCCTACCTGTGAAGCGTGTATGCAGCCAGACGGAGGCTTATTTTTTATCTTTGAGCTTCCGCCGCTGCTTGTGGCAATGGCCAGTTGTACACTTAGTACAGCTGCGCATAATCTCGTAAATTACTTGGCACAGCAGAGGAATTTAATTACGTGCAAGACTAATCACATAAACACCGACAGTCATCATCTTCCTCTTCGAGCTCCCACTGCTGCTTGTGGATGTAAGCATCAGCGTACCCGGTGTGCATCAAAGATGTTCATTGAAGAGTAGCATAGTGTTGCACGCTCAGTGACCCAAGTTGTTCCGACGGTTGGTTTAGAACCCACTTCCCTCAGTATGGCAGCCTGATGCCCTATCAATTAGACCATGGACTACCCAGTGACCCAAGTTGGTGGGAAAACGGTTAGGCACAGACATCCACCGTTCTCAGAGCAGCCACTCTCCCTGCCCTCAGAGGTGACGGGATCAAATCCCGGCCATGGCGGCTGTATTTCGACGGGGGCGACGTGCGAACACACCCGTGTACTTAGAGTTAGGTGCGCGTTAAAGAACCCCAGGTGGTCAAAATTGATCCGGAGCCCTCCACTACGGCATGCCTCATAATCAGAACTGGTTTTGGCACGTAAAACCCCAGAAAGAAGTTCTAGTGGAAGTACTGTTCAAGACAAAATTTTGATTTCTTCACAGATGATGGCTATTGTATGGGGAAACGTGTATATTTCACAATCTGCATAGAATTTCTTTCTTTATACCTTCGAAATTTTGTTCAATCCTTTTTTTTGGGGGGGGGGGGGGGGGGCAATTAAAGTTTTGTGTTGCCTCAAAAACTGGTTAATAAAACTTCTGTGCTTGAAAAGCACATTTATTCTGCTTTCTGTTCGTGTGTTGCATAAAATGTTGAGTGTAATAGTTCCTTCAGAAAAAAAGATATCTAGTGTAACCTACAAAAAGCAGGCATTATCCCCATGGTAGGGAGCAAGTTAAGAGCACTGTGACAGTGTGTGTGCTTTCATGACGAGGGTCAGTGAATGCATCCACGTGACCATCCCAGTCTTCTCATCGCCTCGCCACCCTTCTATGTGCAGGTGATCTTTGTGAAGGAGTGCCGTCCTTACGAAGAGCTGAACAAGCGACTGTACCAGGTGGACGTGCGGCCACAGATCTGCTTCGAGGATGAGTCGGTGCGGCAGGCCTACCGTGAGCTGCTCGACAACCGCTGCAAGTACTGCCCGCCAGTGCCGGGCAAGCCGGCGCCCACCTTCGGCAACTTTGGCATGCTGCGGAACCACGTGCGCAAAGAGCACAGCCGCACCTACTGCGACCTCTGCGTCGAGCACCTCAAGGTAGCTGGGCGCCACTGGGTCTTACTCTCCTGCCTGCTTCATCGTTTTTTTTATTAGTTTTTGCCTTTTGAGTCATTGTATTGAACATTGTTTACCTTTTTGAGTTTGTTGTAGTAGTGTGAAGTCTATTGAAGTACACCCTCGAGCAGAAGTGTAAGGACTGGGAATCTTGTTATAAATCCGGATATTCTTCTGCACTTATGAATGTAACTTGAAATTGAGGACTGCGCTCCGTACTTGGCATTGCTAACTTTCTAGTGCACTCGGCATTGAATTACAAGTAAATTCAGTTTTCTTTTTTCCATTCAGCCTGTGGTTCGTATACTTCTGCTCACTGTTGTACAGAAGGAATAGAGCTCTCGGGACCCAATAATATTGCTGAAGGGTTCGAACAAAACATTTCGTGAGGCATATGCATCAATAGGCAGCACGCGAACAGCGCAGCAATATTAACACTAATGATCAAAGTAGCACAAAAGCAGAATTAGCTGAGGAAAAATAGAATAAATACAAAATTCTGAGTAAACATAAGCGTGAACGCAAACCAAGAAACTGCAGCACTTTTGAATTAGTAGCTGCTAATAGCTAATGTTTGTAAGGCTTGTGGAACATACTACAGTCGGATGCCTCTACAACCGACACCTCTACAGCGATATGACCTGTATAAAGAAAGATTGACCATGTCCCAGCGAAATTCCTATCTTTTATATTTATGGTGAACGCCTTTACAACGAAGGCCACTCCTATGAGTTAGCATGTACAACGAAGTAACTGAGGCATCCCCGATTGGCTGATTTTTTGCTTTACAATGAATGCCTTGTAGCGATGCTGTCCTGCCCTCGGCAAAAATCACCAAGGTGCGCTCATCACTAGCGCTAACGGCAGGGCTAGCGAGGCACTTGATGAGAGGGTCGATATGAGTAGTAGTCCCGCTGCCGTGTGCTTCAGGAATCGCTGTACACGTATGCTACTTGTTGTAACAGTAATGGGTGCCACAGCTGACGAATACGTGACATTTGATGATGACATGATTATATAATTGTAACTGACAACGTTTTCAAAGTCATCAAGGGCAGAAAGGATGCAAATCTCAGTGAAGGCAACAGTGAGAAAAATGCTGCGAATGAACGAAGAATTTTTGACGGCGAGGGATGGGGGTCGTAGCGGCATTCCGCAATCTGAAGCTTTAATTTGCTTAGCTCCTGCGTTTCGCCGCGGAGTCACTTCGGTACAATAACTGTTATTGTTACTGTTATTGGTTAGCCACTCTTATTGCACCTGTGAACCTCTGTGCAATAACAGTGGCTGCAGTTGCGCATTCTGTCAGACAAAGTGTGCAAAAAAAATTGCGACCTATTTCGCTAAGTCTCTTGAATTCATGTAAAATCAGGTCTTTCTTTTGTTGAACATGTTTAGCCTGCTCTGTTGTGAGCGGTACACAGTGCAGTCTTTATAACGAAGGATTTTAGAGGTCCCAAGCACTTCGTTATAAAGGCGTTCGACTGTATAAGAATGATGCTAATTGGCACTATTGCTTAAATCTTCAAGTTATAATACAGAAAAATTTATAGGTTTGACTGCAGTAATTAGCAGGTATTTCAGGAAGGTGATACTGAGAGCACTTTTTTAAGGTCCCAATTTCCCTGCATTGTGACCTTCGGGATGGGAGTTGCAAGTGTAATTAAGGGTAAAATTGGAATGGCCCTGCAAGATACCTCCACAATAAAAGCAGCAGGAGACGGTAGAATCGCAGTCGATCTGATAAAAGGTGATGGGATATTGTACTTGAAAAGCTTACGACCCTTTGTAATCATCACATTGTGGCTTCAAATGCGCCATAGACTTGAAATGATGCCGACATAATATTACTTCACAAGAACGAAGACGTTAAAATGTCGTTATAGTTATTGGTTCATTAGCTTGCTTTCAGTTTGTGTAAGATATTCATCAAGGTAATTTCCAATAGACTCGGGGCAACACTTCAGTCGAACTTGCAGAACAGGCTAGCTTTAGGAAGGGATTTTGAAAAATGGACTGCATTTCATGTCATCAATTACGTAATGACAAATTCTGTGGAATATAACCAGCCCCTTTATATGACCTCTGTAGGTCATTAGAAAGCATTTGATTCAGTAGGTATACCAGCAGTCATGGAAGCTTTGTGTGGTCAAGGAGCAGAGGAATTGTAACTGGCTGTCATAGAAAATATCTAGAGAGATTCAACAGCTACCATATTCATTCACAAAAAGAGAGCAAGGAAGTATTGGTTAAGAGGTTTGTTAGGGAAAGAGACACTTCTTCGAATGTCAATGCATGCTTGCAAGAGGTACTTAATATTCGAGATTGGGAAGGATTAGATGTTAGGATCAATGGGGGAATATTTTGGCAACCTGGTGACGTCCTGTGTTGTGACACTGGAGATAACTTGCAACAGATGATAGAGGACCTTTGCTTACAAAGTCTGAGTGTAAGTGTGATAGTTGATATGCAGAAGACTGTTCAATAGCCTGGCAAGAGAATGGGAATTTGTGATTGGCAGACAGCCTGTTGAAGCTTTGCAGAAGAGCTGTCTAGGCCAAGTCATCACGGGGACCCAGATTACGAGACGGAAATCTCGAGAATAGTAAAAATGCGTTGATGCACGGCATGCACTCTCGAGTTGTTAGCAGCAGCTTACCTGTATCCTTGAAAACTGTACTTTGCAGTCAGTGCATTTTGCCAGTACAAGGAAACTGCAGGGCCTAACAATTGCACAATGGGTAATGGAACAGAAAGTGATAGGTGTTAATTACAGGTAGCAGGCAGTGTGAACCAGAAAGAAAGCACAGGTGTTGGTCTAGTTGAGTGTTTCATGGGGCTTTTCAGTCCCAAGGGGTCCCAAGGGTAGTGTAGACCGAGCGGCCTGCAGCTCGACCAGGTGGATCAGCAATGGGGCAGAGACAAAGCGACGCAGAACAGAAAACGAAAACATTTAATTATCTCGGTAAATAGTCGTCAGCTCAACAAGCCGCTCGTGAGCAAAAGGCAAAGGCTGTTCCACCGTCGAGACATGCTGCTTTTTATAGCTTCCCAGGAAGGTCTCTCCTGGATGAGGGAGCATATCGTCAGTCGAGGGACGCACTGTCGGTGCTTGGCCATCACGACTTGGCACATCGCCGTTAGCCCTTCACGCTAATGTCTTCCTGCAATGAACGTTGCTTGCTCTCCCAAGGTAGCACACGGTAGAGAAATGGAAAGAACGTTTCATACTGGCGCACAAATGCACGTGCCTACGTGCGCAGCCATGCTTGTTCGTGCTTGGCGCTAGAAACCAGGTTACTTACTTAGCGTTTTGAAGCGTCCGACTTGTTTATGTCGTCCAAGTGATAATTTGAAGCAGTTTTCGTTGTTTTTGTCTGCGTAACATGAATGTTAGTCCTGGAGGTGAGCCGTCACAAGAGGTAGAGATGAAGCTGGAGAGGTCATGTAGTGTGCAGAATAGAAAACCGGTAGTCTGTTGGACTAACACAATGGGTGCCGAGGAAAGAGAAATGCTGTCGAAGCATGGCAGCGGCAGGCCTGTGTATGGTGCGAATAGATTGAGAAATTTGCGTTTGAACTCTTTGCCCCCTCTTGTTTCGCAGATCTTTCCGGGTGAGCGGACAGCATACACGCGGAGGGACATGGCACGGCACCAGAGCCAGGGGGACCTGGATGACACGTCGCACAAGGGCCACCCACTGTGCAAGTTCTGCGACGTGCGCTACTTTGACAACGACGAGCTGTACCGGCACCTGCGCCGGGACCACTACTACTGCCACTTCTGCGGTGACGACTACCGGCTTCAATACTACCGGTGGGTGCCACTGCCCACCTGTCCACACATTCGTATCGATAAGCTGCGAAACGGGATTTCATGAGCAAAGAACCATACACATGATCTTCAAAAGACACAAAGATGTATACGCGTTGGTGAATAGATCGGCTTTGCTCCAGAACGCAGAGTCACCTGAAGATTGAACTTTACATGAATTGGATGGCTCAACTGTAAAACAAACCAGGAGACACTTGGTGTGATTCAGTGTCTGATACATGTGATGCATTTGAAACCTGTTATACTTTGATGAAGCCTGTTGTAAACTTGTTGCAGGTGTTATGTTGGATAGCATGCGGAATCGTACCATGATTCTTAGCTCAATCCTCGCTTTACATTCAGGGCATGGTTTCGAATATAACATGAAGTGCTTACAAAACTTGTTACATTCACACAAATATCATATTTTTCCATGTATAACCCACTACCACGTATAACCTGCACCCTCAATTGCAACAGCCCACAAAATAAAAAAAAAAAGCGAGGGCGTGCACTTTGTCCACTTCGCCCCAAATCAAACGTGCACCCACTTTCTGTTTATAAAGTAGAAAACTAACTTAGAAATTAAATTACAGCTCCTAAACAAAGTAGAAATGTAACGCGCACCTGATATTTTAGCAAGAAACATACGCGGTGCACAATGGCGGCTGGTTTCCTAAAGTCAGCTTCGCCATAACACAGTTGTGTTACGCAGTAAAGCATATGAACGCTGCGAAGGCTGTTTCGGTTTCATATCCAATTGCACCACTCTGGAAATATTTACCCAATTTTCTAGAAAAAGAAAGGTGCATGTTAGAATCGAGTATATACTACAGTAATTGGACACTGTGAGCTACGGTAATTGCTCAAAAATCTTCCGTTGGCTGAAAATAGGCGTTTTTGATAGGTGATGACGTGTGTTCAACACATTCACTGCCCCCTAAGCTTCGCCAAGAAAGGAGTCGCTATTCGGGTCATCATAGGGGTCAGGCGCATGCATGCTGACTTGCTAAGTTCGAATTATCCAGTGAAGGCCAATTACAAGATTGAAATTACGAAAGTTTGGGCCCACAGAAATGCATGGGCGTCGACCAGGACCTTTAGTCGGGATTAAATTAACCGGAGTCGAAGTAATGAAAGTCAGGGGCGGATCCAGGTTTTTTCTGAGGGGGGGGTCAGCTTCTGTCAATGATGATGATGATGATAGTAGCCTTCCTGATTTACCGAAATGCACTGTTTCTGCTCACGATAAACCCGCGTTTTATACGGCTAGAGCAACACCTCTAGCCCGCCGTGGTGGCTCAGTCAGCTCAGGTGTTGCGCTGCTGAGCACGAGATCCCGGGATCCAATCCCTGCCGCGGCGGCCGCATTTCGATTCGATGGAGGCGAAATGCAAAAACGCCCGTGTGCTTGCGTTGTAGTGCACGGTAAAGAACACCAGGTTGTCAAACTTAATCCGGAGCCTTCCACTACGGCGTGCCTCATAATCAGAACTGGTTTTGGCACGTAAAACCCTCGAAAGATGAAGAAGCCCTATAGCGAAGCCAGATATCGGTTTCTCCGAGCTTATAGGAAAATGACATTACCCAATACAGCCATGTGCTTGGCGGCTGTGCCTGATAATACAGGGTGTTCAAAACTAAGCTTGATGTTTTTCTTAAAATTAGGCACTGGGAGGCACGCGAAGACCACCTGTGCAAATAAGTTATGTGGCCAGGGGGGCACAAAGTGAGATGATAATTATCGCTGTGAGCAGCCGAATTAACTAAAGTTGAACAACTATTTTTTTTTCGACTGCAGTAAGTGGGTATGTTTGTATTGAAAACTTAGAGACAGTCGTGTTTCTACACAGTATCGGTCGGAATAATTATTCTAGCGTGTTCGTGCTCCGAGATATCCGACTCCAAATTTCAATTGTCTTACTGCGCAGAGTTCTCGACTCGACGCACGAGCGGTTTATGCTTTGTGTTGCTGTGGAAGGGAAGCATTTTTAAGATTTTTTAGGGCATTCACATCTTGATGGGTGAAGTGTTTTCATGAGATTTGTGCATGACAACACCAAACTTAAAGCGGCAGTATGTATGAAATATTCGTTAGCATAGCTAAAAAGGTTTCTGCTGTTGATGGTGTAGTTGTTGCTTTTGATTCCAATAAAACTTACAATACTTGGAAATCAGCAGTCACTTTATTTGCGTAGCCCAGGCAATGACCATGCCTGGTCATCTAGTCACCATTACGCACGCGCATTACACTCCGGCTTCTCCGCTCGCGCCATTATCTCGGCATGGCAGCTGCCGCCAGCTTTACAGGCTGCGCGGTCGCGTGTTACGACAGCGGTTACGGGTTCTTCGATTTTTTTTTTTCGCCAGCCGTGAGGCGAAGGGGGACAGTTATTATCTTTGCTAATGCCTCCGCCGCGTTGTCAGACTAAACGCCGCACTCAACAGCTGCGTCACATCATGGAGGAGCTTTGCGCCAATCCTCACTCTCTTGCATGCGTAATCATGCGAACGACAATTAAAATTTGGAGTTGGATATCTCGGAGCATAGACATTCTAGAAGAATTCTTCCAAGTGAAACTGTGTAGAAACACGACTGCCTCTAACTTTTGAATACAAACATACAAACTTACTGCAGTCAATGAATAGTTAATTATTCAATCTTAGGTAATTCGGCTGCTGACAGCGATAATTATCATCTCACTTTGTGTCCCCCTGGCCACATAACTTATTTGAGCAGGTGCTCTTTCCGTGCCTCCCAGTGCCTAATTTTAAGAAAACCATAAAGCTTAATTTTGAACACCCGGTATGTCTAGCCTGTATTGTTTCTTAAAATAAAATTTGGGATGATCTGTCGCAGGTTTGTTATGCATGCGTTAGCACGGGTCCGTCTTTGGAGTTCTGTTGGGACACCTTGATTTCCTTAAGAAGATTCTTTGTGTTCGGCTGAGACACCTTCGTTTGCTTTGGAGCTCCGACGCGGCAACCACTACGCTGGTTGTTTACGATATGCGGATCACCTCGTATGAAGAAGAGTCACGACGCCACCTGCAAGAACGATGTGGCCTAGTAGCCGAGAGCGCGAGCCAGCGTCTTCATGTTTTGTTTCCCACGCGACGTCATCCTTTTACACAAGGCGCGCATCTGCTCCCGTTTCTCTAACCACGCGACGCCATCCTAGGCCCGCGTGCTGGCGTTGGCCGCTGACATCACGCTCCCCCACTTCGCAGCCGCTCCGCTGCTCGAGGCTTCACCCCGCTCCGCGAGAACGGCCACTCAGGTAAACGGATCCGGCGGCTTTGAGCCTCCTATGCTTAATGTACGACAATAAAACTGCGAAGTTATAATGAAAAACTTGTAGCGTACGAACGGTACTGTGCTCGTACTGGATATTGTCAACGTGTAACTGTGATCACACAGCCCGCCGAGGTGGCCCAGTCAGCTAAGGCGTTGTGCTGCTGAGCACGAAATTGCGGGATCGAATCCCGGCCGCGGCGGCCGCATTTCGATGGAGGCGAAATGCAAAAACGCCCGTGTGCTTGCGTTGGAGTGCACGTTAAAGAACCCCAGGTGGTCAAAATTAATTCAGAGCCCTCCACTACGGCGGGCCTCATAATCAGAACTTGTTTTCGCACGTAAAACCACAGAAAGAAGAAGAAGAACCTGAGATCACACTGAGTGCTACAGTTAAAAAAAAGTTGCCTATGCGTAGTTCTTAGTTTAGCTGTTAGTTGCAATGTTATTATTTATATATGAACACCTCAGCGAGAGATCTCTTTCATTAAGGAGGTTGGTCGCGGAACCGATGACAGCCAATGAGGCAACCGATGACACCTCAATGGGGAACAGAGTTGATCAGGCGCGAAGGCGCTCGCGCGGACATCTGTGTGCTTGGCAAAAGGGACGTCCCCTCGTTCATTCGACGCCACCGAAGGGACGAGTAAGGCACGGCCGGCGCCAGGAGGTCCAAGGTGTTCATGAGAAAAAATAACTACGGCAACTTCGCCACACCACACCCCTACGGAATACAACTAAGCTTGTGAGCGAGCTAGCTTTACTTCTACATGGCTGATACCACTGGTCTCGCGAAAAATAATTTTGAAGAATGCTGGTGGCCGTATTTTTTTTTGCGACAGGGCCATCCACCATGTCAGCGAGGGGGCGATGCAGAAGTTTGAGGGGGGGGGTCAGGACATCCGGACATCCCCCCTGGATCCGCGCCTGATGAAAGTGTACTGTACTGAAATCAAATTAAGTTGAGGTTTTTGCATGACAGAACCACGATCTGATAATGAGGCACACACAATGTGGAGCACTCCAGAATTATTTTAGCCACTTTGGGTTCTTTAACATGCACCCAATCCACGGTGCACAAGCGTTTTTGCATTCTGCCCTCATTAGAACGTGGCCGCCATGGCTGGAATTGAACCCGCGACCTCAAACTCGGCAGTGCAACGTCATAATCACTGGGCTACCATGATAACTCTTAGATGGTCCCTGAAACACTTTTTGAACATAGTAAGAAACCATATCCAATCTGTAGATGAGGCTCTCTCTTGTGAACATGTGAGCCAAATATTATTCCACTGCATGCAGCAGGGAAATTGTGTCAACAGCAGCAAAAAATTGCTTGCTCTATCCTTTGCAATGTTGTCACCAGCTATACCGCAAGCAGCCAATGTAGGAGCTGGTGGTCGTGGTCTTGGAGTCCGACGTCAAACTGCGGGCCGCTCTCTAGACTACGCCACCGGTGCGTCTCGTAATGGGTTGCTGGCCTATGATACCGGCGCGTCACACGGAGGTTAAGTGGGCCCACGCCGTCGTCCGTGCAGAGTTGATGAAGAGGGTTGCTTCTTTCGTGAGGAGTACGAGGTCGGACATATCCAAGGGGTGCTGGCCCAGCCGTCTTCCTTCTCAGCCACGCTGAGGACGTTGTTGAAGGGAGGAACAGGTTCTCATCCAGCACGAAGAGTACTGGGTTTATTTACAATATTTACTTGAGAAGTACAGAACGTTACGTCTCAACAGTCTAGCATGACTAGATCGAAGCACACCAGTGAGCCGAAAAAGTCCGCTTAATTAAAAGCCCTCTGGCCCCCCCCTAGATCCCTAGGCCAGGAAAAGCTGCGGTCCCACCTTCCTCCAATCGGAGCGTCAAGTCACCGAAGGGTCTGCTTTGAGGGTGAGGGTGCACATAATCCCTCGGCGTTTTGTTCCCTGAACACATTCGGAGAAGTGCCCTTGGGCACACACTGCTCACTCCGCCACAGAAAGGAGGGGACGCTCATAGACAGGCAGCTTCGTGCTTGACTCGATCTGGCGCGTCTGGGTTCCCGGGATGGGTCAGCCATCGACAGGTTTGTCTGGAGAACGGCCTTGGTGGCTAGCAGTGGCTATGAGAAAGCGTCGTAGAAGCGGTCCTTTTCCAAGAGTTTCTTACTCCTATCGCCGTGGTCAGCATCCAGGTGACACCTAGTAACCACGTATTCCTTGAAACGTGTCTAGGCATGGTGTCACCGCTGAACTTTCCCGTGGGACGTTTTTCAGCTTCCCGAAGTGATTCATCACAGACAAGCAGGAGATACTAGAAGTTCGCTGCCCCTTCTGGTCGATCGTAACACCAACCAACCGGTATTGGTGCATTTCATGATCACGAGGAAATTCTCAGTAATACAGTAGAACCCCGCTGATACGTCTTTCACGGGACCGTAAAAAACAAAAACAGAAAAGAATGTAAGAGCCGGGAAACGCAAGAGCTAAGAAACAGGAAAAATTGAGTAATGAGAGTAGTGTTGAACTGTATACAATATTATTTTAATTCTTTAATTCCTACGTGTGAGAAAACGTCATAGTTTCGCCCGAAAGCCAAAGCATCGATTGCGATTGCAAATGAGTAGACAGCTATACAAAGTAAGGGTAGTAGTTTTATCGTCCGTATAAACTTTAAACATGCGTTTATTAACTATATTAACAAACATGGTGTCAGCGCGCACAGGCAAACATGAACACATCACACTCAATGAGCGCGAATACGCGCTGCCAAACGCTGGCGTGAGGAAGCGCCGCAGCAGCAGCAGCGAGCGAAGTGACCTTCGTGCTGCTGTCTATCGCTTCAACACAAACTGAACATCGAGAACACACAGTATGCACAAAGCTACGAGCCGCCAACGCACCTACACTGCCTAGACTCTGCCCTAATGCAGATCGCTTTCAAGATACGGCCCGCGTTCCGCCGCGCAGTGCGCAGTTGATGCCAGAGTACAACGCCGCCCGCTATTCCTCCCTCTCCCTCCACCCTCGCCGATGCTTCGAGCGCGACGGAAAATGCGTTTCCTCTTCCAAGAATCTCCCTCCGCTTCTTCCCGCTTTTCTTTCTTACGCGCGCGAGATTTGGCCGTGGTCGTTGGCTCCCCTCGCACGCTTTCATTCGCGCATACAGCATAAGGCACGCGGCGACGGCGTTAACGCCCTTGGACTTTATACGGAACATCTATGCGCCAAAACCAATTTTAGGGCCCCAAGACATCATAGACACCATCTTTAGATAGCAAATACTGATCTCAAAGGCCACGCTTTCTCTGGCAGAAATCGAAAATACGCCATAGGTGTCGCCCCCGGCACTTTGGGCGGCCAATCCCATTGTCAAGCCACCAGGCCAAGCGACATGAAAAGTCACAATGGTCGCTCGGGCCGGCGTGAGGTTGCAGTTCACAACGCATGATGCAGGAACAGTCCCACAGTTGCGACACAACAGCCGGGTTACCAATGCATTGGGTCCTATGGGAGCTATGCCGGGACCGGCCGAAAACGACGTAACAGCCGGGAAAACGCAGCACCCGGGAACGTAACAGCGGGGTTCTACTGTACTATTATTGCTAAGGTTTAGTCAAATAGATGAAAAATATATGTGCATGCAATCTCAAAAAGACTAAAATGTATTTTATCTTTGCACTTCTGGTCTACACGTGACAGTTGCACGTACCTGCGTCTGATGCGCATGGCCTCGGGAGATTGCACCGGCCTGCTGCGTTGTTTAGATATGTACTGCGGCCGCCGCGATGAGCCCTCTGGAGGCTGACGACCATGTGCTGTTATTTGTCTCTGTAGATGACGTAGCTCCAGGGGCGTGGCGACGCGAGTCAGCCTGAGCACCCATCTCGCGTCAAAAAATTGATGCGTAAACATAAACCGGAAGTAGCTTGGTAAAGCGAGAGAAAAAAGTAATGCGACTGCCTAGTTTATGGTCGGGGCTTTGCCACCTTGCCACTCCTCCCCCCCCCCCCCCCTTCCCCCGTGCAACTTCCAGTGCTCTAGTGGAGATGTGGAGTGGAGAAAAGAAAAGCTGTTGGAAGTTCAGTGCTCTGTTCTCTCTTCTGTCCCCTCTGGTGGCCTTGCGCTGTTAACCTGATTTGGCAGCATGTTTTACCAACAAGCTCAATCTTATACCCTTCTCAATTTCAGATTCGTGAAGCGACGTCTTTTAATAGTGAGGCCATTCCATGATTAGTTAGCACGGTGTTTCGGTGCCCCTTTAATGTGTCTCCTTTTGGGATACGTTGTGGGGATGCGCGACTCTCACGTGTCCCCTGATGTTGTTTTCCCCGCATGTCTCCTGTAGTCCGGCTTCTCTGCGTGGCTAAGCCCGGCGGTGGTTGCGGCGCGTTGCGAGAGATGGCGCTAGTGTCGCGATGCTAACGCCACCGATGGGCGAGGTCACTTGGGAGAAAAAGGTCGGAGGCGCTCTCTCTTTGGCTGGGGATCGGTGACCAACACGCACGAACGCTTCGCGCAACCGTCGCGCGAGGAGTGAGCGGGACACCAGTATGGACGAACACGGATCGTTCGAGCGCGCCACCGTTCGTGTGACCGTACACGTGAACGACTAGGCGATGGTGTCATAGCATGGGGCGAACGTATTCGCTCGCTATCGGGTCGCGGTGAGTCGGACTTCCTTGATTTGTCGCGCGCCCGTGTGAATGTTCTATTGGTCGTAATTCGGCTAGTATGTATTAGTGTATGAAAGGTGCAATAAATGCCCTTTTGATTCTCTGCACTACTGCGTTGTCGTTCCTTTGTCTCAAGAGCACATGTGTGAGAGCCCACAACGTCTAAGCAATCTTTTCCGCATGACTTTCAGCAACTACGAGTACCTGCGAGCGCACTTCCGGGAAGAGCACTTCCTGTGCGAGGAGGGTGACTGCCGCAACGAGACGTTCACAGCGGCCTTCCGCAGCGAGATCGACCTCAAGGCTCACCGCGCCCAGCAGCACAACCGGTTGCTCACCAAGGCCCAGGCCAAACAGGCGCGCACCCTTGACCTCGAGTTTGCCGTCACGCCGAGGGCGTCGGCCAACTCCCACTGTGAGTCCCGCTAGAACTTTGGTTATGTTGTATTTTCCCAACCTGGTGTAAGGGCCGCACTTTTTTGCCACAATTTTGACGAGGTAGTAAACCTATTAGGTGTCTCAGTGCTCATACTGTGATTGGAGAGTGTGCATGTGCATGTGTAAATTAAGGAACACGTGCTATGCCCCGTAATAGTGTGGCACCTTTCGTGCTATGCCCCGTAACAGTGTGGCACCTTTCGTGCTTTGTAGCTTCACCACATAACACCACTGTATTGCGGTGCAGCTGACTTTAAAGGCAAGCACTGTCTAGTGAATCTCAACGGCGTTTCAGTGTTTTTTTTTTCTACCTTTTATTTAATTCCACCTGACGGTTTCTTCGGTCCCGTCAGGATCGAATTAACAGAAGTCGACAGTATATGCCCCCCTTTCTTTTTTAAATAATTTTAGTTGAGTCAGTGCTTTTGTCATCTTTTTCTTGTCCGTATTTAACCTTGTTGCTGTTAGTATTACTTCCACGTTGAACACTTCATCAACCTAAGTGATTTGATGTTTCTCATTAGTGTCCCTTTAACACTACCTTCTTATGGCTTGGTGTGCAGCGTCCAGCGGGTACTACGACGACTCTGGGAGCCACGGGCGACGCCCACTGCGACAACCACGGTCAGGCAGGGGCCCACCGCCAGACACGAGCCGGTATGCTTTGGTCTCCTGGTGTGTTGGCGTGCATTTCCAACGAACTCCGCGACTCCGGTCAATGTACTACGGGGCGCTTTAACTTCGTGGAGCCAATGATTTCTGTAGGAATCCTTTCTGCAGGAAATATCCAACATCCCGAAAAGCAAATAACAAAACTATTCTCAGAAACGTGAGTGTTGGCAATGCTAAATTACGTCATTTGTCGACTTGTTGCTGGGAAAAAAATGTGACTGTCCCTGACATTTCACAAATGTTTATGCTTCACATCGTGCTGAGGTTAGGCCTCTGTGCTGTGTCCTGCTGCCTAATGCATAGCACCAGCCTCGGATGGCCACTAAAATGGTCTTCAAATAATCTGTAGCCATACTTCACTCTATTATGTTGGTGAATTGAGAACGCCTTAAGAACCACGTGCTGCTTACAACACCTCGGGTTCTTGCAGTTCATGAGAAAAACCTTTCAGTTCATTGCCAATAATCTAGCAGGAATTCTTTTTGGCTTTTTGTCCTTTAGATGCTCGTAATATAATCTTTTCACTTCATTAAAAGGAAGTTTGGACAAGAAAGGGTTTACATATGCTAGGATGTGCTATGCCAGTGGTTTCTCAAGATTCAATCTTATCGCAGACTCCATATTGATGTTCTCGCGGATCCCTGCAAGGATACAATTTTCATGATTTTTGCAAATTCCCAACACTGTGAATAATCATTCTTGTAATTTTGTACTGCATGTCACCTTCTGTTCAATGGCATCGTATGCTTTTCTATTTCATAAAACTTACTGCCTATCAGTTATTCTGCTCCGAATTAGGGAGAAAAAAAGAGGCTTTTGTGAATATTCGATACAGTAAAACTTCGTTAATTCAGATTTCACGGGACAGAAAAAAATGTCCGAATTAACCGAAAATCTAATTATTCAGGGTATCGAGCAAACAACAAATGGTTACTATGTCAGCACTTTTTTATTTACTGAATGAATTGGAAAAACCTGTTTCTATTTTGCCCAAGAGCGTACTAGTACGGAAGCTGCAATGCTTGTCATCTCGCAACTGATTATCGCTCGAAACAGTGAAGACCTCGTGACTTGATACGCAGTGCGGCCCGCGGCATGCGTCTTCATCTGAGACTCTTTTCACTTGCACGCACATCCCGATTATTTTTTTCGCCAACGAGTTGGTCGCCAACAGATTGTCCGTCCATCGTAATGTAGCCAGCGCTCTTCATCCTCAACAGTTTCGCCGTTTCAATGAGTCAAAACAAAACTATTATTTGCCGCAATCGCTGTGGACGAAACCACAGTCGCTATCGACTAGGGTTGCGCAAATAGTGGATGTTGAGTTCGAAGCGAATAGTGATTTTGGCCGAATATTTTCGAATCAAATGTGGAATAGTTGCTGTTCAAAAATCTTGGCCACAAAGTGACATGCAAGATAATTATTGGATACAAGCAATAATTAAGTGGACTAACTTGTGAGAATGAGACCACAATTAATTCAAGTATGACTTATTTATTGGAATATATTTGAGAATGTTGATGTCATTTACTCATCGCTTTCTCAGATTATTGTAGTTTATATTGTCACGTAGTAGTGATGGTAGAGAAAACACTCGCAAAACTGTGTATGACGAAACTGGTTGTTTATTGGGCGAACCTGTGCCCACAAAAGCAAGCTACACTCAAAGCACAACGATAGCGGCGAACACAGTCGGCGATCGTCGAAAATCTGATCAGCGGCAAAGCGCGTCGGCTTTTATACCTGAGTCATTGAAGGTTCCAGATTAATCCCTGATGCCCGCGTGTCTTCCAGAAAGTTCTAGACAATTCGCGTCTGTCATACAATCGGATAACATAAGCGTCGGTGAAAACAGGCAACGGAAAGAAGCATCGATAACGTTCTAGAAACTTCCGATACAGGCGCGTCCTGCGCCGAGCGATAACGTTTAACATTTGTTAGCCGGTGGAAAATGGCCACCCTTAGTGTCGGACGGCGGTGGTGGTGAGAAAAGAGTGCCGGCAACCAGGGCGCCAAGATTGGCAAAGATGACGCCGGCGTATACCTGCATTTCTGGAGCTCGTTGCTCGGCTTCTTTTGCCCGTTGTTGAACAGGGTTGACGAAATTACTACAAATAATATAGTCAACGTCCGATTTTTCGGACTCCCTAAAAGTCGCGAAAACGTCCGAAAAATCGGGCAGTTCGAAAACATAAATGCATGCCTTTTACTGCTCCCAAGGGCTCAGCTTGCCAGAGGCATGTCTGAAATAGCTTTAAAGACCTGCCAGTACACTTATTAGGCATATTGGTGCTCGTACTGAGATAGGAGATGGCGGGTGAATACATGCCTTGTCCCGTGACAATTGCCCCTTCCCACTCTTGGTATGCTTCACTGTGTAACATTGCTGTACTGAGGCAAAGCTGACTTTCAGGAACTGGCATTACACAACGCACTGTGCTTTCCGGACTTCGAAGCCATTGGTGAGGATCACAAAGCCGGAGTCGGCACCATTTTAGTTCGCCAACAGCGGCAAGCTGTTTCAATTAAAAACAAGGTACCGAACAGCAAGAAACTTGGTAGCGAATGTCAAAGTAGCTAGGCCTAGCGTTGCCGCGGTGGTGGCTACGGCTGCCAGTGGATCTGATTATTAGACAGTAAACAAACTCGCGACCATTTGCCAACACATCAAAAAGCACGAATATTATAACTTCTCTCGAAGCGAATATCGAATAGCGTAATATTCGAAACTACTATTCGAATATTCGCACAACACTACTATCGACACAATCATGTATGGTGACCATACAGTTCAAAAAGCATGCGACCGATGCACGCTGCGAGTCACAATTATACTGTTTGCCGCAACCACTGCGGACGAAACCATGGTCACTACTGATGTGGTCATGGATGGAGACTATGCAGTTATGAAAGTATGTGGCCAGTGCGGTGCTATGCACAGGGGTAAACGTAAGACAGATTACTAGAGGTCCCTTATGCTGCAACTGATACGACTTGAAGGCGAGAGCTTGAGCGCCACTAACTCAATGACAGGGCACCACTTTTTTGCTGAGTCATCATCACTCTGAAACCACAATTTCATAATTTTTGCAAGTCATCGTGTTTTTTTTTCTTCTTTTGCAAGTCCTTCCTATGATTCACCAAACTCAAACCATGACTCAGCACTTTTTTTACAAGTCACTCCCCCACTTCATAACCCCTTTATTCACTCTTAATTCACACTTGATTCAACCTATCACTGCTTGGTTCTCCTTCATTCACTCTTGATTCACCCTATCACTGCTTGGTTCACCATAATTCACTCTCATCTCGGTTTTACTTCCATCACACTTGGTTTGCTCTATTACTTCAAATTTCCCATTTTGATCACTCTTGATTCACCCTTTCACCACTTGATTCACCTTCATTATCTTAGCTCACTCTGTCTCATCATTACCTTTCGTTTGACTCCTCTCACCCAACACCTCTAATTCACTATCAATTCACTTTTAATTCACCTCTCTGTATACCCATTATCACTTCAGTTCACATGCTTAATCATTCTTCCGCCCTTAATTGCAGTTTTGTGCGCATTATCGGCTCTTATCCTAAGAGGACCATTTCGTGTCGACAACGCCGTTAAAGCGGCCTTGAAACGGAGAGCTCACCATGAGACATAAGGTTTTCGCCTTAATAAAGGCTATAAAGGCACAAATAGGCGCGACGCGTTTTTGCGTTTTTATTGTTCATGCACGATTTCCACTGATGACTATGGCGATGCGGACTCTGCCGCTCAGTTTTGGTTGGTTGCTAGCGCCGCTTTTGCTTTTTGTGGGGCTCATTACACGCCGAGCTCAGTGAGTTGTCTGAATTAGCCGGTGTGTGGCCAAATCTACCGAATTAGTGAGAGTTTGATTCCATGAAATTATGCATACGCCTGCCAGGATCAGAGGACGAGTCCGATTTATCCACTTTTCCAAATTAAAGCGGGTCGAATTAAAAAGGTGTTACTGTATTTTCGAATGCACTAGAACCTAACTGATTTGCTCTTGTTCGTTACGCTTTTCTAGCTCTTGCATGCTGAAATGCCTGTCCCATTTGGCTTCCCAGTTTATGTGACACTGACGGACTCACCATGAACTCCTCTGGCACTGTGTGTCACACGCAGCTTATTAGCTGTTCTGTGTGTGTCGTGTGCGCATTCGGTTCCATGCTGCTTCATGCCAAGTTTGTCCATTAAACCAGAAACGGCAACAGCGCACCACCAACACGGCATAGTTCGTTGTCTGTGTTCACCGCCTAATGTCTTTGCTCAAAACGGTGACTTCACTTGTTTTGAAGTTTGTTTCAATAGTCTCAACTTGGACGATTTTCAGTAGTGTTTGCGCTTCTATTCAACTTCAGGTAAAGATTTATGTGAGAGTAGCTTCTTGCCTCATCTGCAGTGCTTTGACAATTGTTATTGCATATTACATTTCCTCAAACCATGCTTTATTTTTCCATGGCCGTCTGAAAAAAGTAGCAAAGGGGTTCTACTGTATGTGATAGAATAATACGCTGTTCAATAGTCGCTTAACTTTTAATTTCAGTATTCGAAATTTTCTGAGGGTTCGAAACAAACGTAAATTTGAAAACATGTAAAAGTCAACAGTTTAGCTTGTGGTGAGCGAGTGGAATTCCTTCTGACATAAATCATAGCTTTGTTTGCAATCATAAATTTGTTTGCTGTCGTTGACAGATTTCTTTGTTTTTGTACCTTCTAAATTATTCAAACAGCCCCATATACTGCCACCTTCTCTGTTGAACCAACGTACAAAGGAACCTTGTTGATTTGAACTTCCAGAAAACTGGAAAAAAAATTTTTTTAATGGAGACTGAACGAAAGAGAGCCCCTTTAATTATCATGCTCTAAAACGTTCACGGTAGTGCGTGCAGTACAGTCGTCGGCCAATAATTCAAAATCGGTGGGGACCACTTTAAAGTCAGAATAAATGTCTGAAATATCAAATTAACCAGAAAATAAGTCTATTCCTCAGGCAGTCAGAAAAGATGGTCAGTGCATTGCTGCACGCATGCACATATGCTTGCATGCAACCTGTTCAACCTGTATTTTGACCATTGTCATAGAGGTCGCTACAGATAAACAGAGGTGTGGTCTCCATATGGCACCAAATCTCTATCCCCGGCATCTTGAAACAGAGGCTGACCATGCTCTCATAGCCGCATGATCGTGCATTTCTTTACAACAGTAATTATGTGGCAGTTCCCTAACTTAATTGCCGGTCTCAGCAACGAAGACATTAAAGGTGGAGTTGGGGGCCGTTTGAAGCTGCTTGATTGATAGCTTCCAATAAAAATTCATAATAACAGTCAAACAAGTTGCCCAAGACGGTGTTACAATTTAACACTAACAGGAGCAAACTTAGACTCTCAGAACTCGCGCAACAAACCGCAAGTGCAGTCCTTCGCAAGTTAGCGGCTTAGATTGGCTTGTGCTGCGGTTTGGATGGAGCCGGCTACGACTAGATGGGCTTGGCGACTAAGCAAACCATTATTTTCGGTTTCAAGGAGGCACCAGCAAAGTATCAAAATATTGCTTTTCTGCTCGACTACATCGACTCGTTGGCCGAACTGGAATGTGCATTCTCTTGATGGCCTTTTATTAGGCCAACCTCGGTTCTTTTCACCAGTGTTGATTGTCATTGCCTTCTTAGGCCTAGTCATGGACGTGCAGAAAAGCTACAACATACGTGATGTCCCGCTGACACACCACCACTGCAGTTTGGGCACTACTGTTACAAATAGAAATTTTGCTGTTCATTTTGCTCGCTAGCAACCAACTTTTTTTTGTGTGTGAAAGAAATGCAAATAGAATCCTTGAATAATGCTTTGCCATTATAGAAACCAATTTACTGATGCTCTTTTGAGTCCTTCTAAAGAATCTTCCCCTCTGTTACCTTTTTCTTCCTGCAGGGATGAACAGATGGCACGGAATCTGCTGGGTGCACAGTCGCGATCGCAGGGGTCGCAGAATCTGAACATGACGTGGGAATTGCAGCCGCCAGTCGATTATCGCTGTGAGAAGGAGTTCCCGCAGCTGGGCAGTGACGGAGCCGCAGCAGCATCGTCTGCTTCATCTGGGTACAAGACGGCCACCGACCCATTTCCAGTGGCAGCCTCGTCGTACCCGCCCAGGAAACCGGACAAGGTCAACGTCAACAGCGTCGACGAGTTCCCTTCGCTCAACCCGTCATCCTCTTCCGCAACGCAGCAGGGGCCAGCCGTGCCGCAAACAACAGGCATGGTGTCGCTGCGCAAAGCAACCAAGGCACAACCCAAAGGCCAGGCCAATGGAATACCGCCAGGTCGAGGGTCGGTCACAAAACAGCAGCAGCAGCGGAAGGATGCAAACAACAATGGCACCGGAGGGAAGTCTGTAACGAACTGGTTGGCACAGGCATCTGGAGACCGCGGCTTGGCGAAACCACAGCTGCCGACAGCTTCGGTGGTGGTGAAGGCACGACCCGCACCAGAGCCAGCCAAGGCGAACAAGCCGGCCTCCAAGGCCTCATCAAAAATGGCACTCGAGGAGGACTTCCCGACGCTGGCAACGCGCAACATCGCCCGGATTTCAATCTCGTCCTCACCGACGCCTCCACCTCAATCGGAGCCACCTTGGAACACGGGGAAGTTGGCGAAAGCAAAGAAAAAGAAAAAGGCGGAGGACACTAAGCAAACGGAGTCGTCGCAGACCCCACCAGCGGCTGAAATCAACAACAACAGCACCGACAGCACTGCCAAGGCGGCGGCGGTCGCACGCAAACAGTCTTCTGATACGAGTACTGAATCGACGACGCCATCCACCGCTGCTCCCACGAACAACCTGCTCCAGCTCATTTCAGCAGCGAGGAAAGGGACCACTATCCAGACACCTCCCTCGCCCACCCCCGAGCTGGCCTCTGACGGCGACACTTCAGACTCCGACGAACGCCCGCCAAGGCTGACGGTGTCAGATTTTCCCAGCCTCAACGGACGACCAACGGCGATCGCTGCACCTCCGCCGGGATTCGGCAAACCCAAGCCACCGCCCGGGTTCGCGCGACCCAGCGCTTGCGATGCACCGATGGGGACACTGTCCTCCCTCGTGACCGCAACGACGACTCCCGCGTCGCCTGCCGTGCCGCCGCAGTACATGCCACCAGCAGGCTTTCAGCAGCGGAATCTCAGTCTGATCCAGGACGTGCAGCGGATCCTGGACAAGCGTTCCGAGGACGGTCTCTTCACCAAGTTCAAGTCGCTGTCGGGCTCGTTTCGCCAGGGGGTGCTGACCGCCGACGAGTACTTTGCCCGCTGCATCGAGCTGTTTGGCTCCGAGAAGGAGTTCATTGCCGTCTTTCCCGAGCTGTTGTTCCTGCTGCCGGACATTCGGAAGCAGCAGGAGCTCATGGCCACGTTCAACGCACACAGGAGGGCGCAGGCGGCGACGTCCGGTGCACTGCCCAAAGGGTCACCCGTCCAACTGCTCGTGTGCGCAACCTGCCAGCAGGTGCTGTCTGCCGAGGACTTCCGGAGTCACCGCACCATGCACGACCCCTCGTGACTCGAACTTGCCGCGTACATCCAAGTGCCTTCTTCACTTCAGCATCTCGGCACGACTCGGTAATGCCAACAAATTGCTGGTGATGTCACCGGATTACCCGTGATGTCATTGGCGATTCCACCGGAGCTCGTCTTAGGGAGAGTGGCTGTCATTCCCAGCATTGCCATCGGCTGTTCAATCGGGCACACATTTGGGCTTCTGAATATCTGGTGTCGGGATGCCGAGTGAAGTTTCTCCGAATCAAAGCACCGACTATGAGTGCTTGGGACTGATGTGAACTGGTATTTCCCACAGTGAACTTGTTTTTATTATCAAATGCAGGTGGCTCGCTGCCTTGTTTGTACGGCCCCCCGCCCCCCTCCCCGCTGTTTCACTCATTACAAATGTAAAGGTCATTGACTTACCACATTGCTTTGCTCGATAGCGTTGCCATCTTTGGTCACTTCCATCATTTTTATGTCCAGTCTGGTGATGACCAGTCTTGTCTTGTTCTGAACTCACCGAATGCACGATGGAATGGTAAAGTACTCGGGTATAAAGTGCTGTGGAAATAGACTCAACCTTTCTATTTTTTTTTTTCCCACTTACATTGGCGCAAGACGAGAACGCCAATGTTGCTAGTCTGATGCGTAGTGTCAAAAGGTATTGATGCAATGGTTCCAGTCTGCCGAAAGACAAAGGAAGTGAGAGCACTGAACAGCTTGTTTGCGGGCCTTTTCTCTTTTTTTTTTCTTACTTATTGCAATTTCCCGCAATTGCTTTGGACTAAGTCATCTGTAGCCATCTTTCAAACCACTGTTCATCGTGTTCATTTGCGCTGTTCGTTGATTGTTACTTAACAAGTCCCGTTTCTCTTATTAAAGCTTTGTTTTTAGACACATTTTTTTCTTCTTTCCTCGTAACTGTGATCATGTGTGCCTTTCGCCATAATGCCGTATTATTTAATGTCTAAACAATTTTGTATCAGTAACAGCGCACACACATTCTCCTACGCATACTTTCCTTTGGAGTTTTGAAGAAGCAGTAGTAATGCTCATGATTTGAATCGGAAGACATTTCTAGTAGAATTTTGAGGAGGGGTGATTTTCATTATCATTAAGTTGAATCTTAGTTGTTTCCGCACCAGTTTATTTTGCCTAGCTTACCAGTCCTTGCAGATAGCACTTCATGGCTAATATAATTAATTGGCGGCTGCATTTTCACAGCATTCTGTTTCTGTTGTGCCTATTGGTTTTACTTAAATGTTGCTTCATGCTGTGGGTGCTTTTGTTCACATTCACAATTAAATTTTGCCTGTTCATTGGGTTCATGCATTGGCCATATTCTGTAAACATGAATGAAATTCATAATTTTTAAGCCAGCTATAACTGCTTTCCTTTTTTTTTTATCCTTGAACACAATGGCTAATTTGCCACCAGCTCAATGAAGACCAACATTGATGGTTATTTTTGCAAGTTCAGTGTTGCCATTTGCTTTTTATTTTTCTTAATGTATTTCTGCTGAAGTAATTTAGGCTTGCATTGTTGGGCAAAGATGTCGATTCTTGTGTGTTCTGCTTTCAGCTGTCTTTATCGTGCAGTTGTGATTGAACGAAATTTCCTTTTTGTATTAACGGATTTGAACTGTTGACCCCCCCCCCCCCCCCTTTTTTTTGTTTTGTTTATCTATGGCTTCCAGAAGGTATGCTTTGCATTTTGATGTGCCTAGGGAGACTGCTGATAAGTTTGTATCGTAATAGCTGTACTGCCCGCTTTCCAAATTCACTCATTTCAAAATTATTAAAGAGCTCCCATAAATAACTCTGCATCAGCAGGAGTGCGTTGATGCAGCATTTTGTTTTTATCCTTTGATAACTTCCTGACCACCTCGTTTGAACCAAGTTCCTTTGTCTTTCACGTCTGCGCAGTCTTGCAGTCTTGGTGGTCGCACTTTCGAGTCGAGAAGCAAGTGCTCTTGTCCTTCCCTAGAGAATCGTTCCACGCTAACCTTGACAAAGACCTTAAAAAATGCGTGCTCAAATTTTTTTATTCACTTTTTTTGCCCTGCCTTAGCTTTTCGGTGGGCTGTCCGACAGACCCTGTGAGGCTGGCAGGCAGCTCTGTTTTCACAGCTCTGCAAAATTGAGAAACATTCTTTTTTTGCTTTTCTGCGCGCTGTGCCGCTTGTTTTAATTCTGCTGGTGGCAGTGTGATTGATTGCCACATAACCTGTACTGTGCTTATGCTTCTTTGCTTGTACAGATGGTGAGAGAGATGCTCTTTCCAGGAGTAAATTATTTGTTTCGTTTGGAAGCGAGACGTCTCTGTCGTGCCTTTTCGTGCAGTACACATTACACAGCCTTTACGTAGGCAAATGTAGTTTTGGCGCCAGAGTATTCAGAACTGGTTTTAGCACGTAAAACCCCAGAAAGAAAGAAAAGATTCCCCGACTTAGTTAATAAGCTACCTTGGTACTTCAAGTTGGTAAAGAAGATGTTGAATTTGTAGCATTGCAAATGAAAGGGTGGGGTGCATTTGAACAGACCAGGTGCCACCTTTTTTTTAGTTTTTAGACTCTGCAAATATGCGAAGACGGGTTCGAGAGTATTTACCGAGCACCCCTGAGTTATGAGCAGCAGCTTGCCAATATCTTTGAAAAATGTTTGTAATTAATCTGTTTTCCACTGGCACTGAACTGTGGGTACAGCACAGATTTAATGTAAGATATTATTTGGTCTATGATGCAAAAAATAACTGCCTTTCCTAGGAGGCAGTTAAATGAGGCATCAGTGCACAACGATGTATTAGTCCTCTTTCTCATCTCGCTGAAGTTAACGAAGGTTGAAGCCAAGAACCAGGCATAAAGAAATGAAGGGGGGGGGGGGGAAATGGGCACAGCCTTCCGTTAGACAGCAGCATGGATCATAGGTCGAACATGGGTAGACACGTGTTTTACTTGAGAGTAAAGGAACACTAAATGAAAGTATCAAGCACGGTGGTATCAAGTCAAGCTAAATTGGGGGCAATAATGAATTCGTCGTCGTAGCGAGAACAGATCTTTAGTAAACGAGAAAATGACAAAAATGGAGTATCGGAGGGACGCCACCACTGACGTCGGCACTGGCTGATTCCGGAGGAGGTCACGTGGCGGTTACGTCGACTCGTCTATTTTGGCGTTGGTGGTTCCAATTGGTGGAGCAGCAGACGGACCTTCGGGGCCAATCTTCTACGCGACAAAGTGACATATTGGCACACATAAAATGATGATAGACTTCCAGACGAGTAATCTATCCATCTAGCTCGACTTGATGTTTTTCTGTAGTGCCCCTTTAAGAAGTGGTGTTGCAGGTTTATTGGTCGATTGATTGATTAGGCTTAGCGTCCCAAAGCTATGCATGGGCCACGAGAGATTTTTGTGCTAATGGGCTCTGGATTAATCCTGACCTCCTGGGGTTCTTTACTGCTGCACACTCGAAGCTCAATTAATATACAAGTGGTTTTGCGCACATTGCGTTGCAGCTGCTATGGCTGGGAATGGGACTTGCGGCCTTGTGCATGGTGGCATCACAATGCCATGGCCACCGAATCACCGCATCGAAAGAGAAGGAAAGGCACGGAAGGTTAATGACCCTTTACCTCCCACATTCATAAGAAATGTGCACAAAACTTACTTTTTTTTTCGTTCTTTAATTCTAGCGAATTATTGCACATTATATCCTGATTCGATAAAGATGTTAAGCGTGCGATTCATCTCCAGTATTCACTTGAAAGATGTTTGTGATAAACACCTGCTATGAAAAAGACTTCCTTCAGCACGTGTGAAAGGTTGGAGTGTAATTATCTGCGCAGATGGTAACGAAAGGAATCAAACGCATCCAGGAATATGTTCCAGTGCTGAAACTTAGGAGCTCCCGAGCCAGCACTTCCTCTCATCTAAATACGAGGGCAAACAAAAGAAATCATTTTTTTGCTCGACACCCACTGCACTGAATTTGATAAGGTTTGTTGCATTAAAGAAAGAAAAAAAAAGCCAGACTTTTGCAAGCAAACTTTTTATTTAGTTTGCTGATTTTTTATTAAATATTTCGGAAAATAGCAAAATAATAAAAGACGGAACTCTCAAGTTCCCAACTCCCAACTCGGCAATGAAAAATGATATCACACGTCTGTCAACTGCACCTAACTGATGTATTATACATCGCTTTGAAGTATTCCACTAATATGTGGGTAAGACTTTTGCAAAACCCTTGTAAACATTGTGAAAACTTTGTGTAAGCTGTCAATTCATAAATGAAACTCTTCTGATCTAGATGATCTAACCGATGCAGTCTCTAACGCTGCAATTTCTGTTTTTTTGTGCAGAGTTCCGAGTTTGTAAACTTCATGCTTCTGTTTATTTATTTTTAAGTTAACAATTCTTGGCAATTGTCTTAATATTGTTACGGGGAGAATATATATACGATGGATATAGTTACAGGGTAAGGCGCACAATGCTGCAGCAATCGTTCAGGGGAGCGCGTGCACACCAGAAAAAACCACCCAGTCGTCGTCGTCATCGTCCAAGCACCGACCACAGGATCGCCGCTCGTGACATTACCCGCCGGCGGCAGAAGCACCGTCCCGGTGCAATTAGGGCCCGGGCCGAGAGTGGTACGGTTTAAGACGCGAGACATGGACTATGTCACTCGCGATTGTTGCAGAGGCCGACGTAGGATTTAGCGGAGCGATTTCATAAGTCACATTAGTGACTTTGCGTACGACGCGTTAAGGGCCAGCATAACGGGAGAGGAGTTTTTCGCATAGGCCAACGCGACGTGACGGGAACCACAGCAAGACGAGCGATCCTGGAGGGAAGTTCACCTCCCGGTGTTGGCGGTCATAGAGACATTTTTGATTGACCTGTGAAGCCGACAAGCGATCGCGGGCAACCTGACGGGCGATGTCAGCACGGGCAAGAGCATCACGAGCATAGGCAGAGGATGTGTCTGCGTGAGCATGAAGTATGGTGTCCATAGGCAATGGTGGGTCGTAGCCAAACAGTAGATAAAAAGGTGAATAGCCAGCTGTGTCGTGACGAGAAGAGTTGTAGGCGAAGGTCACAAAAGGCAAGTTAATGTCCCAGTCTCGGTGGTCCTCAGACACGTACATAGCAAGCATATCTGTGAGAGTACGGTTGAGGCGTTCAGTAAGGCCGTTTGTCTGTGGATGGTACGCAGTGGTGAACTTGTGATTGGTCTTGCAAGAACGAAGAATGTCGTCGACTACTTTAGACAGGAAGCAGCGGCCACGGTTCGTGATTAACTGACGAGGAGCACCGTGGCGCAGGATGACGTCGTGAAGAAGGAAATCGGCTACATCAGTAGCACAGCTGGTGGGAAGTGCCCGTGTAACAGCGTACCGCGTTGCGTAGTCAGTAGCGACTGCAACCCATCTATTGCCAGTGGTCGACATGGGAAAAGGCCCTAGAAGATCGAGTCCCACCCGGAAAAATGGTTCATCAGGGATGTCGAGGGGCTGAAGGCTGCCAGCAGGCAGTAGGGCAGGAGTCTTGCGTCGCTGGCAGTGGTCACAAGCCGCAACGTACTGTCGCACAGAACGGTAGAGACCAGGCCAAAAGAAGCGCCTACGGATGCGATCATACGTGCGTGACACGCCTAGGTGTCTGGCCGTCGGTGCATCGTGAAGCTGGCGCAAAACAGTAGAGCGAAGATGCGCGGGAACAACAAGCAAGAGCTCAGCACCGTCAGGCCGGGCGTTGTAGCGGTGTAAGGTGTCATTGTGGAGCACAAACATCCGTAGGGAAGGGTCAGGGTGTGGTGAGTTGAGACCGTCTATAATAGGCCGCAAAGATGAGTCCCGGCGCTGTTCGTCAGCTATGTGGACGAAGTCTGTAATGGCCAGAACAAAGGTGTCAGGTTCATCTTCCAGTGTATCAGGGGGATCAACCGGGTATCGTGACAAGCAGTCAGCGTCTTGGTGAAGCCGTCCAGATTTGTAGAAAACAGAAAATGAGTACTCTTGCAAGCGGAGTGCCCAACGGCCAAGGCGACGAGTAGGATCCTTGAGCGAGGAGAGCCAGCAAAGCGCATGGTGGTCTGTAATAACTGAAAAGTGCCTGCCATACAGGTACGGACGGAATTTTGCGATGGCCCAGACGAGTGCTAAGCACTCGCGTTCTGTGATAGAGTAATTTTGCTCCGATGGCGACAGAAGGCGGCTTGCATAGGCGACCACGCGGTGGAGGCCGTGCTGCTGTTGTGCAAGGACGGCGCCTATACCGTGGCCACTGGCGTCGGTACGAACGTCCGTGCTGGCTGACGGGTCGAAATGTGCTAGAACAGGTGGGTTAGTTAGGATGGCAACGAGCGAAGAAAAGGCGTCCGCTTGGTCACGACCCCATGTGAAAACGACGTCCTTCTTGAGTAGGCCAGTTAGAGGGCGGGCCACTTCCGCGAAGTTCTGGACAAAAAGACGGAAGTATGAACACAGGCCAAGAAAACTGCGGACATCCTTGGCCGACCGTGGAGTAGGGAACTGACTAACCGCGCGGACTTTGTCAGGGTCTGGCTGCACGCCTGCAGCGTCAACAAGGTGGCCGAGTACGCAGATTTGACGGTGCCCAAAGCGACATTTCGACGAGTTAAGCTGAAGACGAGCACGGCGAAAAACATCAAGGACGGTGGACAGGCGAGTGAGATGGTTTTCAAACGTAGTCGAAAAAACGATAACATCGTCCAGGTAGCAAAGGCATATGGACCACTTGATGCCTCGAAGAAGAGAGTCCATCATGCGCTCGAAAGTAGCAGGGGCGTTACATAGGCCAAAAGGCATCACTTTAAATTGATAGAGGCCATCAGGAGTCACGAAGGCGGTCTTCTCGCGGTCTTGGTCGTCCACAGCGATTTGCCAGTATCCTGAGCGCAGGTCGATGGAAGAGAAATATCTGGCGCCGTGCAAGCAGTCCAGTGCGTCATCAATACGCGGGAGAGGATACACATCCTTCTTGGTAATCTGGTTGAGGTGGCGGTAGTCTACACAGAATCTCCAGCTATTGTCCTTCTTTTTCACGAGTACGACGGGAGAGGCCCAAGGACTGCATGAGGGTTCAATTATGCCTTTGCCCAGCATTTTCTCCACTTCCTGTTGGATGACAGCACGCTCCGGAGCTGACACACGGTAAGGCCGTCGGTGAATAGGACTCGCATCGCCGGTATGAATGCGATGGGTGACGACGGAAGTCTGGCCCAAAGGACGGTCGCCGAAGTCAAAGATATCCTGGTAGGAAACCAGCACGCGGCGAAGGGCAGCGGACTGTGCCGGAGCGAGGTCTCCTGATATCATGCGGGCGAAGTGGTCGCAGGACGAACCTGACTGCGATGACGGCGGTGAAAAATCCGGTGGAGGTTCTGTGGTCAGGGCAGAAACCGTGTGGCCGGCCAACGGGGTCAGATGAGCGAGTGATATGCCGCGAGGAAGAACTTGCGTCGAGTAGCCAAAATTGAGGATGGGAAAGGCGGTGCCGTTGTTTCTAACTGTCACCACCGTATAGGGTAGCGCGACGTTGCGTGTCATGGCGACCTCAGGAATAGGGCAGGCAACGTAGTCGCCGTCGGGTAGGGGCGGAAAGGCTGACAGCTGGACGTATATTGCGGCTTGCGGAGGCAGTCGAAGAAACTCGACGGAGCGTAGGCGGGGTGGGCCGGCATCGACGTTGTCAGGGCACGAAGGAAGTTCTAGCCGGAGAAGGCCCGCGGAGCAGTCGATAAGGGCAGCGTGTGTGGACAGAAAGTCGATTCCCAAGATGAGGTCATGGGGGCACTGTTCTAGAACAGCAAAAAGAAGAGATGTGTGGCGACCAGAAATAGTGATGCGTGCAGTGCACATTCCAAGTACGGCAGGTGTACTCCCGTCGGCTACTCGGACGGTAGGTGAAGTCGCGGGCGTCAGGACTTTCTGGAGGTGGCACCGGAGGCTCGAGCTCATTACAGAAATTTGTGCGCCGGTATCAACAAGAGCGGTAACTACCACACCATCAACCAGAACTTCAAGAAGGTTGCATCGGGTATAAGGGACAATCAGAGGATTTTCAGGCCGGGTCGTAAATGCAGCGTCACCTCCGGGGGCTGCACTGGGTAGTTTTCCGAGAGGCGGCCAAAGGGAGACCGAGAGCGGCGAGGTTGGGGCGAGCGGGACTGACGGCGCTGGGGCGATGGTGAGCGGCTGATCCGGTTTTCCCTAGGATGATGTTCAGCACTCGAGGCCTCAGGACGGAACGACGGGGCATATGGTGCATGGTCCAGGCGATTGTAAGTGTTTGGGCGATAGGACGTGGGCCAGCGGCTGCGGCAATGGCGGGCGATGTGTCCAATCCTAGAGCACGTGAAGCAGATGGGCCGGTCATCAGGTGTGCGCCAATCAGCTGGATTTCGATAACGTGGCCTGAAGGTCGTGTTCGGTCTTGCAGCAGCGACGACAGGGGCGACCGGGTTGGTAGCAGTATGACCGTTATCAAAGGTGGGTAAAATGCCCATATTCGCGACCTCTTGGCGAACCACGGCCTGAATTAGCGAAATCGGAGCCAGGTTGTTGCTTTGCATACCGTCATGAGGTGTAACGGGTGCCATTGCCTCGAGTTCTCGACGGACGATCCTGGTGACGTTTTCTGGAGCTTGCGCTTGCCGAAGCGTGGCTAAACCTTCGCAGGAGGACGTGGCAGCCGTATTAGGAAGTCGGTCGAAGCGGTGAGTGATACGTTGACTTTTGGCCAGCTCAAAACGACGACATTCAGCGATGACCGACTCCACCGTTGAGCAGTTCTTACACAGTAGCAGATTGAATGCGTCATCGGCTATGCCTTTCAGTACGTGGCCCACTTTGTCCAGTTCAGGCATGTCCTTGTCGACCTTGTTGCACAGAGACAACACGTCCTGAATATACGAGATGTACGGCTCCGTGGACGTCTGAGCACGAATTGCGAGCTCCTGCTTGGCCGCTAGTTGTCGTGCGATAGGTCTCCCAAATAGATCGCGTAATTTCTGCTTACAGACGTCCCAACTCGTCAGATCTGCCTCATGCGTCTCGAACCAGAGTAGCGCAGTGCCCCGCAAATAGAAGATGAGATTCGCCAGCATTATGGTCGGGTCCCACTTGTTAGTGCTGCTGACGCGCTCATACATTGCCAGCCATGCATCGACGTCCACGCCGCTGGTGCCGTTGAATGTCCCGAGATCACGAGGGTGCAAGAGAATGACCGGTGACGGGTCTTGCTCACACTGGGTCGCTTGGTCGGTCATTGTGGTGGCAGCAACGCGCCGTCCGCTGCGAAGATCCAGTTCCCGGTGTTGTAGTGAGCGTACCCCGCACGTCCACCAAAGATGTTACGGGGAGAATATATATACGATGGATATAGTTACAGGGTAAGGCGCACAACGCTGCAGCAATCGTTCAGGGGAGCGCGTGCACACCAGAAAAAACCACCCGTCGTCGTCGTCATCGTCCAAGCACCGACCACAGGATCGCTGCTCGTGACAATATATTCCACGCCCTAAACCTAAGTTCTGTTCTGCAGTCACTCGAAGTTACCATTTTCCCCCCAACTGCAACAAATTTAATTCATATTAATCGAGTGGTCACCTCATAAAAGTTTCCCTGCATTTTACATGTATTTGAATGGGCGGCATTGACATTGGCCCCAAGCTAAAGCTTCCTTTTAAATGCATGATGCAAACTGACTTGACGAGCGCAGCTCGTCTCCTGTGAGCAAAGCAGAATAAGCCATGGGGCGGACGAGTACAACTAGTTATTGGCGATACTGGTACAAACATCAAGGACGAGTACAGCTAGTGCTTGGTAGTTAAAGGGCTAGCCAGGGGTGCGATCGCGCAAACAGCTCGCTTTTCCGCTCCTTCGCTTGCCCTCTCTGGATTGATCAGAATTGCGATTGCGTCAGACGCCGTCAGAGACAGCGGGCCGGTACCGCAGAATTCCCACATTTGTGACGTAGCAGTCAAACCAAACGTGCGGAAAGCGAGCTGTTTGCGCGATCGCAGCCCATGTTGCACCTGGTTTGCTACCCCACACGAGGGGAGAGGGAACTGAGCTGGAAAGGGATAACAAGTGATGCACACGCAACAGTGTTCATCGTGCAATGAAAGGTGGCACACAGTGCCCAATCGTCTTCAAAAAGTGCAGCACTGCTTTCATGGCCCTTCGTGAGGATGACTGTCGAGTCAACGGTCCCAGCTTTGCCTACTTGCTCGTCACAGGGCATTAGAACATAGGACCCCAGCGGAATGTGCCAACTTACGACTTCACTCTCTCTTGACCCGTCTTAGTGCCACTGAAGCAAGTGGAGACAGGTAGGTCATATGCCTAGAATAGTCTGAATTGTGTTAAGAGTTTTGCAGAATGGTTTCCAAGGGAAGGGAACTGTGGTAAAGGATAATCATACTCAAAACATACATACGTATGTAATCATTATGCTGAGTGATGAATTTAGAAAATTTGCATGCTCGTGACAGGTTTGGTTGATGCAAGATGGGGGTGCAGTTTGGAATTCTCTGAGGGAGGGTTTTTGTCCTGCATTGGCTGATGATGCAGCGATGCCTAGCAAGAAAGGGCTTGTTTACTGTTCTGGGCACCAATAAGCAATTTTTTATGGGAAGGGTTCTTGAGAAATCATCAGCTTGAGAAGACTTACTTTGTTCGGAAGCATGGTCTGAAATAATGGAAAATGCCTCACCCCCATCCTACCCCAGTTTCGTGTACTGTCCCCCCAATTTTGTGTATTGTAGGCTTAAATTCAAATGTAAACAAGTAAAAAAAAAATGACTAAACTGTCTTGTTGCGTTTATAGAGTGGCTGCAATTGTAATCGTAGTCTAATTTAGTATTAACTCGATGAAGGTAGCTATATGAACTTGTTGGCATGGCATCTTCTTTGTTGCAGTGCAGCCTGAACGACCTAGTGCTTTGTGTTGCCCAAAGTGTTTTTCTGTATGGTCATTCTGCCTGTGCTAGAACAAAACAATATGAACATTTGGGACTACACCATGGTTGGAAACTGGCTATGGAGTGATCGCATATCATGCTCCCATATAGTTATGCGTTAACACTTGTTCTGATCACCTTTTTCTACTCCTTTCAATATATGCTCGAGGGTCTGAAACTCGCCTGACGCTCCCATTGTCACTGCTGCAATAGGCAGAACTGAAACAGCAGATGTCCTTGGAACACATTTCTTTAATAGCACCGTTCTGGCTGGACGTCACAACTTTGAGACGTACCAGCTGCGAGTTCCTCTGTCGGGACGGAACACATTAGCAACACTAAACCCAGTGCAAGATGGAGCTGTCTGGCCATAACTTAATAGAACGTTGTCATACACTACACGAGTGTACACGAGCAATACACTACACGAGTATAACTTGGTCACGCAACCTTCAAAGGTATACAGCCTTCAAAGCTCACCTCTGCAACGTATAAACTGCCTTATGGGAGAGGGAGAAACCACTTCTGAACAACTCTTAGTTAGAGTCGTCACCGTCACTAGCTGGACCGTGGAGTCCGGGTCCCGCATTTTGTGACATTCCACTGCATTTTGCATTCTTTATTCAGTGTCATGTGACATCTCGTGAGGCCGATGCTAATGATAACGGCAGCGCACGGCAGTGTGCAAGTTGTTTCCAAGCCAATGACAAAGAACTAAATGAATGGAAAATGAAATGGCATGCTAGATAACGCTGCCCTAGTTATCGAGGCCCATGAAAGTGTTTAATGTGGCCCACTAGCAGAGGCCGTAGTGAAGGATGCAGCTTTTGTGGCGAAGTCGGCCAGGTCTCCCAGGTGAAAGGAAGGGAAGCCGGGACGTTTGGGTTAAACAGTATGGAAAAGTGCTCTGGAATTATTCCCAGTTAAGTATGAAGTGCATTAAGAGCAATATATGTAGTACTTTCCAAATCAAAACACATTTCAGAATATAAAGGCACTTTATTTTATTGCCAGGATACTACATGTCAGAACAACCAGTCATAACATTAGTCGAAAATTTCACACAAAAAATATAGCCAGCACATCGAAATGTTCTTTGGGCCAACGACTTTTGAGCATTGGCCTTTCTGAGCAGACCCATGTTTAAAGGCTTTGTGCGGTAGTGTGTTTACATGAGCAAAGAAATGAGCATTGTGCTAACGGTGAGTCAGCTAAAAGTGAGCCCACCTTTGCCCGAAGAGTGGCGAAAACTTCTCCAGCTGACTTTGCAGTGGAGGTTCCACTGTTTTGGGAATGAGTTTAAGACCAGCCAGAAAATAAATTTTTCGATGTTTGTGTCCTTAAACATTTTTGCTGTGTGAAAAAAGATGGCAGTGTGGATTAGAGAGCAGACGGGTACAGCTGATGCTCCAGTTGAAATTAAGAATAAATAAAGTGTAGTGGATGCAAAGTGCAAAGCAGATAGCCGGTGGAAAGACAAGTACACTCGAGGATGGCGGAGGCTTAAGCGGTACGATAAGATAAGGACATTTGGAGGCACAGGATGGAGTCAATTGATCCTAGACAGAAGACAGTTGAAGATTGCTAGGAGAGAGCTTTGTCCTGAAATCGACACGAAATGATGATGATTACCACGGTTGTTTCCATGCCATGCAATGACACTGTCCGAGTCATTGGTCATTTGTGCCAGTCATGCAGCATTAAGCATGCAGCCTGCCAGTGAACCCTGTGTGTTTACTCTGTGTTCACCGGAAAGGCATTCATCCCTGGTTCAATGCTTGGACCAGGACAAAATTTTCTTCAACTGCAAAGCTTTCTTTCCGAGAAACCCGTATTTGACTTCCCTAGTGGCTTCGAGTTAACTTGGGTGGGTGACCATTTTTCTCTTCCTCCACCTGGCACACTTCCGCAGAACCGATTTCTCATCTTCTGCATGTGGTCACACGTCATGGCACGGTCACTCCGCAGTGGACGCATGTCAAGTTTTGATCTGTCGTGCAGTGGAGGCTCCAAAAAAAGAATGGCAGCGAACTTGGCGAGACGTATTGCCACATGAGACTTATTGTTGCGCATCTGCAATTTACGTGAGCACTGCACATGGCTGGTTGCTGTGAAAGGATATGAGAGCGGGCTAGACAGAGTTCCATCATAGCTTGTGATAAAGCACGACATGAGACGGGGGCTAAGCATCAATGAATGCGGACACCCGCGTTCGTCAATCTTTATTCCGTGTCTCAGGTCGCGCTATGCCACAGGCTGAGGACGTTACAGCGACACGATGACCAATGACCCGGACAGTGTCATTGCATGGCTTGGCAACAACAGTGTTAAATCATCGTCATTTCCTGTCTACTTCAGGACGAAGCTCTCTCCCAGCAGTCTCCAATTATCTTTTGTCTAGCATCAGTTGACTGCATCCTGTGCCTCTAAATGTCCTTATCTTATCATACCACTTAAGTCTCTGGCATCCTCAAGTGTATTTCTCTTTCCACTGGTTATCTGCTTTACACGTTACATCCACTACACTTTATTTGTTCATCTTAATTTCTCCTGGAATATCAGCTGTACCCTTCTGCTCCCTAATCCACACAGACATCTTTCTTTGTTTTGATTTTGGTGGATTTGCTGCAATGCGTAAGTTGTAAAATGAACAAAAGGACATCATATAAACGCACGCAGCCCTGTGTGATGCAGGTACTGCAGCAATGAGTTAGCGCATTTGTTGTCCGTAATACAACGGGTAAGGTCATCGAGAACATTCGGCTTTAGTTTGGCCTAATATTCAGACTATCAGGACACAGCCACAAAAGGTGACCAGTGTATGCCATAGACGCTGTATTTTTAAGGTTATGTCTACCATTTTCTGTTCCATTGCTCGTTGTACGGTCCTTCGCATCTTCTCAAATTTCCTCCGTTACCCTCAAAGTTCTGGCTCCAGGGGTAGGTGCTAGAAAAATACTCTGATTACGATTTCCTTTTCAAGGATGCCGATAGTCTGCCATTTATGATTAATTGAGAGCAACCACCACGTGCGCTCCAGCCCAACGTTTATTTGTCTGGAAACCTCCTTCAGGTGGCCAATATGTAAAGGGATGGCTATAAATGGAAACAATAAAACAAGTCACGACTGGTAGGTTAACTTGAAAAAAAATCTACTTGCTACTCTCTGGAGGAACAATATTACGGTCGAATCTGGATATATCGAACCCACATAAAACGAATAATTGTGTATAATGAACAGCAGTAAAAGATGACTTCAAAATTTTTTATAGAATTTTTATTTTATATATAGAATTGCCTATATATCGAGCTTTTTTTGATCACCTTCAGATTCGCTATATCCAGGTTCGACTGTATTAGCGGACAAAGTGAAGGCAAAGCTTATCATTGAGGCGGCGTCACACATCTCGCAGTACTCTGACACATTTGAGGCCTTAATTCTTGTGCAAGGAAAGTCCACAAAGGTTGTGTCAGTCTGAGTTTCCTTTCGTTTATTTTTTAACACAGCATAGTTATGCTTTTTATCAGCAAACAGTTAACCAGCCTCAAGCAGACACTGCCAAAATGTACAATGTCATGGAAAGTTGGTGTGAGAATTTCAAGGCTGTGTCACTGCCCTATCTTTCATTTTTGCTTCCCTTCTGAAAGTGTACACTTCCCTCACTATAAGGGTGACCTATTTGCAAGTCCTGAAGTGCTATACAGTCGAAAGTCATTATAAAACCTTGCTGCCATCTGACATGAAAATACATGCATTATATCATATATCTGCTTCATTACGTCCGTTTTCTATGTCAAGGTTCGACTAATAATCCAGCCATAACTTCATTGTTCTTTTATTATTACTGTTTGATTAGAATCGACCAACTCCAGAGTTGTTGAGTATTTTTGTGTGGCCACGCGCAAAGTTAAGGTACACAGATTTCGCTGCAAAACCACCAGTCTAATGCCATGCGACAGGACAAAACCATTCACTCCGGGATAAGGTTGGCTGGCAATATTAATTTAACTCGCACTCCCATTATATTGTGCAATGAGTTCTGTCTTATGGCCTAACAGATGTAAATGTCCGCTAGGCACAGTTGTGGGAGAAAGTTTATGACCAACAGTAAGGTTCCACTCGATTGTTTGATTTTACTGCAAGCACTGGTGAAAAAAAAAAAAAAAAACATCTTAACGGTAATAATTTAATGCAGACTTCTGCATTATGTAAGTCTGCATAAAGTAAAATCTATAATAATAATAGCGCTGTAGCACTGAATCTCGCAGCGAACAAGGCAGGAGGAAGAGAGTTGAGTGAACATGTGGCGAAGTCGAATTTATCAACAACTGCAAGGCTTTTCTTTTGAGGAACCCGTCTGGGTTTCCTTTGTAGCAAGTGCTACGATTGGGTGGATATCTCATTTTCCATTTAATAACTTGTCTTCACCTAGCGGGCATCCGCTGAACTATTATGTCAAACCCTGCAACGTCGTGAATATGGGGGTGAATGTAAGGTAGAAATTGTCATATACTTCAAAGCTGTGACATGCAAAACTCACACAGCACATTGCTGAACAGTACAACAATCACATCTATATGTCCTGTCAGGCTTTCCTTGCTCAAGCATGTATATAAAACACTCTTTTTTCTCTGTTTAATTAACACTTCCAAAGGAACTGGTTTCACCCATTGGTTAACAAGCACAATATATTTGAACTGAAAATGACCTACGTAAGGCAGGCATAAGATTTAAAGGGCATTGTACTCAATTCTGTTTCCTTCCTCTTATATATGAGCCAGCAGGCAAAACGCTCAAACATGCAAACCTGCTCTCAAATATATTATATAACTGACACCCTGAAGACAAGGACGGACTGTTTTACAAGTGGGACACTTTGTCCGAGCCATAAGGGGGGTCCCAAAGCACATGTTGAGCGAAAAGCTTGTTTTTAACTGGCAGCTGTAAGGCACTCTATTCAGAATGTTCTGCTGCAAGATTTCTTTGAAAAGGTGCACGCAACCACAGAGCTGCAGGTGTTCAAAGCAATTAAAATTTTTCTGTGTGCTCTCCCCTTGCATATGGCAAGTGTTTTCGCGCAAACGTACTCATAAACTACATTTTTGGAAGCATGCACAAGAGTCTCGTATAACAGGTTTGCAATTCCTTGTTGTATTTTATCACAGTGCACCAACCCATTTTTGAAGAAACTCTATGCACCAACTCTCCCAGCCATGATGGCTCTGTGTTGGTTCTGTAATGGCTTAGCATTTCTGCTAGCATTGTGAGCTGCCATAGAATTTCTTGCAGCTGATGATGAAGTACACCCAGTGCAAATGCATGGCAATCTTTATGTTGATGTGATGACTGAAGGGATCAGCACAGCTGTCGGGTAGAAAGCACTGGCTTTTGCTTTAATTAACAGGTTTCCTGTGATGTATCAAGTTAATAACAGACAATGTCTGACAAACGCACAAAACCGCTACTACATCACTATGATTCCAGAGGTGCAGATGGAGACAACGGCGTTTGTGGCGACAATTGGTGAAGCTGTGTTCAACCATTGCGTGCGAAACTTTTTTTCCTTTTCTCTGAAAGTTTGCTCAACATTCACATGTCCTACTTATCTGCTGGTATATAAGAGTGGCAGTAACATAAAAGTTCAATGAGATGTTGTGGCTTGTTTTTTCGGCAAGAGGAATCGTTCGATGCAAGGATGTTTCCAACATAAAACGTTTAGGCAAAAAATTACATTTTACAAAGTGTTGCTGCCACTGCTGTTGTTCCTGTGAACATAATTGGTATCACGGTAACCCACTTACAGCAATACGTACTGTTTATGCAATTTTAAGAATTTTGTACCGTGTAAGTAGGCAAAGTTGTGCGTACAACACGCTTTGTTCATTCAAATGTCCGGACCTGTTCAGGGGTCTTTGAAGAGGTTTGTTATTTCACACTTCAAAACGAGCTCTTACATCTAAGAAACTGCACCAGCTAGGTAAGAAACTGTTAATCCATGTGACTGCATCATTATAGTGAGAAAGTTTGCACACAATGCCTTCACACCAGTGACTTTGTTTTTTGACAATAGTAACAACCAGTTGCGTCTAGATGCACAACTCTTCACTAACTTCGAATTTACTCACATAGTTAGTAAACAGCTAGAAATAGCAAACATTAACATAAACAAGTTCAACGAGGTGTACACACCTCAGAATTAAAAACATTTTGTGGTTGTTTTACCAACAATCTCCCTCCAATGCAATGAATGCACTCAGCCGGGGCAATGCAATATGCATACACATCACATGAAAGACTTGCTGTGATAAGGCAATGCTGATCTAGCAATAACAAGGATACAGGAAATAAAAAAGAAAGGGTGGGGTGTAGTACTTGTAAACAATGATAAAAAGAATAGCAATACATTGGTGTAAAGTAAAAGCACAGAAAGCAGTAAAGGCTAGGCTTTGTATTTTTAACAGCAGCGTCGTTGTAGTTTACACATTTTCTTATCACTCTCTTAGTATTTATCAAACATCCTCAAGCGAGGTCATCGGTAAACAGACATCTTTGGCACACTTTAATGACTATCCTCCGTTTGACAGGAGGGAGCCAGTATTTGAGCATAGATATGTTTTGCCCACGAAACAAGAACAGAGTTCTCGCTCAAAAAAGAGTATATATTTGGGCTTGTGCAATAATATTGAGCATTTGCAGGTGGCTTACTCGAAAATAATGACCATTTGTGTGACGTGGAGTCCGAGAAGAGAAGGCAACCGGAAGGCACATTTTAGTAATGATTTGATCCCTTCATTTCTGTTCATTTGTTTGATCCTTTGCACCGAGTGGCCCGATCCATGCAAAAATGTTTCACAAAAGCAGGTGCAAGCCATTTACGAGAGGCAAAGAGGTGGGACCTGGAGAATAATTTTCAAAATCTGGTACGAGACACACTTTCAGCCCCGCTTTTTGTTCTAGCCCAAGAATCCATGATCTAAGGCTGCCCTGTATCGCTAAACTAGTTCATGGTGCCCATTCTTGTAGTGTTACTCATTGCATATATTACGTGCTGAGCAAACCTACATTTACAGTAAACAGCAAACTGCCAGTCACAGTCCAAATCAGCAAGGCGTCTTGCTCCGGTCAGCTGCGATAACATTATCAGGTGATAAGGGGAAATATATGCATTGCAGCCATCGCACAGAATGGGTTCCATTGTTCAATATTTCTAGCCATGTACTTACACGTGTTGTCACGACTGATCTCACTCAGTCAAAATTGTCCCTGATCATGCTAACCCATTCTTTTATAGCTGCAGCAGCTAGACAACCGCTGCTACTTAGTTTTGTTCGCTGTTACATCAAGCCAGCAAGTATCGGAGAACAATTGTTTCAGTGGATGTCGCCAACCCTGCATAATGTTCACGGCTAGGGTGACGTGGTGATTAACAATCTTCTATTTACGGCACACGCAAGAATGAAGCACACAAAAGTATAATATGGCACACAGCACTGACTCGCAGCTATAACATTTAGTGGCACTACACGATATAAATACCAGTAAAAAAAAAAAAGAAAAAAAATAAGGTTTGAAGGAAAACTGGTAACTCTTCATTTATTGTTCATGTCCTTTGTTTTTTTTTCCTTAACCCCTTAACTACCAATGACATATTAATGTGTCAGGACAAAGGTTGTACTACCTTGTCATTTTTACACATAAATAAATAATACATCCCAATGTCATTTGCTATATTTTTCAATTAGAGTACTAAAAGTGCTATAGGCATTCGTGGTATTGTATTTTTAGAAAACAATGTCAAAATAAATTCAAGTTTAAAAAAATCCACTCTTCTCATCAATTTTTTGAAATTTCTCATGGCAGTTAAAGGTTTAACTGCACTGGTAATTTATATCATGTGTAGCACCAGTAAACCTGTTAGTTGCAAATCAGTGCTGTGTTTATGTACCATAGACTTTGTGTTTTGTCCCTTGTGCTTGCTGTAGGTAGAATGTAATGTTCACAGGCATGTTAATATTCCTACTTTCTGAATGGCAATGGCTGTCATGCGTACATTTGACTGTCTTTGGGAACTTGAAAAGCAACTAATTTGTTCATGAGGCATTTTATAAAAGGTAAGAAAACATAGTCTATCTTGTATTGTCCAAGCTATCCAGCAGAACCGGAAGCGTCATCATATGCCTATCATATGCTTACAGCAGGTTATTTTGGGCTGTGTAAGAATGTGGTTTGACGTTCTTTTTTTGACGAGTTATGCTGCCAGCTTTTTGATCTGAAAGGGAAAGATTGTCATTCACATGAGCGTAGCATGAAAGTCTTTTCAACAAGAAAGCTCTGCAGTTGAAGAAAAAATTTTTCCTGGTCCCTGGGGTAGAGTGACCATCTCAAAATGGTATTGGTCTTGGGTTCGATCCACAGATAAGGACGAATACGTCTTCAACTGCGAAGCTTCCTCTCTGAGAAACCCACATAGGTTTCCTTTGTACCTTAGTGCTATCTCAGATGGATGCAAACTTCCCCCTTGAATTCATGTAACTTCCCACACTTTGCAGTCACCGCAGAACTGATTTGCGAGAGACAGCTAGGTGATCTACTACCCCGACGGCTTTTTGACGGTAACCGTCGAAACCTCTTCTGCAATGCCGCAGAGGTTTTTCCCAACGGCTATGTACAAGTAGCCGCCGTGACCGTATTGGGCGCCCCAAGAGTTGCGGACAATGTAGTGCGGCACCTCACCCCTCAGGTCGTACCCGACCACTTGCACCGCGTGGTTCCTCCCCGCATCGCAGTGGTACCGGATGATACCGCCCAAGTAATCCTGCCACGCCGTTGCGTCCACGGCTGTGGCTAGAGGTCCCACGTTGGCGATGAGGTCCAGCATCCGCTCCTCGTTGCCCACGAGCCTCTCGCAGGTGTAGTCGACGAGCTCGGCGGTGACGTCACTTGTGGTACGTCGGCATTTCCCGGTGGACGCGGTGAACGGGTACGCGCTCTCGGTGACCAGCTTGATGCGGTTTTCGCGGAGCCACTGCATCGCGGCGCACGTGTCGCCCCCGTTGCAGCCGTGGTTGGAGTTGTTGGAGCAGTCCACCATCTGCTGGACGCTGAACTCGACCAGCCGGCCCGTCGCGATGGCGTACATGCTCTCGACGTTCTCGACGGTGCTGATGGCCCAGCAAGCGCCGCAGTTGAGCTGGTTCTTGACGGCCGTCACGGCACTGCGGTTGCGCCAATCGAAGTGGTCCGGGTATTGACCCCGCACCGCGGTCTTCTTCGGGGTGATAGGCTGTAGAAGGAGCGGGCCTATGTCGTTGTCGTCGCCAAGCGTCAGATCGGGGAAGAGCTGCCGAACGATGTCGTCGAGGTCGGCCGGAGGCGAGGACAGGACGTCGCGGCGGAACTCGTCCGGCGTGAAGTCCGAGAATCGCGTCAGCCCGTAGCGCGCCGAGTCGTCCGTGGCGTTGCGGCTCCTGATGCGATCGAGGCTGTCGCGGAATGCGGCGAACCGCCGGTCGTACTCGGCGCTGCCGGGTTCGTAGCTCTTGTTGTATCGGACGACGTACTGGGCGAACGCGTCTTCGACGCTCGACGCCACGATCGGATGCCGAGAGTCGTCCGTCGGGATCGTGATCGAAACGGCCGCGGCGAATGACAGCAGCACGGCCGACAGCAGCGCGAGCGAGGTTCGACGCATCGTCGTTGCGGCGCCGCGTCGTCGTCGTCGCAGTGGGACCGCTGCTGATCGGTTGAGCGAAGTGTCCGGTACTCCCGGACGATTCGGGCTGCTATCTCGTTCGGAGACATCACATATCGAAGTTTCGCTTCCCCGCCCTTATCGCCTCACGCAGTACGCCTTTTATCGTCCGTTGGTCGCGCGGTCACTCGTGACAAAAGCCGCGCCAGCGGCGGGCGAACGGCCGTCCCCGACTGCGCCGACACGCACGCAAACGCGCGCGCGCGATTGCCAGCTGCTGCGGAAGTGGGCGGGTATGGTTGTGCAAGTGACGCCAAGCTGCGCTTCCGTCAACTGGCTCGTTTATTCGCATCGTTCGGAAAAGATAGCGTGTCCCTTTTGTTGGGATAACAGTTAGAGTGGTGTTGCGGCTCAGAAAACACGCTGCCGCGCAGTTTAATACGAGTTTATTCTGTACACAATCACACAATTATGAAACTCGCGCTCTAGAACGCTCTCGCGCTCGCGTCCTTCCCTTCCCCTATCACCCATGACGTTACATTGAAAACAAAAAAAAAAAGAAGAAGAAAAATGTAAGGTGGCTTTCTACTTTGACTTGCGACGTATCCTTGTAACCGTGTAGCTATTTTTACTTGCAAGAAATTATATTCGTAACTCTATGAGATGGAGTTCAGTAGGTCGTGACCGAAACTAGTTCACAATACCGAAACCACGACCTACTGGTTCAGTAGGTCGTGACCGAAACCACCCGAACAAAAGTAATGATTGTGTCAATCCGGCTACCACTTTCGCAAAGAGGTGCGAGATGTACGATTCAGGGGAGAGTGTGCGTCTGTAACCGTGGTGTTCGTTCGTGTGTGTGCGTGTTTACGTACAGCAGGTACTACAACGTCGCGTTATTTATTTTCTGAAGCCGCACGTGTGCGATGATGCGGAGAGTCGTTGCCCACGCGCATAAATGAACTGCTGTTGGGCTCGCGTGACAGCCTTGCTTGGGCACAGCGGCATCAACACGCTTTCGCGTCGATGTCCTCGCTTGCACGAGCTTGAGAATCGAAAGTGCTTCTGCTACGCTGCCGTACTTGGAAGGTCCCTGTTCGCGAACGCATTGCCAAGGTATCTCGCTATGGTATCTTGCACTTGTGCGACGTGTTCTGTATGTACTGTACGTGGCGGTTTCGCTTCAAATGAAAGTCCTGTGCTTGAGGTTGTGTCGTCGTCAACATACCCGACGGATTCAAGAGTGGCGGTGTACCTTTACTTTATTTAGTGCGCTGTTTTTAGCGGCAGCCTCGACCCGTAGCTCAGCTCAGCGCTCGGTGTCGCGTTTTTCCTACAGTCATTTGCGGTGACCATGTGTTCGTGGATCTAGTTGTTTCTGTATGAAGTGTGGGCTTAACAACTCGCGTGTCCCGTTAACATGAAATGAAGCGAAACTTATCTCGCTCATCTTGACACAGTACAACATACGGTGTGCCGTTACCTTTTTTTAACGTACGTACTGTTGTTTGTAACAGTGGCTTCCGTTGATCAGAAGTTTGGTGTAACGTTTTTCGTGCGTGATACTTCAACGTACATGATGTCGCAAGTGTTTTGCCTAGCAGATGCGCACTGCTATCAGGCTAGCTTGTTTGGGGAGCTATAAGGTGAGCCTGTAGCTGTTGCTCACACTCAAAAAAATGTTTCTGTTTCTGGAGTGACACTGATATATGTTTATATATATGAAGTGCGCGTATATATATGAGAGCAGCACTTATCTTCGTGTTGATTTTTCTTGATGAACAAAAATTAGATGACATAAAAGGCATTCAGACCTTGCATAATTTGCCAATGTACGGAGTTCTCAGACTTGTGCAAGCCCAAAGTTGTTACCCAAAATGCTTACGCATTATCGGAATGCAATATTTAATAGACACGATCCATACTTTTGGTTTTAGTCGTTGTTCACCATGTCCATATAAGACCAAATCATATGTAATTGAAAAGTAATAATAAAAGGAAACCCTGCTACACTCTAAGGTGTATCAGTGCAACGTGCTTAAAGAAACAGAAAACACAAAAATGTGCACTGCTATCAACAACACAAAGTAATACTAAAAAGTACCGCACAACCATTTTGCAGGTGTTTTTTCAAGCTTGGAACGAACTTTCATGTAGCATGGATTGAGCAACCGAAAGCTGGATGATCTTGCCACATTTAAAGATGGTCTACGATTTTCTCATTGACTCTTGCACTTAATATAATGTTTGAGCAGTTGGTTAATTAATAATTAATAATTATGTAATTAGGCAAAATAAAATAAACTGTCTGACTTGTTGCAAGTGACAAACAACATTAGGTTGGTTCTGACCAGCTATGCATCACTTGCATATTTTAAAATTTCGGCACAAGTTACGGGGAACACTTGGTATATACGTGCATGTGCCCCGTCACTCCATTGCCTCACTACACAATAATAACCGCGGCATAACAAAATTCATGCAAGGCCTAGAGCGGCATTCACGAAGTCATACTTGGCAGTGTGCAAGCTTGTAGATGCCTCACTGATGCAGAAAGAGGCGTTCTTGTCGATACTGTTGCATTTTGCCTCGCCATCATGACACTTATCTATTGTTAAAAAAATTCTTTAAAATGACTCCAAAGCTATCTGTGCTTGTTGCTCAATCATGCCTCTATCTGTCTGAGTGATGGCATCCACAAACTTGCACACTGCAGAGTAGGACTTCACGAATAGCACTCTGCGATGTGTGCTAGTTTTGTTATGTCGTAGTTAATATTGCTCTGCGAAGTGATGATGGGATTCGGAGCATGCACTCCAAGTAGTGCATACATCCGAGGGTAGGCTCCTCGTATTAAATAGTTGATGGTTACGCACGTCTCTGTCTGTTTTGTGTATAGGTCTGTTCCCAGATTTTAGTGCTGGTGTACCCCAGTTAGAATGCAAGACCAGGTAACTAAACGGTCAATGCTTCTAAAGGATCCTACCACAAACACATGATAAGTTTTGTAGTTTTAATGTTTTCACATGTTCTTCATCTAAAGGCACCTGCATCTTTTTGCTTCGTTGTAACACTTTACTTCGAAATGCTCATCCACATTTTATATACCATTGTACTGTGACTTTGCTGTGGTGTTTGTTGTCTTGTAGAAGTACCTATTTATTTCTAGGAACTCTGTGCTCGTTTTGTTGTAAAAAAATAACAGATGTCATGTAGACCAGATAACTTAGGCTTTGCAGAGTGTTTGAGCGCTTGCAGCATGCAAAGCATTATCAGTGTCTGAAGTGTCAAAAAGAAAAATAGAGCTACCCACCATTCTTAGCACAGCCTGCTGGTTATCGGCAGAGTGGGTTCCAGACTCAAAGCATTATCTGTGCTTGATAATAAGGCGCACTAGAGCCTTGACAGTTTGTTGTCGCAAGTGTGGAAGTATTCCTAACTTTTCCTACGGTGGCTCGATCCTGCACTATGATTACAAATAACGAAAAGCAAGAACAACAATGAAAAGAGATGTGATGCCATGTAGATCGATGCAAGATCTCGGCAAAGTGCGTTACACGCGTGGGAAGAGTGCATGTTGTTTAAGAGTGTCTGCCAGATAAGACATCTTTGTCTTGTATCTTCCTTACCTGCATGCATGCAGGCGCTGCAAGCGACCACTGCTTTGTTTAGGCGAGATGGCGGCCTCGTCTACTTCCTCAGCACTTGTCTCAACTTCAGCTAGCTGCAGGAAAAATCGGCTTGCCTACGAAAAGTCTCCGTATCTTCTGCAGCATGCCAATAACCCTGTTGACTGGTGAGCTACAACTCTTACACTAATGTGCCGGAATGACATCAAATGTGGACACGAATGCGTAGCATGCTGCTCTATCTTTGTGTTGTGGCTAGCATTTGGTTGCAGTAGTAATTGTTTGCCATTGGAATTACATTTCAAATAGTCATGACATTAAATTAATTAATTCATTCATTAATTCAATGCTGCGAACCTCGAGGGTCCAGGCAGGAGGGGCACAAAAGGATTGCAAGAACAAGACATATAAGAACAATAATAGGTAAAGTAATACATTAAGTGGATAGATCAAAACGAGGAGAGCTTCACACTACAAATTCAATGAGATTATCAATTCCAGCTAAAATACGCAACAAGAAGAACGATGTCGTGGAAGTAGACATAAAACAACTTAAACAACATAACTGAGAAGGGCTGAATTATGTGGCAAGGAACTCTAAGGAACTCCATCCAATACTGTTCTAGGGGAAAATTTGCGTTTGTGCACGCTATTATGGGCGTAACACTCAGTCTGTGTTTGACGGGACGGCCTAGTTGTGTCTCTATGAGATTGACCGGTTGAATGCTAAATTTTGAGAAGTAGAGTGAGTGAAAGAATTTTAGCCAGGCAGCTTTTCTTCGCTTCGACAGATGCTCAAGTTTTGCCAATGCCAGCATAGCGGTTGGAGGATCTGAACGGCAACACTTGGTTTAGTTACTTGCCTGGTTTTTAAGGGAAAAAATGTAAACTTGCCTTTGCTTATGGGGATACAAATCTGTTGCCGAGACGGCGCTAGCACAAGCTTGTGTCACCATCTGCTGGCAGCTGCAGAAACCAGACGTTCAGGCAGGGTTGCCGTCTGCTGCCCAGTCCTCTGGAACGCGCACAACCCTCCCTGGAACGGCTGCTTTCTGCATCTGCCTGCAGGTGGTGACACAAGTTTATGCTAGTGCCGTCTCAGCAACAGCTTTCTATCGCCATAAACAAAGGCAAATTTTTCAATGTTGCATCCACCAGCCGCTCCCCAGGGCCATCGGCACCATGGTTGGCCAGCTTTAATGAACTGTGGCCGTGGCGGCCTCCTCTCCTCAGCCATCTCCACAAATAACATGTGATATGCACAAAACAAGTACCAGCACTTCCCAGTACCCTGTGAATATTTATGTGAATTGCTGACATACAAAACATAAAAAATGCAGACAATACAAAAAAAGCAGTGTAACTGTCAAGGATATGGGATCCAGTATGAAACACCCTTTAGTTTTGATATATGGTGTCCCACAAAAATAATCGCCGTCAGTCTTGCTTGCAATTTTTTGTTTCTTGCTTTTCATGAAAGTAGCAAGGGCAGAGTGTTAATTAAATGAAGTGCACAAACATTGATGATGATTATTGTTATGGGCCACAGTAAGCTCAAAAGGGGCAAGCTTTGGAGTTGTTCCAACTCCATCACCGGAGGTAATGTCACCCCTGACGATAGTCACCCTTGATAACAGAATGCCATGAACTCTGAAACTGGATTAAGATGGTAAGATAATAATAAACCTTTGGAATTAGTCTAATCATAGCTACTTGTAACCAATTAGCCCAGTTACTTGCTTAACAGTCTCTGGAGAAGGCTAACTACTTTCAATTTCCCTTTAGTTTGGCAAAGAAAAACTTCATGAAAAAAGAAAGATATTACTTGGAAATGCACTGTCCTACTTTTAGGTACCCTTGGGGTGAGGATGCCTTCAAGAAGGCCAAAGAAGAGGATAAACTAATTTTCTTGTCTGGTAAGTTGAGTCTTGGTTGCTTTTCTTGTGTGGGTGTCGCCTTAACAAGGCATTGTTGCTAGATCAACACAAGCAGAAAACTGTTACTATAACAAAATTTACATTCCTCTTGTATTAAGAAGAACCTGCAAGAAGCATAAAATATATATTTTTTTCTATTAAGGGATGTTCTATCTAAAAAGAAAGACACACAAGATTCAAAATCAGTGGTATACCACCAGTGGTATAAGCCAGTGGTATGCAAACCAGTGGTATACGCAAAAGCAAATTACAAAAGGATATGAAGAGCTAAGCAGGAATTTTATGCAAGAGCAAACGAGAATGAACACCTATTGCTATATATTTTTTTCTGAAAACGCTGTTGGTATATAACTTGTTCCCACGTGATGTGACACAGATGACATGATGACAATTGTTTTATCGGCTGTGTATCATTTTCTGTAACTGCCTCAGGTGCCTGCGTTCTTCCTTCATACTTGTTGCAGAGTCTGCTTGTCACTTTATTCTTGAGCTACTGTTTGATGTACCTGTAACATCGAACTGGCGACTTTTGTAATCTTTGTATACTACTTGTTTGTGTACCTGTACCGCTTCTGCCTTGGATGCCAAAACGCTGCTGGTAGTAGTGAGATGGTAAATAAAATTATGTGTGCCCCTTATCACAAGACACCCCATGACATTTTGTGCCAAATCCTGAAAAAGAAAAAAAAAAGAAGGAAATAAAGAAAAGAAAAGGAAGGAGAAAGTTTGTTGCTGTTATATTAGCCCATACTGTAATAAGTATAGCTTCCTTCTTTATTTCAATTACAGCTTTGTGTAGGCTGTATGCAATGATCACCATACAAAGCAAAGGCAAGGAATCGGGGTGTGTTGGTTTTAACTAAATTGATCTTAGGTGGCTAGAGCAAACAGTTTGAAGGTCATGCTCGACGTTATTTAGCTGAGTGAATAAATTTTAATTAAAAATGCTTCTGTAAGAGCTCCAAGTACAATTATTGCACATTTGAAGGCTCCCCAAAAGCGATGCTGATGCGGAAAAAAAAGTGCCTATGGCGTCAGCTGCCTTTCTTCATGTTGCCATTGTCACCAGTGGCAGGGTCCCGCAAGCCGGTGCGTTGCTGCCAGCCTGCTTTCTTTTTTTCTTTTTAACCTTCAGCAGGTTACAATTTTAATGCCGGTATAGTGGCAAACACCTGCTCGAAAACTTGCTGTACGGTAGAAGGGGTGCACGACGGAATGATGGTGCAGATTTAGTGCACCGCTCGCATCAAGACAGTGAGCTGCCACTGAAGGAAGGACATAATGAAGGCGATTGATTCGCAAGGCACCGCCTCATGGAGCCATGCCATTGGTCACAGTGCCAGCATGACAAAATCCAAGCAATGTATTGACGACGTAGGCGCTCTTTTTCCACATCAGTTTCACTTTGAGGGAGCCCTCGAATGTGAAATATTTGCTTACGTAGTTCTTACAGGAGCTTGCGTAACGAAAATTTCTTCGCTCAGCTGGATAATGTCGAGGGCAGGCTTCAAACTACTCATTTGCTTTAGCTGCTTAAGATTAATTATTGAAAAAGTTCATGTGACTTCATTAATTAGGAACATGACTGCACAAATTACTGCTTAACTAAAGGCTGCCTTTATGGACACTTGAATGGTAACAATAACGTCATTGTAGTTTATATTGATCCACACAGCAAAACAAAGGCACAGAAAGAGAGAGACTGGACAGACTTCGTACGCTGCCATCATAAATTAGTTCCAACTCGCTCAATTTGCCATCCTTGTGTAATTTATATTGCTATAATTTTAAAAAATTTGGTGCAGTTAAAAAAGCGGGGCAACCTGGTAGTATGTACAGTCGACCACAAAAGTTTATGGACCAAGGGATTTCAGAAAAAGCTGAATATCTCCGCAGCCTCAAAACGCAGCCTGGTATTTCCATATCCAGCCTCTACTGGTGCTATATGTGAACAGCATTCTGATGTATGGTTTTACTGGCTACTTTTAAAGGCTGCTCGGATAATTAGCGTTTTCTGAGATCCCGTGGTCCATAAACTTTTGTGGTCGACTGTGCAACTATGGTTGGCAAAGATTGTCACATAAATTTCCTCTTGTGCTTAGCACTACATGGTATTTTTAGAGAAATGCATGATGATAAGTGTACGGAGGCATCCCATTTTGCTGTGCAACTATTTTCTGTGTATTGTGTGTTTCTACATATATATATGCTGCTTGCTTTTTGTATAGATTGTGAAATAATGTGGCAGATGTTGAGTACATATTTTTTATGCAAACTTGTGCCTTTGCTCCCCTGTATCTGTAGGGGGCGCAGACAAGCCATTGCATAGGCTCTTTGTCTGTGCTCCTCGACATACCTCTGGTGTTCAATAAATTTGATTTGATTTCAAGCGAAACTTGAATGTAAAAGTATAAAGGGGGAAACCTCTTACGAGCAGTAACTTGAGAGTGTGACTTCGCACCATTAGGTATCGAGTTGCATAAGATGGTGCAGGCTCTAAACTAAGGCTGACATTGTGTGAAGTGGCAATATTGCCATGGTAAAAAAAAATTGTTCCAATTAGCCCCAACTTACTCATGGTTTGCTTGGCCATGTTAACCATGGCTATAGCTGAATCAGTAGAGCATCACCGCTTGCATCGTGTGAAGCTTGTGAGTTAAGTGCTCGTCGGTGGCAACATATTTTTCATTCACCTTCGTTTCCCTTTCCTTTACTAATTCAAAGCCAATGAGGAGAGACACAAATTTGAGCTTCCCCTGCAATATTCAATACAGAGAGATTCAGTCAGAGCGTTTAACAAAAGACAGTCCATTTTGTTCACCTTTTCTGTGGCTTCAGGACCTGTTGGCTTTATATGGTAGCTATACTACTTTGTGATGTTGAGACCCGCTGGCCACGGCTCAGTGGCTGGGGCGTTCTTCTGCTGAGACCAAGGTCACAGATTTGAGTCCCGGTCCTGGTGGTTACATTTTGGTGGAGGTTGACTTGGTAGTAGTTGTATGTTAAAGAAAAGCCAGCTGGCCTAAATTAATCCGGAGTTCCCCACTTTGGCATGCCTCACAGCCACTGTGCTGCATTGGGACATTAAACCCCAGAATTTGATTTGATATATAATGACGACTTTATATGGTGAATATCGAGCGCCTCAGTTTCCCTGAGTCATTTTTTATGTGCGGGGCCTTTTCTTGGTGTTGTTTAATTTAATTCTTATTTTTTAGTGAAAAGGAGTACTAGTTTGATTTGTAGGTTGCTTCTAGTGCTTGCAAATATCCGTCAAACCAGCTATCCGGTTTAACCGGAGGGAAGTAAATCCAGTCTCAAAAACCGGTTATCCAGATTTCAAGAAACGGATACTCAGGATATCTGGTTTAAATAACTGTTTAGCTGGATATTGGAATATTCTGTCACGAGTATTCGGTGTTTAAAAAAGGAAAGGTAAGAAGGTCAACCAGAGCAGATATTGTTTTTGCACGAACGGTTGCAAAAATAACTACAAATATGAGAATACAAAAGAGAAAGAGAGGTAATTTCGGCACAAGTACAGAAGAACAAATATCCAGCTATCCAAATATCCGAATGTCCGGATACTATTAACTGAATAACCAACCGAATAACCGATCACTCTGGTTATCCGGCTTTCAAATTCGAATAACCGGTGAATTGAATAACCGGATAACCAGTTTTCCCGCAAAACTGGTTTGATGTTGCTGCACTAGTTGCCTCTGACATTGTCTGTCCCCATTAACCCTGTGTTGCCTGTGTGCATATGCAGTGGGCTACTCAACGTGCCACTGGTGCCATGTGATGGAGCGGGAGTCCTTTGAGAACGCCGAGATCGCCCTGCTCATGAACAGTCACTTCGTCAACGTCAAGGTGGACCGGGAGGAACGGCCGGACATTGACCGCGTCTACATGACCTACATCCAGGTGTGATGGCAGTGCTGGCACTTTTGATGGAGTGTAGCATACCACTTCCTGCGGTCATGTCGTAAACTATTTTGGCTGGCAGTAAGCGACAAGGCTGGTGGTAGGTGCAGTTGCAGTTGGCCAAGTTGCAGTTGACAAGGCCAGATTGATTGGGAGTTGAGTAAAAATGACTTGAAGTGCATGTGGTTGGCATTTTCAAGTCATGAATTACAACTTATTGATATTTTCAGGAAGTATAGTAGCACCCTGTTGGTAAATTACTCGGTACTGCATTTTCTGGTCATGTTTTGATGGTTCTGACCTATTGCCCATTGGCTCTCACCTGTCATGTTCCCAATTGACGTGTCGCTGTTCTGTCATCCTTCCCATCTCACAAGCAAAAAAAATAAGGGGATTCAAGAGGTTCGATTTTTTGTTAGTCATTACCATATGATATGACCCACAATGAAGGCATATGCAACATAGAGGAAGTCAATTGTCATGTTTAATTGAACTATAGAAATAATTATATAAAGGAAAATGAAAGTGGTGTCATGTCAACTAGTTATGTTGTATGATATCTATGTGTACTCGTCTTTCGTGCACTCGTCTGGCAAAACTGTATGGTTATATCTGTTCTCGAACAGTTCGAAGTACTACTTGTCTTTATATGTGCATCTGTATAAGTGTTTGTCTTCTTTGTGTTTCATTATTCACACACAGAACTTTGTGTTCTTGCTGACTGACTGTGTTTTGTGGTACATCTGAGACGCACTGCGTGACAAATTTAGTGATAGCATTTTTCCTAGCTGAGCGATAAAGAGTAGCCAGTGCCACCTGAAAGTGCCAACCTCTCTGATTACGTTATGTCAATAAAAAAAATATTAAAAAAATGTTGAGAACGGCAGAGAAGTAGGCGGTTAGGTGAAATTAGGAAACATGCAGGCATGTAGAATGGAGCTGGCTAGTATTGGACTCGAGTAACTGAGAATCACTGGATGAAGCCTTCATCCATCAGTGCACATAATTAGGCCAGTGATGAAGTTGATGATGATGATGACTGACATCACACCTGCATCATCTGATCAAACAGTGACACTTGGTCTCTATCAACCTGCTTAATACACCTCATAGCTATGAAATCCTGCAGTGTGGTGCTCTGCCTTCTAATCCGATTGCTGACCTTGTTAAACCCTGCGCTACAGAGAGGCAAAGGCACAGCTCATTTATTTTTTTCCTTTTCTTTGGCTACGTGGAATGTTCATTTCCTTCAGGGATTCCGTACAGCTACAGCTCTTGATGTCATTCTCGTGAGCTCTAAAAAAGTTAGTAATGACAATTATTACAAGTGCCACATTATAAAGGGGGCACGCAAGCGGAGAGCCTCTGTGTGCTCTGATGCAATTGCTAAAGAAGTTCCGAGTCTAGTTTAGTTAGTCTCATTAATAGTTAGTTGCCTTTGTAAACCCGTTATCATGAGACACGTGTCTTTCCCCACAGAGACAGGCTTTGTTTATGAAGTGACGAAAGCCTTTCATATCGGAAAAAGAACTGAAAGCTTGCATCAGTCATCATTTTCTAAGCTTCCAGGCAAAGAATTTGCATTCCTAGAAGGAACCTAATGACAGCAGTAGGCCTGGTGTTCTAACCTTCTTGTTTTGATGTTTGTTTTCTTCACATCTGATGGCATGCTATATCTTGTAGTATTTTCTTAGTTACCCACAGCAGTGGCTGAGTGGCCATGCCTATTTGCGGACGAGCAGGAGGTCACTGGTTTGACTCCCAACTGTGGGATCAAAAATGTGAAAACACTGTTCGTGTAGCGTGCTACGAACGCGTGTTACAGAACCCCAGGGGGGCTATACTGTAAGTGTCCACCTAGTGGGCATGTCAATTTCAGCTACTGCTGAAGTGCTGATTGGCTGGGCTAGGGTACCAGCAGTGCTGAAAGTCAGGGGGGAGCCGGTCCCCCCCCCCCTCTATTTTTTAAGGAGGGGCTCAACCCCTCCTCCCCTCGGCAGGTCAACTGTAGCACTGCAGCAGCCGTTCGACAATCGTTGGAAATGATTTTATTACCAGTAGTGCCTTATTCGGGGCAATTCAAATCGTCAAATTTTTCAAATAATGATTTGATAGCAAATAATTGGTTCATATATATATATATACATATGGGGGAGGAACTAACAATGCACACACAGAGACTTGACAGTCAAAAGCGAGCTTCATTGCAGAACATGTGCAAAAAAAAAAAAAAAAAGGAGTTTGACACACTTCATACACAAACGATGGAAAAGGGATATGGTTACATGGTGATTACTATCTCCAGCGGGGCACCTAGTACACATCAAGTATGCCTGTTGCTTCGAAGAAATGTTCGAGTGCATTGAATGCTTTTAGCTGTGTTGTTTTTGGTTATATTTGAGGTATGAATATTCCTTCCTCCTCTGTTTGCCGCAGGCCACGTCCGGAGGCGGCGGTTGGCCCATGAGTGTGTGGCTCACGCCCGACTTGAAGCCAGTCATCGGTGGCACATACTTTCCGCCCGACGACCGGTACTATGGCCAGCCTGGCTTCAAGACTCTGCTGAACAACATTGCTGAGCAGGTGCGGCAGAAGTCTGCAATTGTGCTACGCGGTTAGGAGGAAGTGGGCAAAACAAATAACGACGTTGAGCTCTGCAACACATTTGTTCAGTAAGGCTTCGACTGCGGCTAGTTGGTACGACAGCGTTCTGTTTACTGCGCTATGCTGTGCACGCAAATGACAAAATAATTCAAATGTGTTTATAAACGTGTGTTTATAACGCATATGCTTATAACATGTTTTTATGAACATGTGATAAATAAACAAACGGAGATGTGTGTCTGTCTCATTTATTTTCTCCATTGTGTGAACAGTATAGCGCAGTGAATAGAACGAACACATTTGTTGCATCGTGCTCATGCAACAAATTCAAATTTTGCAACCAAAAACATCAGCGTTGCGGGAATTTATGACATTGTTTGGCAGCCTATTGTGGTTACTTTAGAAATTTTGTGACTACCTTTTTTTAGCTCAGGACGTGGCAACCTGGCGCAGGTGTGTGACCGTAGAGCACACCACCCATGCAGCAATAACAGTACTAACAGCATGGTCTGCTAGGGTTTTCAGTAGATAAGCTGGTTTCTAGGGATCTTTGAGCATAGGTTTTTTTTTTCTTCTTTTCTTTTTAATTGCTACAGTTAAACTCTGGTGCTAGTTAGTGTTCATGGGAGCTGGCAAGCGTGGTTGTTTAGCCAGCATCGGAGTGATGGTTATAGCATGGATTTGCCTAAACATTGTCTTTCTGGCATTAAATGGCTTTTTGACTTTGGATATTGGTTGTATTCTACAAGATATTGTGTTATAAATGCAACAACGATTGTGCATGAGCATAGACTTATTGCCTTGCTGCGTATACAAAACTGATTGCTTGGAAATTTAGAAAGACGAAGGGTATTAAATAATGGACACAAAGACTTCAGAAATCTCTAGCACAAAGGTCGCACAAATCCACGTGTGTACTAACCATCATTCTTATGGTAGCTAAACGATTACGGCGCCACAGTTCCCTCTAGTATAATTTTTGTAGTAAACCCTGGTGACAGTCAAGGTGGGCCAGAGGAATGTGAGCAAGTGCAGGGCCAGGGTCATTGACCTTCGAGTCACGCTGCCTTCTCCCTGTCGTCATAGCTGAGCTTCCAGTCTGTTCTTACCCTTATCTGAGCACCACCAATTTCTTTTATTGCACAAGCTGGAGGTTTCCGTCACGCCATATCTTTGCTCACCACTTTACAAACTCGTCGTATGCTTCCCATATTCTGCAGTCATCATGCAAAGCAAGAGGAATGAACACATCGCCCTGTGCATTTTTACAGTGCCTGCCCATTGCGACGGCCACATTCCCAGACATTTTCTACTTGTTACTAGAGCACGGACAACTTTTAACGGGCACTGCCACTCTATGCCTGCTCTTTTGCTTTCACATAAAATGCGATGAAAGAAAGCTGACGTGGCCCTAACTGTGGGCTGTAAACTGTGGCCAACTACAGGGATTATGGTGCCTTTGAAGTCGCCCCCGATTGTTTCATTGGGTAAGCATAAAAAAACAAAAAAACTTAGATACACTAGGGAATGGTGGAGGTTATGGTGGAAACAGGGCCTGTATCGATAAAGCTTCTCTTATGTTCATTTCATCTACAGTTGGCCATAGATGTAACAATGATCTCGTTAGCACGCTGTTTGCACTCGTAAGTGGCAAACTCCCTAACACTGGCCAGTGAGGAAACTATTTTATGTAAGGGTAGTTTTGTAATTGTAGGCCCAAGTATCATATTGTCACATTGTCGTGACGGTAAAGAACCACAGTGGCACAATGCAAATCACGAAACTAACAGTTTATCGGGCGAGCCCAGCAAAACAAGTAACACTCGGCACTAGGATAGTGGCGAGCATACTCGTCGATTGTCGAAAATCTGACCTGCGGGTCATGCACGTTGGCTATTTATACATGATTCATCGAAGGTACCAGCGTAATCATTGGTGCTCGCAAGCCTTCCAGAATTCAAAACATTATTCACATCACGCATGTAGTCCGATTACACTAGATTCGGTAACATCATAGACAGCAGATAGAATCGGCGACAGCAGGCGAGAGTGTTCCGATACATGCAGGTGCGCCTTGCACCCAGCAACAGCAATAACATTTGTCAAAAGGTGATAAACGATCACTGCAAGAAGACAAACAAGTAGGTGTGACAATATCCAGTCTGATCCTTTAGTTCATGTTCAGTACTATAAAGAATTATATGACAATATAAACCACCGCAGTAACTCAGTGGCTACAATGTTATGCTGCCATGTGCTACCTTTATGCTCATGTTGTGCTGCCTGTCTTTACATGTTATGTCATGTTATGCTGCCTACCTTTATGCTCATATGTCTTTAGGTGCATGTTAAAGAACACCTGGTGGTCAAAATTAATCCGGAGCCCTCCACTAAGGTGTCCCTCATAACCCACTGTGCTTGCTTCGGGGCATTAAACCGTGCAGTTTAATTTGTTAAAAAAGAATTATATGGGCCTTGACTCCAATAAATAAGTTAATATTTTCATTATCGTGGGACAACATCCAAAGAGACGTAAGTGGCCATTCGATGTTTTAAGGGCTGAAGAGACCAGCCATTGATGTGGTATGGGCTGACGAGTGGTAGAGACCGCCCGAGTGCTAGCCTGGCGGTGTGACATACGTTTTATACTAGCAACGTCGTCTATGTCAGACGCTGCTTACTGCAGTGACTGTCAATGTTGAAATGTTGACCCACCGCTCCGTCGCACCTCGTGCAGTGGCGGCAGAACCGGATGAAGCTCATCGACCAGGGAACCCGCATCTTCCAGATCCTGCAGCAGACGTCCGACGTGCGCGTTTTTGGCGGGGAAGGCGTACCCAGCTCCCCTCGAGGCAGCGAAGGGAACCAGAGGTGCCCGTCTGCGCCCGACGTTGCCACCACCTGCTTCCGGCAGTTGGAGCGGTCGTACGACATCACCATGGGGGGCTTCGGGCGCGCCCCGAAGTTCCCCCAGTGCGTCAACCTGAGCTTCCTGTTGCGGTACCGTTCCGTGCTCCTCCAGGGGGAGCCCCCGTCGGAAGCGAAGCCAGCCGTGGACGGGGCGCTCGAGATGACTGTCCACACACTGATCATGATGGCACAGGGTGGGATCCACGACCACATTGGCAAGGCAAGCACACGCTTCGCTTGGGCATTAACTGTTTAAGGCCCGAGCTATGCTCGTCCTACCAATTTGTACCAATATCGCCAGGGAGGAGCTTGTCTCGTCCTTGCCGCTCCTTACGACGCGTTAATCATCGCGAACAAGCCAAGCGCGTTTGCTCATCCCATTGCCTACTAATGAGTTTGGGCACTTGTGCATGTTATTTTGTAGTGTACATTTGTTTCGCTGTCATGTGTTGAGAGAACAGAACGCACTCAAAACGCACTTTGTTTTTCAGTGCCCTCATTGAGTACGAGGAATGGAGCGTACATGCTTATTATATTTTTTATGAGCGTGCTATGTGCAAACGCTTGGGGAGTAAAATAATATTTTTGAGTTCTTTTTGTCAGTTTCTTTCGGGAATGTTTTTGGGAGTTAAAGGGTTGATGTGTTGTCGAGGCACCTTTAGAAGCACTATGACTAAGTTGTTTCGTTCCTATGGAAACTATAGAAACTAACCAATCCTAGAGAAACTTGTTCTACGAATTTGGGAACATTGCGTCGAGTTTCACAAATGTTAAACTCTGTTTGCGAAATCGTTTTCCTTGTCAGTTTCTGATCCTACGATATGAAGTCTTGTGATGGTGAAGGGATGCCAGAGGGGTACTAGCTTCGAGCATGTTTATTCGGACTAGTTACTGGGGCATTCAAAGTCAGCAACAGCAAGATCACTGAAAAAAAGTCGCTGTGACCTAAAAACAAAGTGTTGCTTGTCAGTCTCTCCTTATCCAGGTTTCATGCTGTTTGTTTGCTGCATCTAAAGGTAAACCATTGTTAATCACGAAGTGCGTATGCACCCCAGGAAAAGTGGGCTCATGGGGCCAACACAAAAAAGATTATCTGCTATCCTCCTTCCTCCCTCCTGTCATCATGTCCGCAGGATTTGTACTGATATTAAAGTTCGCAGGTTGGAGGTATGCATACGGCCCTGATGGCTGCGAAGCTGACTGTCGGAAAAGTGCGTTACGAGCTTTCTATTTGTGTCATGCAGGGTTTCCATCGCTATGCGACAGACGGCAAATGGCACGTGCCGCACTTTGAGAAGATGCTGTACGACCAGGCTCAACTGGCCCGTGCTTATAGCGAGGCCTACCAGGTGACTCACGACCGCCGGTTAGCGGACGTGGCACGCGACATTCTCTGCTACGTCGAACGGGACCTCAGCCACCCGGTGGGTCGTGCGGCACTTGGGCTTTTGGTGAAACAGTCGAGGCACGGTCGAGATTGATTTGGAGTTGAGAAGGAGGCTCTTGCTAACATTTACTAACATTTTTGAAAAAGAATGTTGGTAATGAAAAACCAAACACTACCTAAATATTCTCACTGCAACAAACATACGTCTTGAAGCACATCATTCCTTTTTTTTGATAAAGCGTGTATAGCTTTCTAGAAGTGTTCGGTTACTCGCGTTCATTGACAATTATCGTCGATGGCTTTTGCACAGCATTTTCCGAAGGCAGATGCACCGTGTATTGTCGCACCTTCTATCTTTCCCCCGTCCTTTTGGCGCTACCTATTGTCCCAGCACAATTGTGTAATGGGGTGTAATTTCCCTGTACGACAAGAAAGGAATGGGAACGTAGATTTGTGTGCTTGCAGAGTGGTGGCTTCTACAGCGCGGAGGACGCCGACTCGTACCCCACTCTAGTGGAGAAGGAGAAGAAGGAGGGCGCCTTCTGCGTCTGGGAGGAGAAAGAAGTGCGTCGTCTGCTCACAGAGCCGCTTCCCAGTTGTGCGGAGAAGACCGTCGCCGACATCGTGTGCCGTTACTACGACATCCGGAAGAACGGCAATGTCGACCCCATGCAGGTAATCAACCATTTCCAGTTACGAGCATTTTACCCGCTTTGCAATCGCTTTGGTCGGGAACAATTTTGCATGTTTCGGACACCGCGCATAGAGAGCACTCGTCAACAGATGCATAGTGAGTGGCTTATTTCAGCATTTTTTTTTTTTGTGAGGCTCTCGCGCAGTATACAGTCTCCGGCCAGCATCATGTTGTCGGCGATCACCGCAGGAACCATTTTCTACAGGGCCCTTGTCTTCACTTTCTTCTTCGGTGCTCTCACCCGAGGAAGCTTGATGGCCGTGCCGGAATATATTCCTCCTTGGCACTAAGATCCTCTTCAGAATCACTAAACCCTCACGAGTTCTTATCATAAAATGCATGCAGAGAAAATTACCATCCCCCGATGCTTCACAACACAAAAAATGCAGGCAAATTTCTTTGTATGTTTCTTAAAGTGTTGCCCACATATGCAGATGCTGCGAAATGTAATTATGAGTGGTTGCAAAAGCTTTTTGAGAAGTGCTGCAACAAACACAAAGAAGAAACCAGGAGAAAAGAACAGCTATATTTTAGTGTTTCAGGAGGGGCTTGACATGCAACCGCACAGGGCTAAGCAAGGACTCGGAGTGGGGTATAGTTGGTATTTCGTAATGACAAAGTCAGGGACACAGGGCACAGCAGGACAGACAGAGGCAGTTCGAAGGCAGCGCTCTTCTGCCTGTCCTACTGTCCCTTGTCTTGATATTGTGCTCCCAATCTAGTCCCTAGCGAGTGAAGGTTTGATGGTGCCAGTGGGTTCCGGGTGTGTTCCAGATAAGGAGGACGAAAACAGTGCTGTATGAACCAGTTTGCTGGAGCTTGCATCTGGCGCGCATATAATGTTTACCTTATATATTAAGGATGGTATACTTCACAAAAATAAATAAATAGGTTGGAGAGCTACAGCTTTAACTGTTCCACCCCTTCCAATAGAGTGCATTGCCTAGTTGTTAGTAAGGAATGAGCGCTGAAAGCTCTTAGGTGTGTTGTCAAAAGAGTGAATGTGCCACAATACCTTTCAAAATACCTTTTGGGCGCAGTGATCCTGTTTGAAAACTCTGCTTTCTGGTGCTGGGGAGGGAGGGGGGGGGGGGTATTCACGTGGCATTTTTCATATTTTGTGAGTTTGCTTTTCCAGCTGAACAAATAAAGCACGATAACTGTATGTTGCTGAAGACATCACTGTTTACTATTGCTGTGTACAGTGCTTAATTGACGTCTTGTCAATTGGCACAGTAATTAGCGAGTTAAATCATTATTTTTAATTACCTAATTGAGCATTATCAACAACAAATTTACTGGTGGCTTCTCAACTCAACTCTGAGCCATATGTACTTAGTTTTGTTTGTTTAAAATGATTACTGTATTTTCCGGTGTATAAGTCACGTTTTTTTTTTTTTTTTCTTTTTATGAATTTATCGCCGGTGCGTCTTAGAATGGTGCGACTTATATAATTTTTTTTCAGGCTAACTGTCATCAGAATCGGATTGCATGCTATGGCCATGCAAAGCGCGCTGGGTTGACCTCCTCTGGCAGTTGCTACGGGTTGTGTGCGCGCTATGGAGGTACCGAGTTCTTGTAATCGAGTTGCCGAGCGCCGTGTGAGAAGGACGAAACAGCAATGCAAGCGGCGGGCGGCAGGCCAACCGTGAGTCGACCAACCCTGAAGTCGTCACATCTGCAGATCGCTTTCAAGATAAGGCGTGCAATGCTGCGCTAACTACGCAGTTGCTACCAGAGTACGAGCCACCCCCGTCCCTCCTGCGCTGCATTCTCGCTTTCCTTTGTTGTGTGCGATTCAGCTCACTGTCACACGCTTTCACTCGCACATACAGCATACGGCACACGGGGACGATGTTATCACCCGTGGACTTTATACGGAACATTGCGGCGACCATGATGACAGAAATGCGCCTAGAGTGTTCATATCATTGGTATCGCAATTATATGGCACCCATGCGCTTGTGCGTGACCCGCGTTCACGAAGGGAGACGTCAGTGTAATTTTTTTTTTTAATCACTTACCAAATGAACAGGTGCGTCTTATACACCGGTGCAACTTGTATACATTTTTTTTTTTCAGAAAAACTGTCGTTTTGAGGGGGGTGTGACTTATACAAAGGTGCAACTTATAGACCTGAAAATATGGTAATATTTTTTTAGATCTTATTCTATTTTAGCTGGGACACCCTGTACGTCTGGCGAGATACCGAGAACAGCAGAGTCTATAAAATATGCACCAGGAAATTGAAATTTGATTCAGTGCATAGACTGTTCCTTCCTAGCTGCCGTTCACGATGTGTGGCCCAGTGTGGTGTTGGCATGTGAGGTGTACTGCAAGTTCCGCTGTGCGCTTCATCACTGATCAAGTTACCAACGCGGGTACAGCTAATAAAAGTCATTCTCGCATCCTCTTCACTCTGTTTCTTATGAATTGCATGCAGGATATGCGCAAGCCTTATGTCAAAAACAAGCTCGCCAAATCATGTGACGATGCCCCACCATTCTGTTGCTGCGCCCAGACACACGTTTTGCGATTCTTGTCCAGGAATGCGCCGAGTGTGTTCACCGAGAAATTTTCTGCTTTGTCAACGGTGCCATCAACCATTCTCTAGCATTTTCATGTAATGGGGAAGAAAGATGCAGAAAAATAGATTAGAAAAGAAAAAGTCTGTACTTAGGCTGACATTGTGCAATGGTCTGTTTTTTGCATTTTTTTGCTTCATATCACGGCGTTGATGCTTCATGGTGATTGATTAGAATTAATGCTGTTGACCTGCAGTCTATCATTAAATATTTTAGAGCCTTAGCCACAGCACTTTTTCTTAGGGATCTAACCAAAAATGCGGATTCGGCAAAACCCGACAAAAGTTCTTCTGACTGACTGGGCGCTTCTATATTATTTTCTGGAAGACAAGTTTTTGTTCTCTCAAAGTTAAGATTGATTTCATTGTCCTTGGCACTCAAGCTTCCAAATAGAATTTTTTTCATCCGTATTAAACACAGTCACCAGACGTGCCCGGCCGAACTTATCGGAACACACCTGTCCGTCTTCATTTTCTCTTTGCCGCAGAAATAACAAATGTAGAGCTTGGAAAGAATACTGAATGAGCCTAAACTAATTTAGCGTTTCTTTCTGGTCACCCGTTGACTCTTGTTCTTGATGGAACGCTTCTTGCCGTAACCACAGGATCCTCATGACGAGCTCAAGAGGAAGAACGTGCTCATTGTGCACGAGTCCAAGGAGTCGTTGGCCATGTGCTATGGCCTCGAGGTGGGCGTGCTGGACGCCATGCTGGAGCGGGCCAGGGAGACCCTGTTCAAGGCGCGCCTGCAAAGGCCCAAGCCACACTTGGACGACAAGTTCCTCACCTCGTGGAATGGCGAGTGCCACCGTGTTCTCATCACTTGCATTGTGTTCCTTTGGCGGGCGGGTGTTCACACCATGGGCCGAATTCAGTTCAATTCAATTCAGTTTATTCAACATAATTACACGTGTTAGGGGGCACTGTGTTTATGATGAATGGTTCAAAGAAGTCTGCCCCTGGTGGTGCGCTGCAGGGTGCAGCATTGATGTGTGTGCAAGTTTATAACCTGCGATAAACTGCATAGAAAAGCGCATGGTACTATTCTTGTCATCCGGCGAGAGAGTCCCGTCGTATTTTTCAGTTTGTTATCGAACGTACTAAGTTACACGGGTCAAGATAACGAAGTTCCTTCGATACATGGCACACGCATAACACACAAAGCCTCAACGCATCCCTCGCTTCAACTGTTCTGCGTGGGACAAGTCTCAAGTCTCGGTCGTCTTGTGGCGCGTCACTTGAGACGACTCTGTAGGTGTCGCTGTTGCTCCAACTCCGTGGTGTGGCGCATCTCTTCGGGGAACCTTTCTTTTCCTTTTGTAAGTCGTTTTTTTGTTGGCCTGCCGATGTCAACAATATGGTATTACTGTCGTTAGGGAAATGCTCACATGCGTGACACATGGGACAATCGAATTGTGACAGAGGGGCCTGCGAACTGCATATCCTGTGATCATGTGTCACATATCCCCGCTGCTCTCAACTTGCCGTAGTCGGCCGATTTGTGATATCATTCGAAATTGAGCCAGACTTGGGATCTTCTGTTAGAGAGTTTTAGATTAGGGGATGCATCCAAGCCTTGGGGGACGCAAACTGCTGGGCGTACGAATAAACCCAAAGTGAGCACAAAAGATCATGAAGGACCCACAATGGAGTTTGCGTCGCCCAACGCTTGGGTGCCGCTTGTGTCCCTTAATCTAAAGCTCTATTAAAGACCTCATGATCTTGGCTCTGTGCTGGAATAAAATATACAAATATTCGTCCTGAAAAAAAATAGCATTTTTGCCAGAAAGGCAGATGGCAATAGTAAAGAGACAACTACATGAAGTAAGGTTCGTAGTTTTATCGATGTCACTCACGCTCGGACAAACATGAACAGATCTCACTTGATGACCATGAACACTCGCTGTCGCAATGCGAGCAAACGCTTCGCACCGTGTTTCAGAAACTTGAGATTACTCGACCGCCTACACAAGATGCGTGGGAACACAGTGCACATCAAGGCACCGGCCATCTCTGCTTTGCCTTTGCACTTGCCGTAGATTATTTCTACCACTATGCACTAGGCCCGCGTATGGACAGCCAGGCGCAGCCACGGCAAGGATAGATGAAGAGGCATGTGCTCTAGGGGGAGAGGGTGCGAAGTTCGTTAAATCGAGGTTCGTTATATCAAGTTGTGTCTATATTCGGTATCATCACACCCCTACTACATACCCCATGTGTCGCCTTGGCACATCCATTCTTAGGGATTGGCTAAGAATGGGCACGTACCAGTATCACATACTCAGGGCCGAGGTTGTCTGTTTAGGCACATACCCAGCACCACAAAACCAGTGACCCAAGTTGTCTACTAGGCCAGACTTTCACCAGTATGCTGAAAGAAGTTAGATACATACTGAAAACTTGGTGAAGTTAAATAAAGCTAATTGCATTAAAGGTAACCTGCACCAGCTTCAGACATGTTTAGTAATATTATCATCAAAGGTACATTGCTTTGGTTATTGACGGCGACTGTTTTTCACTGGATTGCCACTGGGGTTGTTTTGTCACATTTTGGACATTGAACGATGTCACCTGGCGAAGCGTTAGCTAGATTTCGTTTTGCTGGAATTGGGAACGTAGGGCAATTTGGGTGCTCATTTGTGACAAGCGGCCTGTTTGACTCTTCTGCCTTTTGCTCGCAGGGCTTATGATATCCGGCTTTGCCACTGCGGCCCGGACACTGAACCAGTCGGTCTACCTGGACCGGGCCCTCAAGTGTGTGGAGTTCATCAAGAAGCATCTCTACAACCCTAAAGAGAAGACTTTGATCCGGAGTGCCTACCGAGGAGCTGACAACTCAGTTGTGCAAGTGTGAGTCATGCGCACATTTCAGCTTGCCTCATGGTCACACAGTCTTTCATTGATACAGTTGACTCCCGTTTATTCGACGTTGGTTAATTCGACTTTCTGCTTGTCGGGGTACTGAAGGGATATTTTTGACTATTTATTTTTGTTTTTTTTTTGCTTTAGATGAAGGTCATATACCTCTAAACCCTAGAAAAAAAGATAGTGACAAGCCTCAGAGGGTTGTTAGTAGTTTAACATGCAATAGCTTTTGTACAGCCAGTTACGGTTTCATTTTTCAGGAGGATACTCTGTCGTGACGCCACTGTGATACATTGTCATGTCGTGGACCCACTTTCTGTGCACCCACATTAAAGCTCCTAAACAAATCTAATGCGCACCCGATTCTTTAGCAGTAAACATGGTCAATAGTCCAATAGTGTTGCACAATGGCAGCCAGTTTCCTAAAGCCAGATTTGCCGCGACACATTTGTCTTACGCAGTAAAGCATATGAACGCTGCAAAGGCGGTTTTGGTATCGTGTAAAATTGCACTGCGCAGGCACTTTCCGGCCCAGTTTTCCAGAAAAAGAAATTTTAAAGCCACGGGGTAGAATTGGGTAAATACCATTAACGGACACTGTGAGCTATGGTTATTGCTAGAGTATCTTATTAGGGCAAGCCAAAAATAGGCTTTTTCAATAAGAGATGATGTTTGTTAAATGGATTCACTGTCGCCGAAGCTCTGCCAATACAGATGCTGCCACTAAAGGGGTCACCATAGTGGTGCAGGTGCATGCGTACTGACTGTTCAAGTTCGAATTATCTGGAAAAGGCCAATTTTAGGATCGAAATAATGGAAGTTTGGGCCCATAGAACTGCATGGGCACTGGCCGGGACCTTCGGCCAGGATAGAATTAACCGTATTCAAAACAGCGGAATTCTACTTGTATCGCGAAGTGTGCTTATACACAATTTCAATTTGCCGCCACAAAGGAATACCGAGGCGATAAATGAAAATTCCCACAAACAACGATGGTCAAATGGCTGAATTGCATGTGCCTACCTGCCAACGCAACCATAAAATCGCACCGTGCGACAGAGAGCAGCCAACGAAGTGTAGCAGTGTAGCATCAGGACCTTCTTGTTGTCATGTTCAGTATAAAGTCCAAGTACAATAAGATCCTATTGCGCTCCACGTGCCTTATGCTGTGGGAGTGAGGGAAAGGGTGTAAGGGCGAGCCAAGATAGATAATGGCTTGATGCATGCCGTTTTCCCACGTGAGCAAGGGGAAAGGAGGGGGAGGGGGGGGTGCAGGTGAGCATGCGTCTCATCTAGCCCAGCTGTGGCTGTACATGGCTGAGCGTGTACACGGGCCTGCCAGCCCTATCTCGGAGGTAATCTGCGGTGGGTGCAAAGAGAGGGCGAGCCGAGATCGCCATTGCTTCTTGTGCTGTGTCTTCCCACGCATTTAGTGCTAGAGGTCGCGTAATATCATGTTTTGGAGATGCGTGGAAGCAAGAGGCAGACGAAGCATTTGCACCTCTTGGCCTGCGATCATCGTCCCACTGTAGGCGACACTATCAGCTGCGGGGGTGAAGTGGACGCGAAAGCGTCACAGGCTTTTGCGTCGTACTGCCGATGTGAAGATATCGTCGACACAGCAGGAAACCGTATCTTTGGTTTTGACTCTCAAGTTCAACAAAATGAAATTTTTTTTGATATTGTAATTCTATTTTTCCAATTGCCTGATAACCGAAAATTTTACGGCCCCTTCTGTGTAAGAAAAATTCATCAGCGAGTGTACTTATTTGCATAAAATGTCAAGTTTCAACGCAACAAAATTTCGATATAAAGAAGTAAAGTGCCGATTTTACCAACAACATTCTATCGAGGTTTAACTGTGTGAAATATTCATGATAATATAAACGGTAAGCTCTGGCACTCGCTTCCACCCACAATCTAAGTGTGAATGCATCCATTTTGTTTGGATTTCATTCGGCACTGTGTAACGTCGAACCCTTGCTTGAGTTGCGCGCTGCTTGCTATTTGTAGACGATGCAAGCATTTGAGACGAATGCGTTTCTGCTCTAGATGAGTCATGTAGAAACTAAGTATAGGCAACCAAAATTGTAAGTTTTTTTTCTTGCATCAAGGTTTCACTGTTGTTCGCTGTGCATGCCTGACTAGGCTGCTGATAGCGAGGAGATATTTCCCATTGACTGCATTTAAATAAACATTGTAGAGCTTGGTATATGCAAGTGCGCTTGGCTCTGTAAAGGACCAGAATCAAGTTTCAGGTCAGTCCAGGTTTAGCTTGAGATGTTGTTGCAAAGTTATTTCTTGGGGAGGAATAAGTAAAAAGAATAATGGGTAACGAAAACTTGTGCTGGCTTACCAGTACCGAAGAGGAGGAACATAGCTTCGTGAACATAGCGTCGTGAAATTTGATCGCGTCAAATTTCACGACGTCATTAATACAGCTCGACATATATATATATTTTTTCTTTATAGTTCCTTTAAGTTGAAGTGCTACGGTTCTAACCAGCGAGCTTTTCCTCCGTAGGTCACATCCCATCCAAGGAGTGCTGGAGGACTATGCCTTCATGATCCAGGCACTGCTGGACGTGTACGAAGCCTCCTTCGATGTGTCCTGCCTGATGTGGGCCGAGGAGCTGCAGGACACGCAGAACATCCTCTTTTGGGACAGCCAGGACATGGGATACTTTCTCAGCAATGGCGAGGATCCCACAGTTGTGCTGCGTCTTAAAGACGGTGTGTAATGGCTGCCGGAGGGTGTTTGTGTGCGGGAGTCGTAATTAACCCATTTTAAGTCCACTTCAGCACAAAGGCCTCAGCAGCATATCTCCAGTCTTGGCATCAATCAAACCTAGCCTTAGCCAGCAGTGTTAAAATTCTTATCAACTCGGCTAATCCTGTCGCACTGTGCTGTGTTTCCCCTCCCTCAGTGCCCATTGCTCCAATAGACCACCAGTTATCTTCTCTACGCACAACATTGTTGTTCATCAGGATGGCATTGGTGATAAGTGTGCTCATGCACCAGTTGCAAATAGGTTTATCTATTCAGAAATGGAAGCTACATACAGAGGGCGCTAGTGATCAACATCTAGCGAACATGACCTGCCCAACTCCTCTGTTTTCTTCAATCTCGACTAGAATTGTAGATCAAGTGGGGGATCTTAACTGAAATTGGAAATCACATGGGGGTGGACAATATTCTAGCTAAGACTCTAGCTCACTGAAGTTTGGGCATCAAAGTTACCACTCTTTCTCAGGGAAACAACCATCTGCCGGATACCTGAAAGTGAGTGCAAGCATAAAATGCTGCCGATTACATGGTAGACATCACGAGAACTGTACAGTGTGATCCACTGTTGAAGGGCGCACCTAATTAGTATTCAGACGAACACAACTTGAATGATTGAATTTCGCAAGCAGAAAGTGCGTGATGTGACGTCGTTAGGTGGACCTCTAACGATGGAACATTATCGCTGAGGCTCTCGTCTCAAACCTGAGCTGTAAACAGTTGCGAAATGCTAATTCGGTGTTCCCTTTAACAATTGACCATACCGTATGCAAATTCCGTCTGCAGAGGAGACATTAATGGAGCTCAAAAATCTCACATGGGGTTAGCTAACGACCTGGGAGCCCTTATGAAACGTGTGCATCAGCATTGGCTCAGTGCAGGGAGAAGAAGGGGACAGTGAAGTAGAAGGGGCACGCATGGTTCGCTCAATATAAGCTTTGAAAGGTTTAGTGTGTAGCAGGCTGATGTACGAATTTGTCGTTGTTTAGCTATAGGGCTTTCCAGAGCTTTTACCCATTCGGAAGAACAGCAGACTGGACAATTTGGTACTTGCCCAGTCTTAAAGAAGCACACAAGGAATTAGATGTGAAGAGTAAGAAGGCAGGCCATGTGCCAAATGTAAGTTTATTGGAAAATAACATGAATATATGCTGCGAACATTTTCATCTTGTAATGTGCCAGGTACAACTCGCAGCCATGGAAGGACAAACCGGACAAGGACAACAGAGCTCGATTAGCATGGCAGTCTCTAAATAGGATTGTGCATCATCGTCCTTGTTCAATGTGTGCTTCCATCGGTTTTAATTGTTAACTCGGCACATTGTCAGCCAATGAACACTCACTGTATTTATTGCGAATGGTGCAGGAAAGATATAAAGAAAATGGATTTCTCGTGAGACGTTACGCTTACAGCGAATGAAAGGTTAAAAACGAAATCAAGAACAAATCTAACCTTAAAATCTACTGTGGAAGAAACTTCAGAATAACTAAGACAGAAAATAATTTGCGACAAAGAAAAATATTACAGAATGATCCTGCCTTCGTTTATTAAAATGTCTCCTGAGAAATTATGGCGCCAAATCACACCTAAATCTTCTTCCACCAGTAGGTTCATGATAGACAGCAAATGTGTAAGTGATGAGACTGTCGTTTGTTCTGTTTTTAACAAATTCTTCCAGTCGGTATTTACCAAAGATAATGGTTGCCTTCCCAACTTTTCTATATCACTTCCTGTTATATGTGGGTTTGTTATTTCTGAGAGCGGTGTTTTTTAATTTGCTCTTGAACGTTGATACTAAAAAGTCACCAGGACCATACAATATGCCAAACGTGTTTTTGAAGCGTTATGCTGAATGGTGTGCTAAGTACCTGGATGTCATATTCACCAGATCTTTACGCTATGGTTCCCTACCGAATGACTGGAAGACGGCCGAAATCAAAACTCTGCATAAATTCGGGAAAAAAGCACACATAGAGAATTACCGACCAGTCTCCGTTACATCTACGTCATGCAAAATTTTAGAGCATATAATTCATAAACATATATTAGGTTTCTTGGAAGAGCACAAGGCACTTACAGATGTCCAACATAAATTCAGACGTAATTTTTCTACATGTACTTAATTAGTTGAGACTGTGCGTGATCTCGCACAGGCGATTAATGAAGGGAAGCAAACGGACATTGAATTCATGGATTTTCGCAAAGTATTTGACAAAGTGTCACATAACAAATTAATTCATAAATTAGGGTATTATATAAAAAATGACCAGATACTTACTTGGATCAGAGCCTACCTTACTAACAGACACCAATTTGTCACCTTAAACAATACTTCTAACAATGCGGAGGTTGCGTCTGGCGTCCCCCAGGGATCTGTTTTGGGACCACTCTTATTTCTATTAATTATTGATGACATTGTCACAGAACTTTCAGTTTCTGGGAAACTTTATGCAGATGACTGTATTTTGTATGAAAAGATATCTTCTGCTGATGATTAGGTGCGTCTAAATAATGACCTGGAAAAGGTCATTGCTTGGTACGAACAATGGCAAATCTATTAATTTTGAAAAAACTTTTTTTATGAGAATTACACATAAGAAAAAAACCTCTTCAATTTGCATATAGTGTTGACAACATATCTCTATTAGAGGCAACAGAGTACAAATATTTTGGCCTGTGGATAACCAATGAGCTTTCCTGGAAGAAGCACCAGATACTGTTATTGCAAATTCTTTGCGTAAACTGTTTTTGTTGAGGTGCTCACTGAAATCATCTACATCTAGTGTTCGTTTATTGGCATACAATTTCTTCATTCGTCCGTTGTTTAAATACGCCGTAATTATTTGGGACCCATTCACTTTAACCAATATTAAAAAACTGAAACGTATACAGCATGAGGTAGTTAGGTTTGTTTTCAATTCATACAGCCGTGCGTCTGTTGGTGAGCTCATAAGACGGAGTGGATTACCCCCAGTGACTGTGCGCAACTGTATCTGTCGATTAAAGTTCCTCTTTCAACTTGTAAACGGCCATTACAATGTTACCACTTTCAAGTTCTTTACTTACTGATCAGGTTATAACATGAGACGAACGCATGCTTTATCAATAACCCCCTTGAACGCACGGAATAACTGTTTTAAATATTCTTTTTTTCCTAGGGCAATAACAAACTGGAATAATCTTTATACTGAGACTGTTACCAAGAAGTGGTTAACAGTATTTGGAAAATGCTTGCAAATGTTATGAATTTGTGTGCGTCATTTGCTTCTATGTTTTTATGTATTCTTCACCAATCTTTAAAGAATGCCTGCATATCTGATGAGTTTTGTATGTGTTTACATGCTTGCATATTTATATGTATACCCACCCTGCTATGATCTGATTTCAGATTGCAGTATCTATAAATAAATAAATAACTAAATAACAGGAAAATTATAAGGTTGTCTTGGAACATGGGAAGCATAACGATGCGATAACAGTGTCGAAAAATAATCAGGAATTTAAAATAAATATTCAGGCCACTGGAAACTGACTTACACATCTGTTCGCATGTTCAGCTCAGTAGTAAAATACGCCTCGATTTCACGCTTGCACTAATCTTGGTGCCTCGGGATTGTGGTGGTGCTGCTTCAACATATACTCTGTGTTTGTAGCTGTGTGATAAAGCGGTCAATCGGTATTTGGGCAAGCATGTTAGGTTGTGCAAGTGTGTTCCACAATGACAGTGCGACTTGGTGGCGCGTTCTCTGCATGCAGACCAGGACGGGGCTGAGCCGAGCTCCAACTCGGTGTCCCTGAACAACCTGGTGCGACTGTCGGTGCTGCTGCAGCGCGACGACCTCCGCGAGTATGCCGTGAAACTGGCCTCCGCGTACGGCCAGCGCATGATCATGGTGCCCCTCGCGCTACCCGAAATGGTGTGCGGGCTCATGCGGTTGCAGGCTGGGCCTCAGGAGGTGAGTCTGCTCGGGCAAAGCCATGCGGCGGCCAAAAGTATGGCGCTATTGTTTTGCAGCGATTGGTTTGTACCGAGCGTTGTCTAATTGCGAGAGCCAGGTACACTACGTATGTGTACTACAGTTGAACCTTATTCTGACAAAGTCCGGTCCAACGGGAAAATACCTCCGTTATACCTGATATAAGCGGATATTCATTATGCGCTGATGTCAACGAGAAACATATTATATTTACTTCATTGTGACCGATGACTTGTTATATTCGTGCTTGTTGAATTGAGGTTTAACTGTGCAGAAAAAGTTTCAAGAACCAATGGTGCTGCAAAAAAAAATTTTTTTTCAACGCAGCTTGGTACAACCTACGTGTACACGCTCAATTCCACTTTGTGGAGCTGCGCTATAAGAAATTTTAATGCCTCGATGATGTCATGGTCTCCAAACTTTTGCTCGCGACTGTACATGGCATCTTTCTGCACTGCAGAAATATGCAGTGCAGAAGATTTTTAACTGGAACAGCAATGTGATTCGCAGTGCATTTTATGTCTGTAGTTCTCAAAACTGGTACAGGGTTTCTTGTGCATGGTTGTGCCTTGCTTGCTGGCTGATTTGAATTCTGCAATAGGCGATGTCCACATCGCAACCTCCTACAACTGCTCCCTCAGTGCAATGGACACCAATCTCAAAGGCTATACTTTTGCAGGGTGCAGGCACTGTAAGTGATTGCAGATGGCAGAAACCTGTCATGGTTGCCCTGTTTTGAACATTACTTATTGCAAACGTAGCTCCTGTAATTATAATTAAATGGCATACTAATGAGTATTCATTAAGGATTGTATCAGCAGTTATTGCTCAAATTTTGATACTGCTGTCCAAATTCACACCCCTGCGACGGCTTTCTAGGGATAACAGAACCTGATCTCAAAGGCCATGCATATGCTGGTTGCATATGCCAAAAGTGATTTGGGAGGCGGAAACAGGTCATAGATGCCATGTTTTAAACACCACCCATTTGTCATGGACAGTAAGAATTCTGATCTCGTCTTGAATCCCACATTTTTAATGATCAGACACAGTTTTTATTTTATTTATTTAACATGCCTTACAGGCCAATTTGGGACACCGAGTAAGCGAAGTTCCAATACCGTATTAGGGGTATGAGAAGCAATATGAAACATGTAAATAGTGTACAGTAGAAAGGGAATATCATTGTACAATAACTTAGTAAATGGTAATAGTATGTGTTGTCAAAAAAAGAATGCACACAGTAAAATGAGAGCAAGTGTTATCATTAGACACCTCAAATGGTTAGAAGTTTAGGGCACACGCAGGGGCTCCAGAAGTATATCTGATGTGTGGGGGCGACGTCTGGGGGCTCACGTCGCATCCTGTAGTTCACCTCTCTCTCTCTCTCTCTCTATATATATATATATATATACATATATATATAATGTCACAGTGGCGTAGTCGAAAACCTCCTCCTTACAGAATTTGTCGAGGGATCAAATACATGAATAATAACTGCATTGTCATTGCCACTGCCATTGTGCATTAGATGATGCAAACGAATTCTTGAACGCTACGCACTGTCAAGACAAGTAAAATATGTATTAATATATTCATATGACCCAAAAATTGTGGCAGAAATAACTGATATCAATGTGTACATGTTTTTTGCCTATTTAATAAGTAAATAAAATATCACGCAAACATTAGAACTATATCAGTTCGAAACCAGCAAAGCAGTGCATGCAGCTGATATTTAAAAGGCCACGAAATCTAAGTTGAGGACAAATATTTTGATGAATCTTTGTCATTCAAGAACCTCGTTTACATTTTTGTGCATATGCAACGGCCAGGGAAGAACCTCAATGACGTTGTCCTTCGTTCCAATGTATTGCGCAGGATCAGCTGTTACCGGTCGTCTATTTGTGAGTAATTGCACCGAAATTATAGTCGCAATAGAGAGTATATATAAAAAGCAGGATTCCTGCAAAATACACATTAGAAAAGCGAAGATACAATGGAATATACAAATGCGAAGATACTGCTTGATAAAGGGCAAGAAAGTGTAGCTGGAAACAAAGTTCACTGCTTGTATACACAAAGCCTCGCAACAAGATATTTAGATATACGTATAAATCTACAATAAATCTATGTATCTAAGCAAATGTCACTGTATATAATGTGTCAAACAAGGCAAATAAACATGTTGCGCAATCACAGATAGTAAATTTTACGCATAGAAAGACAAACGATCCAGGCAATAAGAAAACTGGGATCGCAGAAATTTTGATATGTACTTGGGCCATGCTGCGGTCGCGACAGCACCATACGGGTAGAATAATAGAGAAGATTCATAAATGAATACGAAAATGTGTATTTTAACTGCCTGCACAGCGGCAACAATTATTCTGCACCCAAAATTAAAGAAGGATATTGCTTCGGTCTAAAAAAAGAAGTGAAATCAGGTAGCTAAAAAGGAAAGAAAAGGACAAACGAAAGCCACAGATGATGCGGCAAGATGAACTACCCAATATCCGAGGGGTGTGTGTGTTGGTAAGCACCGCGCTGGGCCAGGCTTTCAATGAGCAAGGTCGGTCAAAATTGTTTATTGATGTCCTCGTAATTTTCGTATTTGCATGATAAGTTTGATTTCTTGTCGTTTCGCGCTGTGAATGGTTTCAGTATGGAATACCAACATGCCCAACGTACCGTCCTTTTGAAGCATAATTTTGATCATGATGCTAACTGTTACAATCAATGGCAAAAATTTCTGTGGGTTTAAAAGCTAATGCACAGTCATTCGTTCTCATAATTACCCGTTTATGGACCTGAAGGAACAGAGCTTTTTACTTGCATTGATTATTGCTACTTCGCTATCTAAAGGACAAACTTCACTCGGCGGGAAGTTTAGCGAAGCGGTCAGTGACTTCGGACACGTTGATGTCGACATCTCTGTGGGCGTATAGAAGCGCCAGCCCAACCATGCGTTCCTCAGACATTGTAGAGAGCAGGTAATTTTTTAGTAATGTCGTGTTTGAAAGTACTATCTCTGCACTCAATGTCGTCACTGGACGGGTGACTAGAATCTGCAGCAGTTTGTACACGTTTGGATAGAACCTGCAGTCACAATGAGAGAGGGCATCTGTTCCTGTGCTGGGGTGCTGGCTTGCTGCTTTGTTCGCCCACTTTGTCCACCATAGTTGCAGTTCTCCCAAAGCAGCCCTCGCATCCATGTCCTGCGCAAGACGGCCAGGAGATTTTCTGCTCCTTTCTCTCGAACATCTTGCTATGGTGGTATTGCGGATGGTACTATTACAGAAAAGTCCTTTGAGATTGTCCTCTGCTTTTCAAACCATTGGTGCTACTGTGGCTAATACGTGGTCCATGAATGGAATGAACACAGTTCTACGGAAATATTTCTCAGCATTTTCTGATGCAACGCCCTCACGATCCTGCTGTCGGACACCGGTTCATCTGCTGGTGATTTCCACATCCAGTTTTATTGCCGATTCCTGTACTTGTGCAAAGATTTTTGAGAATGACGCAGTCGAATTCTTGCGGTCATTTTTGATCACCTGCTGTACCACATCTATGTCGTCAATGGCGATGCTCATGTCGATGTTCCTGGTCTGCAGTTTCTTTGACAGAGGCAGTCACCGCTAACTGCATGCTCCGCCACATGCAGGCTTACAAGGAATGCTGGTGACAAAAGTGCCAACACTAGACTATTTGTCTGAACTGGACTATCACCACTGCTGTTTAATTTTATCTCCTCTAGTGCTGCGATCACCGGTTTCAAACGGACTCACAAATGAAAAAACTGCATCATGCTTTTCCACCCAGCGTGTTTTACATAATCCCAAAAGTCGCTCCCTTGTGGACTCGGGACAGATCAAACTTATCACTTCTCGTAAAACGTGTGAGCGGTTAAGAGATTTGCGGAAAAAGTTTGGCGTTGTCTTCAGCATTCCAAAACAGTTTCGGATATCTCTGATGGAGCACGCTGCACAGAGAATTAGGTTGAGGGAGTGGCTGGCGCAATATATGTATATAGTGCGGCTGGATATTTCTCGCGTATGGCAGCTTGCACGCCATTCATTTTACCAGCCATAGAGCAGGCACCATCATAACCTTGGCCACTAAGATGATGCATGTTAATTCCAAGGTCTAACAGAAATTTTGTAATCGGTGTCGGCGAGGGCCCTGCCACTTTGGTCCTGAATTGGCACAAAACCTAAAAACACTTTGTCGATGTCGTTGGCATCCTTGTTTAGGTACCTTGCACAAACGGTACGCTGTTCAATTCCAGCAATATCCGTCATTTCATCAGCAAGTACAGAGAAGCAGCCTGCAGCATTTACTCTTGCAACTGGCTTCCTTTGATAATTCCACCACAAATTTCTGTAATTTGGTTTTGTACATCTGGGCTTAAATATTGTTGCAGGAAGAAAGCAGGCCCACGAGTGTAGAAGAATGTATATTTACAAGCGAAAAAATATGGCGTTCAGGCAACGGCCAGAGTCTTCGTCTTCCTCTCGTTCACGTCACCTTCTTGTTTCCCTTCACCGTAACATCACCTTCCCGGTGGGGTTAGCTCCGTCCCGGTGCAGGTTATGGAGCGTCGCTTAATGGGGGGACATAGGGCTTGAGCCTGGCGACGTGAACAACATCGCTGGTGACGTTGGGAGGCACTGAAGGCTGACCGACTGGGGCGATCTCGTATGTCACGTCGGACAGTTGTCTTAAGATCTGGTATGGACCAGAATAACGGGAAAGTAGTTTTTCCGACAAGCCGACGCGACGTGAAGGCGTCCAGAGAAGGACAAGGGAACCAGGTGAAAAATGGTGGTCTCGGTGCCGAAGGTCGTAGCGTCGTTTTTGAGAAGCTTGCGAGACTGTGAGGTGATGACGGGCGACCTCTCAGGCCTGGGCGGCTAAGGCAATAGCATCGCGAGCGTAACCAGTGCTGGATGATTGTACTGCGGAAGGTAGCAACGTGTCAAAGGGCAAGGTGGGGTCGCGGCCATACAAAAGGTAAAATGGGGAGAATCCGGCAGTATCGTGACGGGACGAGTTGTATGCGAAAGTGATGTACGGTAAAGCGACGTCCCAGTCACGGTGATCGTCGGAAACGTACAGGGCCAGCATTTCAGTTAGTGTGCGGTTGAGTCGTTCGGTGAGGCTGTTCGTTTGAGGGTGGTATGCGGTAACGAGCTGGTGTTCTGTAGAACAGGAGCGGAGCAGATCATCGACGACCTTCGAGAGAAAGTAGCGGCCGTGATCCGTAACTGGCGAGGGGCGCCGTGGTGCAGGATGACGTCGTTATAGTAGGAAGTCGGCGACATCTGTAGCGCAGCTGGTTGGCATCGCTCGTGTAATGGCATATCTCGTGGCATAATCTGTTGCTACAGCAATCCATTTGTTTCCTTTCATAGAAATAGGAAAGGGGCCAAGGAGGTCGAGGCCCACACAGAAAAAGGGCTCTGTAGGGATAGCAATTGGTTGAAGCAAACCAGCAGGAGGCATAGCAGGCGTCTTGCGGCGCTGACACAGGTCGCAAGAAGTGACATAACGGCGCACAGAGCGATAAATGCCGGGCCAGAAGAAGCGGCGCCGCAGGCGGTCGTAAGTACGAGTGATGCCCAGATGTCCAGTAGTAGGAGCGTCGTGAAGTTGCTGGAGCACGGCCAGTCGAAGGTGCTTTGGAATGACTAGGAGGAGCTCCGGGCCATCAGGACGAACACTACGACGGTATAAAGTTCCATCGCGCAATGTGAACATTCGCAGAGACGGGTCATTAGGCGAGGAGCTTAGGCGTTCCATAAGTGTTCGAAGAACAGGATCTTGGCGTTGCTCGTCGCCAATATGGAGAAAGCCGGAGAGGGACAGAATACGGATGTCCGAGTCTGCATCGGTATCGTCCAGTTGATCCATGGGATTGCGGGACAGGCAGTCAGCGTCTTTATGCAGGCGCCCTGACTTATACATAATAGAAAATGTATATTCTTGTAGACGCAATGCCCAACGTGCAAGTCGTCCAGTTGGGTCCTTCAAAGAGGAGAGCCAGCAGAGGGCGTGATGATCGGTTACGACGCAGAAGCTCTGACCGAAAAGGCACAGCCGAAATTTCGCGACCGCCCATACGAGCGCGAGGCATTCCCTCTCAGTGATGGAGTAATTTCGCTCGGGCTTGGAAAGAAGGCGGCTGGCGTAAGCGATGACACGGTCGTGGCCCTGTTGACGTTGAGCGAGGACAGCGCCGATGCCATAACCACTCGCGTCAGTTCGTACTTCAGTAGGCGCAGAAGGGTCAAAGTGTGTGAGAATCGGGGAGGTGGTAAGCCGCTCGATCAGGGTAGAGAAGGCTTGCTCCTGCAGTGGTCCCCAAGAGAAAGAGGCATCTTTCTTAAGAAGGTCAGTGAGAGGGCGAGCGATGTCGGGAAATTGCTTCACAAATCGCCGGAAATAAGAGCATAAGCCCAGAAAACTACGGACATCGTTTGTTGAACAAGGTACAGGAAAATGGCGCATGGCATGGACTTTCTGTGGATCAGGTTGGATTCCGGCGGCGTTTACGAGATGGCCGAGCATGGTAATTTCACGGCGACCAAAATGGCACTTGGAGGAGTTTAGCTGAAGGCCAGCCCTGCGAAACACGGAGAGTATGGTTGTGAGGCGCCTCAGGTGGCTCTCAAAGTTCGACGAAAACACAATCACATCGTCGAGGTAACAGAGGCATGTAGACCACTTCAAGCCGCGCAGCAGAGAGTCCATCATGCGCTCGAATGTAGCTGGCGCATTGCATAATCCAAAGGGCATGACTTTAAATTGGTACAGACCGTCCGGTGTGACGAAGGCGGTTTTCTCACGGTCCATCTCGTCGACGTTAATCTGCCAATAGCCAGAGCGGAGGTCAATTGATGAAAAGTATTGGGATCCGTGAAGGCAGTCAAGAGCGTCATCAATGCGAGGCAGGGGGTAAACGTCCTTCTTTGTTATCTTGTTGAGGTGACGGAAGTCAACGCAGAAGCGCCACGAGTTGTATTTTTTCTTTACTAAGACAACCGGTGATGCCCACGGGCTACTGGAAGGTTCAATGATGTCCTTGTCCATCATCTTGTCGACCTCTTTCTGAATTATGGCCCTTTCTGTTGCGGAGACACGATATGGCCGCCTATGAATGGGGCTGGCGTCACCGGTGTTGATGCGATGCGTGACAACAGATGTCTGACCAAGTGGACGGTCATCCAAATCAAAGATATCCCGATAAGATGACAGGAGGTGACGAAGAGCTGTTGTGTGCTCGGAAGGAAGGTCAGGGGCAATCATCTTACAAACATCGTCCTCAAGCGTCGAGCACGAAGGAATTGGTGACAAAGGTGCGTTGGTACTCGGGAAGGATTCGGAGGCCAAAGAAGAAATCTCAAATTCTTCCAAAAGAGTGATAAGTGCGACGGCAATACCGTGTGGCAGCACATGTCTCGAAAATCCAAAATTGAGGATGGGCACCCGAGCGCAGTTTTCAAGGATCCGGATTAAGGTGCTCGGTAGGGCAATATTTCGTGACAAAACCACGTCAGTAAGCGGGGACACGACGTACTCGCCATCAGGTACGGGAGGACAGGGCGTCAGGAGGACATTGGTAGCTGCCTGTGGAGACAGCCTTGCGAACTCAGCAGAACATAAGCGGGGTGAAGCACAAGTTGTGTCTGCGTCGGCAGGAAGCGGCAGATCCAGCTGTACAACACCTGCGGAGCAGTCAATTTGGGCAGAGTGTTTCGAAAGGAAGTCGAGGCCGAGAATTAGGTCGTGTGGACAGTGCTCAAGGATGATAAATAAAACAACGCTATAATGGCCCGCAATGGTCACACGTGCTGTGCACATTCCAAGAACAGGTGAAGTACTCCCATCGGCGACTCGCACAGTGCACGGTACGGCGGGCGTCAGAACCTTTTTGAGCCTTTGGCGGAGAGCAGCGCTCATAACTGAAAGCTGCGCTCCTGTGTCAACGAGAGATGTAACAGGAACACCATCAACTTCAATGTCCAGTAGGTTTCCACGTGTAGGCAGGGTCAACAGAGGATTTGTGGGCCGGGTCGGAGTTGCAGCTTCACCTCCGGGAGCTGCACTGCCTAGTTTCCCGAAGGGAAGCGACCGGTTGCAGATGGGGACGAAGAGCGGTGAACGAGAGGCGAACGGGACCGACGGCCTTGCGGAGACAGGGAGCGGCTGGATCTTGGTGGAGCACTGTCGGCGTTGATGTTCCTAGGCGGCGTGTAGGGCGAGAAAGTGCGATTGTCTTGGACTTGGCGGTAGTGACTCGGAGACGACCACCGAGGAGACGACGACCAGCGGTCACGGCAATGACGGGCGATGTGTCCAATCCCGGAACAATTAAAACAGATGGGTCTGTCATCCGCTGTGCGCCAGTCAGCGGGGTTGCGGCGGAGTGGCGGAAAGCTTTGTGTCTGGGAGCGAGCGGCCAGAGAAATCTGGTAGGATGTTCGTATGGCAGACCGAGCAGAGAGATGGAATGCCCAAACTCGCTATTTCCTCCCGAATGACCACTTGTATAAGCGAGATAGCGGGCACACTTTCCCGACAGTCGGAACGAATTGCAGCCGGAGCCATGGCCTCAAGCTCACTGCGAACGATACGCGTTATATCTTCTGATCCTGTCGGCTGAATGAACCGCGGCGAGTCTTCGCACGAAGATGTCGCGGCGGTATTGGGCAGTCTGTCGAAATGTTGAGGGACGCGGCGGCCTTTCGCTTGTTCGAAGCGCCGGCACTCCTTTATTATTGCATCCACAGTGGCACAATCCTTACACATCAGGAGATTGAAGGCGTCGTCTGCAATACCTTTTAGTATGTGACCAATCTTGTCCGCCTCGGTCATGGTATTATCAGCCTTGCGGCAGAGAGCCAGCACATCCTGTATGTACACGACATAGGATTCTGTGGACGTCTGAGCGCGGCATGCAAGTTCTTTTTTTGCTGCCAACTGACGACCGACAGGTCTGCCAAACAGGTCTCGCATTTTTTCTTTGCAGACATCCCAGCTTGTTAGGTCAGCTTCATGCGTATCGTACCTTTGCTTCGCAGTTCCTTTCAGATAAAACATGAGGTTTGCTAGCATCATTGTTGGATCCCACCTGTTGTTGTCGCACACTCGTTCGTACATCGCAAGCCAGTCCTCGACGTCGGCATTGTCCGTGCCACAAAATGTCCCCAGGTCCCGCAGATGAGTGAGGATGACCGTTGGCGTGGACTGCTGAGGCGTTGCCGGTTGTGTCGGTTGATCTGCCATTGTGGCGGCAGGTAGATGACGTCCACTGCGAAGTTCCGCGATTGTACCCAGCACCTCCACCAAAATGTTGCAGGAAGAAAGCAGGCCCACGAGTGTAGAAGAATGTATATTTACAAGCGAGGAAATATGGCGTTCAGGCAACGGCCAGAGTCTTCGTCTTCCTCTCGTTCGCGTCACCTTCTTCTTTCCCTTCACCGTAACAATATGAGGCATTACTTGCGGCAACTTTCCAAATGGTTGGTTGTTCAGATCTGTATCTCCGCAATCAGCTCGCATGTGAAGAAGCGCTCTGACAATACCAGTATTTTCTGCGGGGACTTTGCTTAAATCCATAGGACCACTGTCCCTATGGCCACAGAGAGCCATACCTTGTCGCCCGCAAAAAAGAACTGTCGCATTAATACGCTGTTCACTTTCTTCTGTTTTCTCTTATTTTACTTTGGCTGCCCTGGTCCAACTGATCGATCACATTGGACGCGCTTCCTGAAAATGTTTGTAGAAAATTATCAGTTGACAGTCGCAGCAATATTTAGTATTTTCGTGTGTGTGCAAGATTTAGAGCACGTGCTTCCATTTCTGGAACGGCTTGGACACGAGGGCTCCAGTGCACGCATGTTGGCCCAAGTTTATAAGAACATCAAACCCATAAAGTTCCGGAATTGAAAATCTAAAGCACGCCTTTGGAAACGTCCGTGCACCTTTCGCGTCAAAAAAGTTTATGAGAACGTTATACCCATAAAGTTTCATAATTGAAATCCATGCCGCCGCGAGATGCCCCTAAGCGCCCGCTCGCCAACTAAACGCCCTCGAAACTTTGTGCTCGGATGGAGCTCCTTGCGCTATGACTCCAGGTGCATGGGTGATGCCACGAAATCAAGCCTGCTCGAGTTCGCAATGTTCGCACCAAAAGGTGTTTTAGAGCGTGAACGAACATTGTAGACAAAATCCATAATGATTCCCGGCGCCAGTGGTTGTTTTGGTCGGCAGTGCATGACAGCACGAAAAAAATTCGGGGGGGGGGGGGGGGGAGGGGAAGGCCTGAAGCCCGGTTATTAGTATTAGCAGAAAAGGAAGCAGCATGGTAGCTTACAGCGTCATTGAAGCTGATAACACTTGCTCCACGGAGCCTTGCTTTGATGAAGGGAAGCAGGTGGCCAGAGTGCGTTTTATTGCGGGGTTCACGATGAACTTCCAGTAACGGATGTGATGTTCGGCGCCAACGAGAATAATATGTTTTCTTGACAGGCCTGGTGCTGCCATCTAGGTGTGGTGAAGCGAAGTACTGCTTCCTGACATTAACGAGCGCCAACAGGCAGCGCTTCGGTAGTCACAGCGCAGCGGAGGCTGCCATGCGGTTTTGGGGGTGTTGGCACTTTCCGCACATGGTTTGTCTTTTGCGTCGGGTTAGGCTGTGGCACCTCGTCGCCTATGGAGAGCAGCTGCAACATGCGACAGCCTCACTGATGGTGGGAGGGGAGAAGAGACGGGGGGCGGTCGGAACAGCTTTGAGTGTGGGGGCATGCCCCCACTGGTTTAGAACCTGTGGGGGCGACTGCCCCCACTGTCGCCCCCCCCTCGGTTCCGGAGCCCCTGGGCACACGGAAGCAACTCAGCAGTATAAAATTACAACAGAACTCATCTTGCAGTGACTGTCGATGGTAATGCGATCAGCATTCGAGCAATGTATCGACACACCGTATTTCCGAACTCACGCTTTCTTTAACATCTGTAGCGGTCATTCTACAACTTCCCTTGCTTCGGCTGTATGTAGCGGAAGAAATGGAGCTGGGCAGGCCATGTAATGCGTAGGATGGATAACCGGTGGACCATTAGGGTTACAGAATGGATACCAAGAGAAGGGAAGTGCAGTGGAGGTCGGCAGAAAACCAGACGGGATGAGGAAGTTAGGAAATTTGCAGGCGCAAGTTGGAATACGCTATCACAAGACAGGGGTAATTGGAGATCACAGGGAGAGGCCTTCGTCTTGCGGTGGACATAAAATATAGGCTGATGATGATGATGATGATGTCAGATTTACTTAGCAATTATGTGTAGTCAGTACTTGAGCTTTTTTGACTGAGGTGACGTACTGCTGTTACCGATAACTGGCTTTTTGTTTGCTAGGTGGTGATTGCAGGACCCCGGGACGATCCTGGCACAAAGGAATTGCTGTCCTGCCTGCGGCAACACTTCTTGCCCTTCGTCACCATCATTCTGGCCGACCAGGATCCAAACAACCCACTGCGCAAGCGGCTGAAGAACTTCGACAGCTACACCTGCGTCGACGGCAAGCCCGCTGCGTATGTCTGCCAGGACTTCAAGTGTTCCAAGCCAGTCACGACCGCAGCCGAGCTCGAGGCACTTTTAACTGCCAAGGAGATATAGTGCCCCGAGGATGTGGCATTGCAGTGTTTTGGGCATGTTCTTATAGGGGACACAGCAGAACAGTAGCACAGACTTGTGTAGGTCGAGAAACAGTGCTTACGTGTATAGTTTGTTCCATGTTTTTTGACTTCACCTGCTAGTGCTTTTGTTTTTGATGCATCCTAAGATGTTGGTTGTTGAAGCGGTTGTTATGTCGTCATAGCACGTTTTGGTGGCCCAGCTTTTTTGGGCACTTGTTGCAGTGTTGCGCACAGAAGTGTCGTTGGCACTGGGAATTGAAGAATAAAGGTTCAGCTTTGTTTCCCACTTGTTCTCTTATTCAGTGTTGTCAGCCACTGCTTGAATGACTTCTGGTGTTCTTATACGAAAAGTTTACAGTCGAACCTTGTTATAACAAATTTGCATCCAACACGGACATATCTTCGTTACAAGTTTCGTTGCATGCTGAATCGTGGAGAATTTTTTTGAATTTTGAATTTGCTTTGTTATATGATCAAGGTTTGGTTTGCTTACACCATGTTGAATTTTGTAGCCCATGGTGAATCTAGTGTGCCTTGTCGTCTGTACACCGAACGGTAAAGCAGACGTTTTGAATCTGCTATAGCATCATGTGTGTGTTATGCAGCAGGATCACTTTTTCCAGGTGTGCAAGTGTATGCTTGTAAATTGCAAAGCATGGTACCATTCTGGAGTGAGACTGAATTTATAATGTGAAAAACAGTGCAAGAAACGCAGACATGAATAGAGAACGACGAACAGAGCACCAGTGCTTACTGTTTTCTCATTTTCGTCCATGTTTTTTTCACATTATGTAATTGCATAACTAGTCCCTCTCTCAGTTATGATGGAGTCCTGAAGCCTGATGACTGCATTGATGTTTATGAAACTGTCATTACTTCAACTCTACTTTTACTGCAGAAGGCACTCATAATTTTCTGTCTTTAAACTTGATACCCGAAACTTTAAGCCCTGTTCTTGCTGTTACAAAAATAGTGACCATGCTTTCTGGAACTGAAATTGTATGTGCAGCTAGCTCTTCCCACGCATGAATTGTTTTTGACTGAAACGGTTGCTAGTGTCACTAGGGTTCTACAGTAGTATTGACATTGTAATTTAGGCCAAGAGTTGACAAGAGTGCTGGAGAATCTTATGCATATGCACTGTTGAGACAATGGCCTAACGCTAATTTTGTACTGCAGTTAGTCACGTCGCATTTTGCCACTAGTGTCCCGATTTCCTGGCTGAAGTGTTTGCAGTGCTTTTATGTTCTTGAGTTATGATATGTGCATACCGGTGACTATATAACTTCCACAATGTCAACAACTAGTGTTGTTTGCAATATGTTATAAACGAGTTATCAGTGCAAGGGTCTGTAGATTGCCGGTGCTATGCACTGCCGTGTATCTGCGAGTCAGAAATGTGAAGTGCCATATATTACGTCAAATGGTTGAAGCGATGGTTTGTTGGAATGGGTACAGGCCACAAATGTTGCAAGCGCACACACCTTCTCGTAAACGGATGTGACAGTCATTTAATCGTGCAATAAAGCTCTGAACCTTTTTAAGCGAAGCTTTATTGGCTCACAAGTTTCGGCGGTGGTGGTGGTGGTGTCACGCTGAAAAGTGGGCCGATCTTGGTGATAGTGCAGAAAGGGTCCAAGCTCAATGGCACATACCCCTGCGAGCTCGGGGACCTGTAACGCGCCCTTGAACTACCCTTGTCACATGTGGGACCCAAAGAGACAAAATCACCAGCCCTTCCCTAGCTGTCGAGAAAATGGGGGTAAGCGAAGCTTGTCATCCGGTTCTAGCGTGAGGGCTTCCGAAGGCCATGCGAAAACGCCCGTGTGCTTGCGTTGTAGAGCACGTTAAAGAATGCCAGGTGGTCAAAATTCATCCGGAGCCCTCCACTACGGTGTGCCTCGTAATCATAACTGGTTTTGGCATGTAAAACCTCAGAAAGAAGAAGACAAAACGTCAGCGAAGAGCTGCGACCCCGAGTTGCGGGAGCGCGATGTTGAGGCCAAACGTCAGCGAAGAGCCGCCGACCCCGAGTTTAAGGTAAACGAAGCGGAACACCTGCGACAGTGTTGTTTTGCTACAAGCTTCGCTTACACCCATTTTCTCGACAGGGGAAGAGCTCTGAATTTCAAGCAAAGCTTGTATTGCCTCACAAGTGTTGGCAGTGGTGGTGGTGTCACTGCCAGAACCCTATCGAAAAACTAACGTCTCGTTCACTTCGTATATGCCAAAATCGGCATGGAAGGGTACACATGACTGATAGGTCATATGACATCAATAACATCAGATGCTCGTCAGTTACGTCACGATTAACGATAATAAAATGACGTTTGGCAGGTATCAGCCAGGGATATGTGGGTATGAGCCAGGGACAAGAATGAAAGAAAGGAAGGAAGACAGAAAGATATACAGAAAAAATCACCAGCCCTTCCCCTGTTGAGAAAATGGGGGTAAGCCAAGCTTGTCGTGTGTGTATCTGACCTTCGTCAGGGTAACATATAGTTAACAACATGTCACGGTAATAAAGCACAAACGTTTAATAAATGTATACATCGAGGGAAGGAAATGTTGCACGAAAGGGAAACAAAAGTAGAATGAAAGGGAAGGGAAAGTACTAGTAGGTCAGATAGATACACGACCATTTTCTCGACAGGGGAAGGGCTGGTTATTTTTTTCTCTGCAATGCAGTCTGTGCTCGTATACTTTGAAATGGATAACTGGGACGCTTTCGCAAACATGGCACTCAAGGCAGCTAGTTAAGTATTGCGCGCGTCTGCTTTACGGCGAGAAACGCCTCCAGAAGCGCGAAGGTTAACTTCACTGCACTGCAAGTATATTTAGCTAAGTCCACCTACAACAAATCTGCACACTGAGTTATCATGGTAAGTATGATGGAAGCATCAAACCAAACATTGCTGTCGCGTGCAGGCAATATGTCGTCGGTGTCGCAAGGGCTCCGAATCTGTGGAACTTGTCATATCGAGGCAGTAGCGCACCCAGGATCTCTGCCAGGGGGGGGTGATAGTTTGCCTTAAGCCCGTTTCACATGGTGCGATTTTGTCTGTGAACTCGCAGCTGCGGGGAATAGGCCGCCGGACCCTTCGTGCATGCGATTTTTCGATGTTTGGTGTGCTGAACTTCTCTGCGAAAACGCAGATGCACTGGTAGCCACTGTAGCGGTGAAAACAGACGACCAATAGGAGGCGGTTTCATCGCCAGTCAGAATGCTTAACGAGTATGCAAAAAACGCAGCTGCCGTAGATCCATGTGAAACGTGATTGCGAATTTTGCATCTCCAGAAATCGTAGCTGTGAAAAACGACACTGCAAAATCGCACCATGTGAATTAAACGGGCTTTAGTTTGCCGATGCTATCTAAACGGCACTTATTTCAATTTCTTCACGGAAATTGTCAAAAAATGCGCTTTTTGCGAGTGTGCAGACGATTGCGTGTGTTAGTTGCAGTACTCAAAGGCGTAAGGAAAGAAAAGTGGTTAAACAAATAGGGGGGTAACTCGGCCTCGGGGGGGGGGGGGGCGTTACAACCCCCCCCCCCCCCCGGTCGGTGCACCACTGATTCGAGGATACTGATCTACGACGCATTCGTATACGTGTATTGAACAAACTCCATCGCGGGACCAAAATATTGTAGGAAAGTTAAGCAACCTTGGGCCGTATTCTGAAACGTTCGCCTTGGCGAAATTTCTTTTTTCGCTTTCAGGCGTGCGCTGATTGGCTGTTTTAGCAAAATTGGATGAGCTGATTCGGTGGTTGAGCCCGACGTCATTCAATCTTGTTCAACCAGCCAATCAGCGCGCACACTGATTTCGCCTCGGCGGAACGTTTCAGAATACGGCCCAAGGAACCATTCACACTAGCGATTAGACGATATCCCGCGACCGATTTCGAGTGGCGACCAGAAAGGTACTCAAGACTAGTACACTCTATCAAGACGAACGATGTTCACACTGACAAATGCGACCGATGAGTCGCTAAACCGAAACTTCTCGCAATATGCCGTTCACATCTGCTTGCAATAAGCGTCAGCGTGAACGGACAACCTCCTTTAGAAAGGCGTTGGTACGGACGTCACAGAACACCGATACCGGACGTCCTGTTCCTTCGGATCTGATTGGTTCAGCTGTTCTGCGACTGCCGTCGCGCGACTCAAATCGAGCAGCGAGCGACTAGCCCGAAACGGTCGCCTTTCGAGAAAAGCGACCATTTGCGACTACTTGTGATCGTGCTTGCGACTGGTCGCTTTACCTCGCCTAGTTGCAAGTGTGAATGGGCCCTAGGCGGCTTGCATCGAAGGAATCGCGTCGCTAGTTTTGCCGCGCGCAAAGCCGGGAACGCATTTTGTCAAAAATCTTACGCGTTCAAAAGCGTTGTTTGGAAACAACGCTGCGTGCAAGGACCATTAGACAAGTTTTATCGAACGTAATAAGACAAACTCCGCTCTCAGAAATGTCGAAGCTGAAAGGACGCAGAAACCTGCCAGCATTTCCTGCAAGGTGAAGATAATTTAACGGTCGCACAGTCCTTTGAGCAATGATGGATCCCAGTTTATAACGGCTTTTAGAAAGGCGGTCAGCATCTCCCCAGTGGCGCAATTGGTTAGCGCACGGTACTTATAAGACAGTACTTGTGAGTTATGCCGGGGTTGTGAGTTCGAGCCTCACCTGGGGAATGTTTTTTTTTTTCATCAATTCAAAAGCATTCTTTTATTTTCTAAATTCAGAAACAGCACCTTCTACCTCACATATTGCCAGATTGGTTCTAACTTTTTGCCAGAAAATTCAAATCGTCTCGCTGTAACACAATCCGCGCATTTCATCATTGTATGATCGTTTCCATTGGTAAAGCTGCGCGGAAACGCTCTTCTATTACTTAATTTCCACGATTAGGAGTCGTTCTCACTTCACTGTGTCCAGTCTTGGTTAATTCTCAGAAAACAACGCTCCGCAATTTCAAACCTGCGCAGACAATTAAATAAAGCAAATATTAAGAAGCTCTGGACGCGTAAGAAATGTGCGCGCTCCGAAAGATTTACGCGTGACTTGCGTTATTACGACTATCACACGGTATACATGATGCGAATGTAACCATTACGATGGCACAAAAGCATGTACGTATGAGTAGCGATTCCAGTTTCCGCGCATGCATTCAATCGCGGTCAACGCGTTTGCGGTAGATGGCTATTGTATAGCGGAAGACACGGTACTCTCTTTGAGTGACGTCACGCTTCCCAGCAGGCTCTGCGCACTCACACGCTCGCGTTGTCCACAGCCTAAGCCTATCCAATCTGATCCGAGCCAAAGAGCGCAATCCGAACGAAAGTTGGCCATCATGGCGGAAATCATAGCCCAATCCGTATCTGAAGACTACTCAAGCCACCAGGCGCTGGTCGCACACGACGGCGAAGTTGAGGTGCCGACGGTCTACGAGATACGTTTCGCCGACGACCCGACCGAAAGCACACTACAGAGGAAATGTAAGTAGCGAGCCCTCCGGTCCGAGCCCGTCCTCGACCGTTTGGCGCCATTTGCAAGGGCTCGCCTTCCTCCCATTTTTAGCTACGTGCAACCGACAGGGCAACTTTCGGGGGGAAAAAAAAGTCGCTTTGCATGTGGCTTGCGAGCTTTGCGAGCGTCTCGCCTTGCTTAGGTAGCGGCTTAGACGGCTGCGGATCCGAGCGCACGAAATTTGATTCTTGCGTTCGAAACCGAACGTGCTCGACAACTCGTGACGTCGCTGTGTGCGTCTGTCTCTCTCTTCAGGGTCGCCCGCCGTCACCGAACAGTTCATCCTACTTCGGCACGAGAAGCGACGCTTCTTCAATGGCAAACGAAACACCACCAAGGCGTTGTACCAGTAGGTCGCTGTTGTGATTCTTTTTACCCCCTCTTGTTCGTTCGTCCCCTTTTCGCAGCGCGTGACATTGGTGCGCTGGCCTGTTTGCGCCTTTCGATGAACCGCGGTGCTTGTTCCGCAGGCAAATCCTGGATGAAATCGGCCTCGGAGGCGTCGTGTCGGCCGACCAGGCGCGCAAGAAGTGGAACAACCTCATGGCCAAGTACCGGGTTGAAAAGGCGGAGATTGTAAGTAGGGCGCCTTGCGTCGTCCTTTCAGAAACTAACCTTCTTCGCTTTCGCGTACAGACGCTGAAATTTCTTTGCGTCTGAATGGGCGTCGGTTCTTGATTCATCGTCACGTTTAAGGATGCTTTTTCGGGGATGCCCCTATAAAAGTAACATCCCCGAAAGTGATCACCCCATTACACGATTTTTCTTAAGAGTGTTCATAAGTGAAACGCATGGAGTCAACAATAATTTGTTTTGTGGCCACTGGAACTGGCCTGCCAGCGAAATAGCACGTGTCTTTGCAGAATAAAAGTTCGTAATTCATGTAAACATTTGAAAAGGTATTCCTTGTGGCTTCAAGTAAAAAAAAAAAATTCTTATGCATTTGTGTTGTACTCTCGTGGTGTGGTAAAGAGAGAAAGGATGCATAGAAAGGCTTGGAGATTAACCAGAGATAGTTCCGGTTGGCTTCCCTGCACGGGCTGGAGGTGAACAAAGGTGATTACGTGGTCCCTGTAGTCGCGTGTAGGCTATCCTGAGTTTGTGCACAGTTCATAAGGAAGATATGCTCCTGCAACCAACATTGGCTTTCTTTTAAATTCAAGTGTACTTGTTCAGCAATCCTTTGGGACTTCACAAGCTGTCAAAAGAACCTGATGCACCTGCATGTCTATTTGATCTTTCCTCACAATGCAGGCAATGTGACGTCCCACAACAATGATTGTCATCTGCCTTGTTAGCGCTTCCTTTCTTTAAAACTATGTGCATTCTGCTGACCTTTCAAAAACGCTGTCATGTTGACATGCGTACGCCGTTTGTGACCTGAAAGTATAGGGCACACAGCGTTAAAGGAAAGGCTGTAAAGATTGATTATGATTAATTTTTTGGAGACATGATACGTGCTAAAAACAGCAAATGCAGACTGATTATTTAGATGCAAGAATACTTTGGGGTGTGCATCTTTCTTTGTCTGTATTTGCTTTCTGTGCTGTTTACCTTCACGAACCATTCTTGCTTCTTTAATGGTTGAGAGCCACAGGGGAACCATATGCATCTTCTGGTCTGCATAAAGAAAAATTAAACTAACTGGACTTGCCATTCATGCAAAATGAATAGAAGTGGTCTGGTGTGCTGGGCTTTCTGTATGCAAAATGTTCAAGTAATAATCAGACAGTCAGCTTATATAAATACCAAACTACATTTAAGGGCTGCGGGGATGTTCACATTTTGCTGCCGATTCCATGCTCAGTGAACTTTTCGCTATGGGTGTACAAAGTTTGTGTCAACATTATTTCGACCCATAGTGTCTGCTTCCTGTTGTCTAGAGTCATTATATGCTGACATTCTCTCTGGCATTTCATTATGGGCGGTGCGGGGTGGAACAGACGAAAGAAAACAAGCCAAAGAGAAATTGCTGAACCATGTTTCGTAGCCCCTCCGACACTGTGTGCACAATTGTGTGTTCCCAGCATGTACTATCAGCGTCAAATGAAACTTGAACAGCGGAGCGCGTGGCCCAAGCATAAGTGAAGGTATAGTGCGCGCCGTCCAGTCATCACCATTTGACAGGCGCGCACATCCGGTTCGGCCACACTGCGCTCGTTTGTTCGAAAGTCAAAGGGCCAAATGCATTCAGCATGCCCACGCCGGGCGCCGCGCGGCTGCCAGCGATACCGAGGTGTGCAAGTTTGCCGATCGAAAGAATGAATGTAGCGCAGAAGCCGGCAAACCACATGCTCGAATCTAATGCTGATGGTGCAATTTGTACCGCCGTTCGCGTTCCATTTGATGCCGATAGCACTTATGCTTTCGGCGAACTGTGCGAAAATACTCGCCGTAAACTGCAGTATTTTAGCTTCTGTTTTCTTTTTTTTTTTTTTTCCTTTGAAATATAGGAACCAGAACAAAAGTGAAGATATCTCACTATAGGGGTGGGAGCTGCCAGTGCGGTCAAACTGGATGTGCGCGCCTGTCAATGGCGATGAATGGACGGCACGCACTATACCTTCACTTATGCTTGCGCCACGCGCTCCGCTGTTCAAGTTTCATTTGACGCTGATAGTACATCAAAAGCACTGATGAAAATAATGACATTTGAAATGTGTCGCATACATTTTGAAACATTTCCGATTGAATCTGTGCTGCAACTTTCAATAATATATGTAAGTGTTTCTGTAAACAAGTTGGAAGTTAGAAGCTTGGGTGCTTGCTCTCAGTTTCAGCATGTCATCATGTAGCTAGTTTGCCTCTTTCATTCTCTTTTTCATTATGTTTTGCATCAGGCATATTTTTGAAGTGGCTGGATAGGCTGCATTCCAAGTATGCTAGACAAGAAATATCTAATGTTCTCATGTCTGATGTTCCTGTAGAGAGTTCTCGCTTGCAGTCCGCATTTCGTAAGCACGACAAAAATTTGCTGAGGAATTGTAAGTTGAATTTCGCAATCTGTTCTGGAGCTGTTCATGTTTCATAATTCTGACGATGCAAGTAATGTGGTGAAACAAATTTTATTGGCAGACAGACCTAATTCGCATTTGAAGAGGATATGGCAAGAACTTTTACCAGTTCAAAAGCTGTCCATCACAGTACATCACTCCACCTGTTTGTAAATGCAAGGTAGCGCTTGCCCCGTCACCTTTTTCAATCTCTCCTGAGGTTTGTGCCATCAGTAATGCACATCTACCGATGTAACCTGTTTGATTAAAGTAGTTTGTGGCCAGTTACACCCAGAGGATATTAAGGTAGCATTGTCTTGTGGTGTAAAGTTGTAGAGAACGGAGTCTGTGACCCACACATGTGTAGCGGTGGTGCAGATGATTACGTGTGTGCAGCATTGCCGTGCCTTCTCTTGGAGGTGAGATAACTTTGGCGCACTGGAGGGCAACTAGGTGGTCCGCAGTCTCTGGCTTGTTGCATTTCGGCTTGTGCTTCTCGACACACTGTAGTTAAGCGTGTGCAGCACGAGCCTCGAAGTGAAGGGTGCTGCCTTATCTGTTGTTGCGTAGTGGTTCTGTAGCGATGGCGCACTTAAAGTCGTGGTAAATCTCGAGTCTAGTAACGTGTGTGAAACCGTGTGTTGGCAGGAAAAGAAAGAGCGCGAGGGAGACCCTGTGCCCGAAGGCCTCATCTGGCCCTACTACAAGCTCATGGACACAGTCATGAAGGACATCGACGGCACCTTGTCTGTGCTGATGCCCTCGCCACAGCCACGCGTCCAGTTCCTCCAGCAGCGATACTCCATCCCCAGCATCCAGAGCACGGCAGACGGCGAGACCCTTGTCGAAACAGGTGCGATTCGGTCACGCATTCAAACCTCGCAGGGGCGGTGGTCTTGAGGAGGTTTTGCTGTTGTGGGATAGTTGGCGCACGAAGATGCCCCTGTAGCTAAGCTTAGGTGCACTGGAAAAGACCTCGGCTTGCTGAAGTTCGTTTGCAGCTCCATCAACCGCTGCGTCTCTCATAGTGAGGGCGCTGGGAGCAGAGGTAGAGCAGATGTCAATAGGAAGATTTAGGAATAGCATGCCCAAAGCCCTGCACTCTGCTTGCATTATTTTGTGCTCCTTTTGCATTCTTTTGCACGCTCTGCAGTTTGTGTCCCCTTACTTTGGGTGCAAAAAATGTAAAACTTCCTAATGAGTGACAGTGGCATCGAGGCATGTCAGACTAAAATTTCAGATGTCATGCTGGAAAGTTGTGTGATTTTATATGATCCCGCTATCATGCGATGCATCAAGTATAAGCTAGAGTGGTCGTTGTATCAACGCATGCCTGCAGGCGCATTGGATTTCACTCTCATTAATCTCCCATCTGGCCACATGTTGCTACGCATGCACCTGCTCACCACCAAAAAAAACAAAACAATAGAAGCTTAAGATTTACAGGCTGATCTTTCAGCCAGCTGTCAGTAACTCTTTCAGCAAAAGTACTTCAATCTCTTATCGGCTCTTGCGTGTGTTAGTGTTCCGTATGACATGCCATATCAGGAATACCTTGATACTAATGTTGGTGGTTAGTATATGTTCTTCCTTTGCCTGTATCTGTCTCATATGCTTGTTTGATTTTGAAGAAAAATCTCTCGTATCGCTTTTGGGACGTTAAACTTCATTAGTCAAGCAATCGCAGCAATTAGCTACATGAAGTCACCGCTAAATGAACTGCAGAGTACTGCGATTGAGGGGCCATGGCAATTCAAGTTTTCATCATGTAGCAGCGAGAAGAATGGACAGGACGTTCACAAGAGTCGGCATACCAGAGAGATCGACTTATCACAAAACATATCACTTTAAAAAGCACCCACAGGTGTGTTTGCAAGTCAGCTGTCCTATTTCTCTAACCAAGGATGAGTGTGTAAACCTACCTGAATCATATGTAACCACATGTATCTGATGTGTCGGTACTTTTGTAAGTTTTGTTTCTTTTCTGTCCGTTTTTGTTCTAGCGCAGACAAAGGTCAAAGTTATTGGTGACTTCGAGAGTGGTTGGCCTCACTAAGGCGGCTTTTTAAAAATGTTTCTTGCCATTGCATTTTGTGCTCCTAGCTGTAGTCAGCAGCTGTATGCAAGTCAAAACGTTGCAAGCAGTATTATACTCAAATCTGCTACACCTATTATTATCTGCTGTTACCAATAACGTATCTGCCATTCTCAAAAAAGAGCATTTTGTGTACCCTTCAGCGCTATCTCTAGGTAAATGGAACTCCTGATAAACAAAACTTATTTCTCTGGTCCCTTAAGCTTCTGTTTAAAGAAGTTCCACTGTAATTTATTGGCTTAAAGGGTAGTATTTTTTGCATCTTAAGGTTGGCAGGGCTGTTAATATGACTCCTGCTGTCGTGATAAGTTAATGGCTTCTAGGAGGCTACTTCAGCGCCGCTGTCGTTTTGCTTCTACAGAGGTCTATGAACCCGTGGAAGGAGGCGTGGCCCGAGCGCTGCAGTCGATGCCCACCCCACTCGCCTCCCACCTCAACTCGGCTGCGCGGCGGCGCATCCGCCGAGAGCTGACTTTCGAGGAGCGCCTCCTCAAGGCAGTCGAGGCAGGAAACGATACATTGGAGAAAGTGAGCCGCACAGTTGAGACTCAGGTGAGAAAATGCCCACCTTGTGTTGGACACTGTCGAGGAGTTTTGAATTAAAACAGGAGAGCTGGCACCCAAATCGGGGTGTCTACCAACCGGGAAAACCTGGAAATTTTGGGAAATTTGCATATGCCGACATACTCACTCATGAGCACAATGATGCATGCTTTCCCCACACTAATTTCTCAGGTGTGAGATGAAGCGTGTAGTGAGTGACAAAGGGTGTGAGTGAACGTGAGTGTGAAGGGGGTTGAGCACCGATGAGTGTATGCGAGTGTGAACAGGAGTGAGTGCCAGTCAAGGTGAGTACGAACGGAAGTCAGTGACGGTGATTTTGGATGGACGTGTGTATCAAAGTGAGCCATTGTCGGCGAGCGTGAATGCACAGTTGCGGACGAAAGTAATTGGGACACTGCAGCTGTGGTCAGACTGCGTCCCAGTGACCTCTGGCAGCCTGAAGGGGACGCAAGAAATTGGATTACTTTGGTGCACAAGCCAGTGGTCATAGAAGTCCAATTCAAATGGCTTCTAGCACTGTGAATTACAGCGAACACTGGGACAAGGACAAAGACCACCGCTGTGTCATGGAACTAGCCTGGTCTCAAACCATGGGAGCGGTCACAGCTCCCATGTTCCTATTGCTTTTATCCACACCTGTATGTGAGTATGTATGAGTGGATGTGAGTATGAGCGGGAGTGGGTGGGTGCCAGTAAGTGTGATTGGAAGTGATTAATGCAAGTGAGTGTGTGCAAGTAGGAATGTGAGCGAGTACGTAGCCTGTACAGATATTGGTGAGTGAATGGGTGTGGGTGTTGAGTGAGTGTTGGCTCATATTTCAGCACACGTTAGTCCATCTGCTTGTTGACTGAGTCCAGTTTTGCAACCTTTTCTTTTGCCCAGGGAAACGCCCTCTTGTCCGTTCTGCAGCGGCTGGCAGATGAAATTTGCAAGACGACGTAGTGCCCGCTTGGCCTGCTTTTGCGATCACCACCCTGTGCCACCGGCCAGCCGTCGAGGACAGCTGGTCTTTTCATTTTTGTCAAGGGGCATTAAACAGTGTTTGTTGTTTAGAGAAGTGCACCAGTCATTCTGCCTCCTTTCTATGCACACTTTTGAGAAAGATTTTGACTTGTTTGAGCATTAAAAGTGAAGTATTTGGTTGGCGTTTGCTTGAATTTGGGCTTCTTACACCCTTGTGGCTGCCTTGGCACACTTTGGGCATTGCTGGACCTGTGTCCTGTAGTTGTGAATGCAGATGGCCTTTACAGTCGCTTGTGTTTTTTGTGAGAGCATGTACTACCATCAACATACTAAATTGAAAAGCAAACAGGAAAAGAACTGACCTGAACATGGCTGAAGTGTAATTACAGTGGAACCTCGTTGATACGATTCTGAATAATACGTTTCTTTTTCTTTTCCCGATAATACGATTTGGTTGGATGATACGACTTTCGATATGCTTTGTTTTATGGTTCCCGTGAAGATTGTATTAACGAGATTCCCCAGTAGTACATGGGAATGTGACATGCAAGCACTCTACTGAATTTCTAATGGTACATTTGGCGGGCCCATATCGTGCTCCTATTCAGATTCGGAGAGATTACGTGCGTTGGATTTATGAAGTCAGAACTGCAGTAACAAGCTATCTTTGGCATTAATAATTTCTGTAACAATCCAGTCCACGTGTCGCTGTGATGTACTACTTATAGCTCTATTCATTCATCCATGCGTTTCTGGTAAAACATTGCTAACGACAGCTCGTCAACGGTACTTCCCATTTTCGAGCAATGCCATGGAGGGGCTGGTTTTGTTCCTGGTACAGTACAAGCTGGAGCAAGTTTATTCTGGAAGTAAAACACGTTAGCAACTGTGGTCTTTAAGAATAGTTTGGCCATATGTGATTAGGATTTGGGATAATTTGTGTGGCACGAAAGAGGGCTTAAGGTATCAAAATCGATGAATTCTGGGGTGTTGCACGCCAAAACCATGATATGGTTATGCGGCACGCTGTATTGGGAGACTCCAGATTAATTTAGTCTACCTAGGGTTCTTTACGCACAGCCATTGCACGGTACACAGGCATTTTAGCAATTCACTCCCATTGAAATGCAGCTGGGATTCGATCCCGTGCCCTCGGGCTTAGCAGTGAAACGCTGTAGCAACTATGCTACCACGGCAGGTAATCGAGGTACATTGCATTTTTTGTTTCTGGCTGTGAAAGTCTGATACGCTTTACAATAGAGGTCGCGCTAGAATAGAGTAAATACTGGATGTTTTGAGGCGTAAATCGTGCAACTGTTACAAACGCAGGCGAACTTGAAAGTGTAAAGATGCCTTCTAGTCGTTTTGATAATTCTAGATTTGTTCGCATTTGAACTTGCACTGATAGTACAGAGGGCAACACGCATCTCTAGAACGCGCGAACCATTGCAGGAGTGCGCTGGCGAATCTGGTGACATGTGGCACAAAATCGGCTGTATGCGAGTTTGCATGACTACATTTACAGTTTCCATTGATTTCTCTCGACCTGGTGGTCGGCCTAAGCTTTCGTTGCCGCTTTGGCCCACGCGAGTGTGTTCTAAACAAGTGTGTTGACCTCTGTACAAGTAGTTAAACCACAGGACACCTATACTTCAATTTAACCAACTGCATAAAACAAAAACAACTGAAACTTCACTTTAATTAGGCATGTGCAGAACATAGGAATGGAATTATAAGCATTTATTAACCCTTTTGTTACAATTTCAGGAACTTTCAGGCTCTTATATAGATGATTCTTAATGAGAATTTGATGAAGCTTGTTGCATTTAAAAATGCTTAAGTCTACCAGCTGTAGGAAGCAGATTTTTTTATTAAGACCATCAGTTTTATTGTGGAAAAGTTCCTAGCAGTGCAAAATTTCCAAGAAACCTGGATAGTACATGAAGTTTACAGATCTATAAATTAGCAATTGACCCTTTTCGCGGCGCGCTGCCATGTTTGATCACGTGGTGACGGGTCCATTGCTTGCCTCAACTGCCTCCGTTGCCTCCTTGTTTACAATGGAAGTGTATAACGCCGGCGCGGCTTAGAAAACCTCTGTTTTCGGAGATGTCGCAGACGGTGACTAGGTGGACGACACTAAGCTTTGATCACAGCTTCAGAGAACATGCAAAAGCGCTTTCGGAGCTGATTAAGCTATGTCCAAATGGAGCAAGATGCTGCTTGTTCTAAAAGCGGGGCTAAATATGTATTCCAAGCTATCCGAGCTTTCCGATTATGAATTCAGTCAGGATTAGTGTGTTTTGCTCTTTGTTCTTTATTCGGCAAATATTTTGAAGCAGTGGCTTGTCAGTTTCTTACTCAGTGAAGTTCCTCGGTGTGGCCACTATCTGATTATTTTCTGCCTAATTGCTCGCGGGTGTGTTCAGTTCCGAATCCGATAGATTTGTTCTTGCTGCGCACAAGGCTTGAAACGTAGCCGTTTTGTACATTGTAATACCTTGTAGCAAATATATATTTCAGCTAGTAACTCGCTTACTCTTGTGGACCGTCACGAAACATTCAGCTTCGACCATTCGTGCGCCATAGGTGTAGTCCGTCATTTACTGTGCGTATACAGTGCGCACATATTCAAGTGAGCGCCCATTCACTTATTCTTAATACGTCGGCGATAGAGTGGGCGTAAATTTTCCTGCCTTTGGGACAGATGTGTATAGATAACGTGCGCGAAACTTACTATGACAGGAAGCGGCGCTGTTCCCTTTGTCATTGTTTAACGAGTGGTACTCACTCTTGCCGCAATTCTGGGGATGAAGCTCTTTCTTTGAAGGTTAGCGATACAAGGCTGGCGGATGAGCAAATTTCTGTATCCTCAAGGAAAGCCGTACACCATGAAGTGCCGGTAACACGTAAGTTCGGACAGTTGCAGCAGCGGTCGGCGAACTTGGCCACACAGATTCATTCTATTCCTTAACATGCTAGTCACTATTTTTGCAGCCAACTATTGCACACGTCTTCAATCCACATGATTCAATCTAGCATGATTGGAGCACAGTGTGTTAGCGAAAACTCAGTTGCATTTCCGACAGCTGATCACACAGAAGCAAGGTAGAAGCGGTAATGGTTTCGTATTCGTGCGCGGTCGCTGAGGAGAGGTATGGCGCGCCGCCGTGAGCGTCATCTCGTTTCTCTAAAACAAACTGCTCCGCGAAAAGGGTCAATAAAAACAATATTGCAATTCTGACCTGGCAATTACGAACTCAGACCTGCCCATTCTGATTAAACCAGCGTATGAAGGAGTAGTCATAACGCACGTATGCCGCCTCGGAAACGGCCGCTGCGTGAAGATAGTTTTCAAGGGCGACTCTATCCCTTCGCACGTCAAGGTCGGTCACTTCCGACATGTCGTTCAGCCGTTTGTCCCTAAGCCGCTTCAATGCCACAAGTGCATCAGGATTGGACATGTCAAGGGCGCCTGTGCAAAATATACAGTGTGCCCTCGGTGTGCGGAGTCGCACACTGCAGACGTCTGCCGCACAACAAATATTAGATGTGGCAACTGTAACGGTTCTCATGAAGCCACATCTAAAGACTGCCCACGGATCAAAAAAGAATTTGCTATCCTGAAACAGATGGTTAGGGACAGCTCATCTCACAGTGAAGCTTCTGAAAAGATCCGGCGTCGACGTCGTCATTGACGGAAACGTACAACGCAAGGTGCAGTTCATGCACAGAGTGTGCCAACGAGATCAGCTTCAAGTACAAGCAGACCCGAGATCACAAGGAGGCCTCCAACGGACAATCCTTCCCTTGCAAAAGACTGGCCAGCGCTCCCGAGCGCCCAGCCTTCCAAGAAGCCTACACCTTTGATGCCTCCATCGAAGCAACCTTCAGTTGATGTTCTGCCAACAGTAGACCACCAAATCATTTCGATGTTGCGGTCCGTAATTGATGTCATCAGAGTAATGCTGACCAGCATGGGAACTCCATCCGCTCGAAGGGGACTACAAGTGCTGGACTCGCTGAGCCCAGTCCTAGCAACCCTCGAGTGAATATGGCTGACAACCACCAGTCATTTCGCAAGGAGGTCAGAGAGGCATCGATTATTCAGTGGAACACCAGAGGTCTAAGATCTCGCATTGCTGATTTTCGCCAGTTTGCACATGTTAACTGATTTCCAATAATCGTTATGTGCGAACCAAATTTAACACACCCTATCAGACTATCCGGCTATGAGTCAATTACGTCCTCAAATAACAACGGAAATAGCAAGATAGTCGTCTTTATTGGCCGTGAGCTTACGTCATCCAGCCTGTGCAACCTCATGACGACAATCAGTATGTCTGCTTAACCGTCAAAAATAGAAAGCTCACCTTTACACTTGTAGGCGCGTACCTATCTCCATCGAGCCCGTTTGACACCAAAAGACTAGAAGACATAATTAAAGCATCTCCTGGTCCTTGGATTATCACCAGGGACTTTAACGCCCATTACACCATTTGGGGAAGCTCAAAAGTCAACGCAACCGGACGAAGACTCGCTTCCTTTTTCTACAATCATGACCTCTTGCTGCTTAATGATGCTAGTCCTACTTTTCTACGGGGCACAGTGTACAGCAGTAGCTGCCTGGACTTGACCTTTGTATCACGCCGCTTTGCCACGCACGTTGAGTGGTTTTTGGACATTGAGACACATGGCAGCGATCACATCCCCACTTGCCTCAGGATCGACGGCATGTCTAATACCTGTGTCACACGGGCATATTTGGAAGGCCTTCCAGTCAACGGCCTTCGAAACGCCACAACTCTATCGACTCAAAGGAGTTGTCGCGCTGCTACACGGCAGATTTGAAAGGCCGTTGAGTGGTTCAGGCGTTTCTCGCAAAATTGTGTGGCGCTGCGGAACTTTATTTTCGTTTTCATGTCACCAAAAGTTAAACAACATTAAAACCACTTAAAAGCACTATAATTTCTTTTATGTTTGTTTATACGGCGGAATGGCGGCGATATGACGGCAGCCGGCAGCACATTGAGCAGAGGGAGAGTGTACTACACAACATGAAGAAAGGAATGAACACAAGCATAGAATAAAGGACACAAGCACGTCGCTGTTGTCGAGAGTATGTACAGTTTGCACATGTCAAGTGGTAAAAATACTTTATTGAATAATTAATAACACTCATGTATAGTGTTTTTAGAGCATTTTGGTTCGATTTGTTCTTTCTAACCATGAGTACGAGCCCACTGTGAACGAGAGGGCATGTTCGCGCTGTTTCCGCTTCCGTAGCTCAAAGGCCATCGAGATTTCGATAGAGTTGTGGAGTGCTCCGTTGACTCGATAGACTATTGACTCGACGGCCATCGAAACCGCTCGTGTAGCAGTTCGAACTTGACCTTTGAGTCAACTGACTATCGGTTGGAAGGCCTTCGAAACGCCCGTGTGACACGGGTATAACACTCACCTGCCTAACACACTACGAAGAATTGATTGGACTGTGTTTAAAAACCACCTGTAGGACGCTTGTCAGAAAGGTCTCTTATCTGGACTGCAGGAAGCTATTAAAGAAGCGGCGCAGACCGCAATGTGCACGCTCATGTGCTCATCGAAGTACTCACAAGTCGACCTGGAGTTGGAGCGACTTCGTGCTATTCGTCGTCGCGCCGAACGAAGATACCGACGCACGAAGTCCATTCACGATCTAAGGACAGCCCGGCACACTCAAAAGAAAATACAACGCCACATAGATAAATGGAATCCGAGCGATGGACAAAGTATTGTGAGTCCCTTGACCCCCACGAGCTATCTCAAATATGGAGAACTGCGAGAGGCCTACGTTCTGTTCCGGAACAAAGCTTTCCATTCAAGGCACTAGCACTTTTCCAACGCCGACAAGACCTCGACGTAGCGGAAGATTTCTGTGCCATGATTACAGGCCAGTCAGCGGGATCAAGTTCCCTTACCTTTGACTACGTTCCGGACACACGGGACTCACGCATGCATAGATCTGCCGTTCACCACTCAAGAGCTCGATGGGGCACTTGCCCTTTGTAATCAGTCGTCGTCACCTGGACCAGATGGTATTTCTTACCGTACCTTGTGCCACCTCGGTGAACTAGCGCGAAGTGCCCTGCTGAACATCTTCAATGAGTCCAGGGAGAATGGAAACGTTCCTCAAGAATGGAAGACCAGTTGCCTGGTACCACTCCTCAAACCTGGCAAGTCTCCTCTAGAGATTACTTCCTACCGCCCAATCGCGCTGGCTAGTTGCATTGGGAACGTGATGGAACGAATGATCCTCGCCAGACTTGAATGGTACCTGGAACGCTATGAAGTTTATCCAGACGCAATGGCTGGCTTTTGATGTCACCGCTGTTCCATTGACGTCATCGATTTGGTTACTTACGTTCAACGTCAAAAGATGTGTAAGCGATTATCTGTCGCCATGTTCCTCGACATCAAAGGAGCATATGACAATGTTCTTCATGAGGCTATATTAGAGGCTCTGGAAATGGCTGGCCTCGGTGGTTGGCTTTATCGTTGGACACGCAGTTATTTACATATGCGGTCTCTTTTTGTGAATACTGAAGATGGCCCAACTTCTCAACACTATACACACCGTGGAGTACCACAGGGTGGTGTGTTGAGCCCGACACTCTTCAACCTTGTGCTCATTGCTCTCGCAGAATACCTACCAAATACGGTGAAGTTGTCAATATATGCGGATGACATATGCGTCTGGGCATCTGGCGTGACGAGTCCTCAAGTACGTGCAAGGCTCCAAAAATCTGCGGCGTTGATAACGAGATACCTTAGTGAACAAGGCCTCAAGATTTCCCCAGAAAATGTGCATTGGTCGCATTTAGCCGGAAACGAATGACACCATATCCATCGATGGACAAAATATCTCTTACGTCAGAACGCACAGGTTCTTAGGGGTAATCATCGACCGTGACCTCTGTTGGAGTCCCCATGTCACCTACCTAAAGAAGCGCCTGACAGCCATCTCATCTCTTCAAGTTTCTTGGAGGAAAATCCTGGGGTACTTCAGTGCACGCGATGATGCAACTCTACAGGACGCTGTTTCTCGGGTATCTGAGGTACAGCTTGGCAGTGCTCACCAATACCTGTAGAACTAACATCCGCACAATCGAAAGTGCTCAGGCACAGGCACTTAGGGTCTGTCTAGGGTTGCCACGATGTACATCAACATCAGAAACCATTGCAATTGCACATGACTACCCAGCCAAGATTCACATTATTATGGAAGCGCTCAGAGCACACGTCAGGCACCTTGCTCGTGCCCCTTCTCACTATCTAGCCTCACTGCCAGAAGACCGACCGCGTGCCTCTTTTTGTCAGACGATACTGCCTTATCGTATATACCTTCCATCAGGTTACACAGCTGCAACGAGAGTTTTGTTTCCTCCTTGGTGCTTGGCTCAGCCACAAGTTCGACTGACAGTGCCTGGAATTCGAACAAAAGCCGAACTCTCATCACCAGCTCTCAAGCAACTTTCGCTGATCATGCTGTAAAAAAATACAGTGATCATACCCATCTATACACTGATGGTTGAACCACCATGGACGGTTCTGCAGGATCAGTGTTTTTTCCTGCGAAAGTCTCCACCTTGAAGTTCAAGACATCACACGAGACGACATCGACAATCGCGGAGCTTGCTGCTCTTCGTAGCGCACTTCGCATAATTCGTGAGGAACCACCTAACAAATGGAGTGTTTTCAGTGACTCCAAGGCAGCTCTACATTGCTTGCTTTCCGCCTTACGCCGTGGACCCTACGAACAACTAGTCCTCGAAATCCGAGAGATCCTTCATCGCCTCGTCGAGCAAGGACACGACGTCACCTTTCAGTGGCTCCCTAGCCACTGTGGCGTAATGGGCAACGAATATGCTGATGAAGCTGCCAGATCTGCTCATGAAGACGGCGCACAGGAACCAATCCCGCTGTCAAGAACAGATGCAGCAGCGAAACTTCGAGTGCTTGCAAACGATGCCACACAATCGTTGTGGAACACACCTAGTTTGCAACACACACGTCTGCATCGACTGGACCCCTGTCTTCGACTTCGACCTCCACGTGGACTATCCCGACCCGAAGCAACGGTACTTTGCCGATTGTGGCTTGGTGTCGCATTTACAAAGTCGTTTACTTTCCGCATCGGATGGGAGGATAGTGCTGCGTGTGACCACTGCGGCGACGAGGAAACAATCGAGCACGTACTTTGTCACTGTCCCCAATACAGCGCACATAGGCAGTCACTCGCGACCGCCCTGGCACCGTCTCGACGACCGGCCGCTTTCGGAGCAGACAGTCCTGGAACACCGGCCTATACAGTCGTCCCACAACAAGTCAGTCAAGGGCACTCTTGAAGTTTTTGCGATCGAGTGGACTTTCTGACAGACTATAGTTTTCACAGACGTTTCCAACCTCCTCCTATTTTTTTTCTTTAATTTTTGTTTGTGACTGCTTTTTCTCTTCCCTATCCTTTCCACCTTTCATTTCCCCTTCCCCCAGTGCAGGGTAGCAAACCAGAATCTTTTTGGGTTAACCTCCCTGCCTTTCCCACCGCGTTTCTCTCTCTCTGCAAACTGTATCTATTGAGGCATCTAAAGCAAACATTATTGATGTATTACACACCACTCCGAAATATATGAATAATTAGTGAGTTGGACTTTTGCAAACCCCTTAAACATTGTAAGTTGTAACCTCGCATATCACATTGGTCTGCTTTAGAAACTCTATAAACAGTTGCAGTATATAGAACTGTGATATATCTGCTTTTATGCAGAGTTATGAACTTGTAAACTTCACGTTTAATTTCTTGTTAAAACACAAGTTTTGGCTATTGTTGTAGAACAATTGAAGCCCAATATCAAAATTTTTCTTCCTACAGTCGGTAGAATTAATTTCTCTCTTCAGTGCAACACATTCCCTTCAAATAAGTTGTCTAATGTGAGCATTTCTGCATTTCACATGTAACTGAATAGGGAGACCAAAGCTGGAATGAGTAAGGGTGACAAAAACTCATTGAGCTACACATGTAAAGAGCCGTTTCTTATTTTAAATCTGGAGCATTCATCACCATTCTTACGGGCCGATCTCGGCGATCGTGTAGCTTAAGATTATGTGCCACAGGGGCGACTAGTTACGTACACTGGGTATATTTCATTAGTACAAATATTTTGTCTCAGTTATTACAAATACTTGAACTCGTTATAACGAAGTAAATGTAATCCTCGTAGATCCATGTATCTAAACCCTCATTTTAACGAAGTGAAATTGTTCTGCCAAAGGATATAACGAACTAAATTACAAGAAACTTTATTTCAATATCAATAATCAACCAATCAGTTACAGAGTACAGTGTACTGTACATTGATCATACATGTCAGATAAGGAGCAGGGTTAGCAAAAAGGCAATTTAATGCCTGACAAAGTGCTGTAACCTGTCCCAGTCAATAAAGTGCACAAGGATCAGTGATGTATACATGTTAAAAAATTAGAAACGAACAAGCAGCCACAGTTACACAATTTGTGATGACAGTACATAAAACATCGTTTCGAGGCCTGTTTGCAAGACTCAGTTGATAACAATAGTGTATTATAACATTTTTTTTTTATAGAGACAAAGCAAGGAATATGTGTAAATATCCAGACTTGTTGAATACAGGACCATGCTATTACTATTCACTAAATGAAAATGTGACAGATTCACGTCAATTTAATCTCCGTCAAATTAATCTCCGAAACCAAACAATATTTGACCGTTGCGCGCCGAGTACATCGCTTTCCGCGGGGTTCGGCCCTCGTTCGCCGCTGCAGTCAAAACTCCCGCGTCGAATACGCCGTCGAGCAACACTGGTCTTTCTCTCTACAACTGCGCACATGCCGCAGCTCACTGTCGCTATCGCACTTCTCCACTAACCTCCTGGATTTGGCTGGATGCGCGAGCCGCGCCACGCGCATCCAGGCAAATCCGCAGTGTATTCACTTCGGCGCGCAGGTACGGCGTTCTAGTACACTGTAGCGCAGGCAGGCGCAGCTGCGCATGGTCTCCTATATCTTGTCTGAATCTTGGGAGGTCACGTGCAAGCCTGCGTGAGTCGTGCCATGCTGCGCGGCGACGTGCCGCTGTGCGTAGGATGAGTGCATTAACTTCTTTCTCTACAGCGCGCCGTGCAAGCAGCTGCAGCTGGGCCTAGCTTCAAAGACCTCCCCGGCGCAATCTCGTGGGTCAAGCCCAGGTGGTTGCATTCGCTTCTCCCTGTGGTGTGCCGCGCGGTCTGGCAGCTGGGCGTGACCTCCGAGGTCGCATTGGCATCGGTGCAATCTCGGAGGGTGCGGCTGAAGTTCACTTGCCTCCTCGATCCCACAGTCCGAGCGCTGTGTTGTGGGCCATGTGCTGCTCGATCGCGACGAGCCTAGTGGGAAGCCGAGGCGAAGGACCACCACAATGGAACAGAAGGCAGCTCTGGAAAGGCTGTTGCATCAGGTGCTAGGTCGCGTGTTGCACAGGCCGAAGATTCTTTGGTTGTTTAATTCAAATTTCATCGCATGCGTGGCCGTGTAGCAGTTCTGCAGGCCGCAGAGCCGCCGTCTTATTCCCATGCTTACATTTGTGCATCCCATTGGCCATATATTGCAATAAATGTCAATAATAGACATAACGAAGTAACGAATACAACGAATTCCAGCTCCCCTTCAACTTCATTATAACGAGGTGCGAAGCATAACTGCGAGTTGGCCTAGTTGGAACAGATTCATTTTCTTAAAATTTTTGTGCAAACAAACAGGGACGAAGAAAAAGGAGAACACAAGGATGAGCAGTCCTTGTGCAGTCCTTGTGTTCTCCTTTTTCTTCGTCCCTGTTTGTTTGCGCAAAAAAAAAAAAAATTAAGAAAATGAACGAGGTTCGACTGTATAAACACTACAGCCTCCACTACAACGTCTACAACATAACCGTTTACTACACAACAGCTACTCTATTCGTACATCCGTTGTGTGTAAGTCACGAATGCTTCGCATTACTAGACGTCAACTACAGTTGAGTCTGTGGAATTTTTGCCATCCTCACTTCCCAGAATAGCAGACAGCAGTACCGCTCCTCAGTGAACCTCTTTGATGTCAACTTGGGTTCCCCGATATGTGCTCTTCATAATAATCATCATAACATGTAGAACATATCAGTGCTAATTGCGCACTCATCACAAGATAGATTGTTAATCGCATTAATGTTGCCAATCATCTGTAAAGGATGGATGCTCCACAGAATTATTTCTTTTTGACACTTTGACTTTCCTTACCCTACTCTACCCTACACCAACTTACTCTCCTCCTCTCCCATTGAAAAAGGGTGAGCTAGTCATACCCAAAAACGCTGCCAAAGAAAACAGTTGCTGCCTCGACGGAGACAAGTCTCCTTGACAAAGCATTGGCTTCAAAGACATTCCTCAATGCACCACTGTTATTCAAAGAACGAACCAGACATGCATGGTGCCCAATGTGTCCAGTTTCTACTTTATTTATCCTCGTCCAAAATGCACTACGTTTACTGCTCTGACGAACCATCATCAAGCACGAATAATAGCAACAATACTTATATGAGAAGCACACGCTCGTCTATCATTGGGTCAGTCCGTGTGCATTGCATAACTCTTCTTGTGAAACTTTCAACTCCTACAATCCTCGCAGGAGCTGCAAAAGGCGGCAGGTGAAAGAGTGACTAGTACACTGACTCTGTACAAATTGTGATCTTTTAATTCGTCACACGGTGAATTCGGCGGCGACTAGGTAATCCTGATGCATGACTGCTTCTTCGGTTTCCCCTTCCTCCTCTCGTGGCTCCTCGGTGCCGTCCACCTCGGCAGGTTGTTGCACCCCCATAGTGCCCTCTTCCATGCTCACCTCCTGCATTCAAGTACACCGACGCTTTGCTTGGTACAAGAGCCAAGTACAAGTGATAGACGGCATGAACAGCAAATATGAGGTGAAGAAGTGTAGTGAATTTCACTGTGATCCAATTACATAGGGAGATTAGCATGCAAGTTAGATGTTTTACATCCCCTCATTCCGGGAGTTGTTGTGCTTTCTTGGGGTTGTGTCAATCCACACACTAAAAGAAAATATTAAGTGGAGTTAGATTGCAAGATTAGGTTTCTGTCATACCAAATTTGCAGCAAGAACAGAGCTTTTGTATGCAAGAAAATGACCTCTCCTGTGACGTCAGCACTGGCTGATTCATAGAGAAAGGTCATGTGGAGATTACGTCAACTTGTCCAATCTGGCGTGGCGGTTCGAATTGAGGAGCAGCAGCGGTACCCTTGGGGGCAATTTACTACACAATGAAGTGATAGCATTGACACACAGAACCGATGATAGACTTCTTGACTAATAATTTATTGATCTAGCTCGACTTAACATTTTCCTTTAGTGTCCCTTTAAAACACTGTTTTCTAGCACAAAGATTATTTAAGAACAGCTTAGAACAGGACAGAGAGCACATCTCCGATCTGTTTGGCATGCTTTCTCCTCTGAAGCCGTTGGTGTGTTCTGCAGCAGTACTATTCTCAAGCCATCGCTTTCGGGAATGCAACTGCTTTCATGAGATTTCACGTGACTCGGCACCGGATGTGTCAGTGTATACGTCTGATAGCTCCCTAGAACTGTGAAAAGTTGATGAGCTAGACACAACACCAGAATTGGCGTTGGCCGGCCGTATACGTCGACGTGTCCGATGTTGAGTCGGGTGAAATCGCGTGAAAGTGTCTGCATCTCCGAAACTGATCGCTCGATAATACGATCGCTCCCCTGTTCTTAGTCATTTCTGTTTAATTTTTCACTACAAGACCATGCACCTCTCCTGAACAAAGCGAAGCCGAATCGACCTACAGCTCGACGCAAAGGGACACTGAACATGGCAAATCAGTTCTGCGGAAGTCCCCGACGTGGAGGAAAGTTTACGAAAGAGAAAATAGATCATCCACCCAAGTGTAACACATAGGGTTTGAGGGCTTTCGTACTGTAAAACCAAACGTTTTTGTGCTATAGTCGGGTGAATGACAATACACAGAAGTTCCCATATTCTACGGAACTGATCTCCGATATTCTTTGCAAACCAAGCAATGCCTTCGCTGTGCTAGGGCGCACTGCAAGAAGGTCAGCACAGAGGCCCTCACAAGCAGTTTCCAAGACTCGTACGAAAACCCGCATTATGCAAGAACGTTTCCAGCAAGCCAAACAGCTCCACACCATTATTGTCTCATCAGGGTTTTCAGGGAAGGACACATCTTCCGGCCCGCAGTAGTCATGCTCCAGCTGCACCTGGCATGAGGCATTTTCAGCCAGTAGGGCCTGTGGAAAACAAAGAGCAAAAAACGTGTTTAGCTACTGCATACTGCTACATACAACTTCAAGCATGAATTTAAACCGTGTGAACCTTTCCCTGGCGCACACCATAAAGGGCCATTGGAGAGAAAAATAATTTTAGCTGTGTTAGTACATCACACTTCTACAACACCAAAAAATTTAGTGCCCTTCCACTCTGTGAAGAAGAACGACCAGCAAAGCTGTTATATGTTATTCAACAATCACAAAATTATATATATGTATGGCTATATATATATGCAATTAAAGCATCAAGACAAAGACACCCTAATCCACCTTAATTCTCCTTAACTGCCCTTAATCTACCTTAATCCACTCTAGTCCTCCTTCATCCACCTTAGTCAACCCTAATCCTCCTTAATCGACCTTTTAATCCACCCTAGCCCTCCTTAGCCGACCTTAATCAACCCTAATCCCCCTTAATCAGATTTAATGCTCCTTCATCCCCCTTAATTGGTGGATTGGTGGGTAGATTGTGATGTAATGGTTGTCCATCACTGGTTTTGACACTTATGTTAAGGAACCTACATACATAGGCTACTGTGGATTCAATTTTGTCAATTCAAGTGTCAACGCATGCACTATTAGTCAGAACCTGGCCATATATAGCTTCGCTCTAAAAGTTAGGCACACTCAACTGCAGTTGACATCTACGTAATGTGAAGCATTCATATTTTGGCAGCGAATGGTTCTCATGAATCATACAACTCTTCTGCAGTGAACGGTCAATGCTTTTGAGACATGTTGCGAACGGATGCAGAGTGCAGTGGCATGGTATTTGTTGTTGTGACACCCAGTGACCCAAGTTGGCATTAAAGAGGTTCACTGAAGAGCAGCACATACGCAGTGGCATCTACTCATGCAAAACAACCACATTTTTAGACTGCATTATCTTCAAGATTGGCCCACAAGGACGGCCAGATGCCCATTACAGAAAACTAGCTTAAACATTTCAAGAATGCTTCCCATTAAATGTTCGTCTCATTGCAAGATGAGGCTAGGTATGCCAGAAAAGATGCAAAAGCGAAAGACGGGTGGTGACACTGCCTTGAAGTTCTCATGCCAACTCGCCGTGACATGGAATTGACGGTGTCTGCTCGGGCCTAGACTAATTTTTATCCGCAAAGATGGGCTACATTGCACTAAACCAGAGCCCGTGATGAAACTTGGCAAGTCTCCAGAACTTTTACTGCGCTACAATGACCCAAATACTATGGGAGAACACTTCCGTGATGCTACACTGATGTACCGGCTTTGGGGTCTTAGTGCAAAATTTACGACATGGAACTTTCACCATCATTTGCTCTTCTAATAATCCACATATCACCGCAAAATCAGCTGAAATAGTTTCGAAAGAATATTTCATTGCTCTAATTTGATTTAGTGTTTCTCTTCAGTGCACTGATTCCATGTTTAAGGGAGGACGCGGGTTCTAGAATGGTAAAAAAAACGTCCGAAAAATAGATTTTTGGAAAAACGCATTTTAGGAATGTTTGAGCCTTCAAGAACCTGCCCTCAAATTATTAACCCCTATTTCGATCGGTAAATAGGAAAAAGTCGGCTTTCGAAATGCCACGGGAGCCACGAAACGACCTGCGGCAGGCAAAATTTGTTCAAACTTCCCGCGGGCGCAGCCGCCATCTTGGGTTTGTTTTGTAGCTGTTTTCTTTGTGAGCATTTTGCACCAGCTCAAAATGGTGCCACTCAAGCTGAACGACCGCTCTCGCCGCTTTTCTGAAGGGTGGTTCCGGGCCTCTGATTGGGCGGAGAGCGCGCGCGCGCATGGCGAGCCCCCTCGTATTGCGCCTCCCATTGGCTGGCGCGGCCACCGAGGCAGCCATTTTGCTTTTTATTTTTGCTTTGCGTGTGCCGCCGTATCAGTCCTCGGTTGCTCCCAGTTTCTCGTGGTCGTTTGCTACGCTTGCGTTCACACGGCTCACGCACCATCTTTTCGTCTTGCGCTCTTCCAAAGATGACGCGTTAATCACACGGAAAGAAATCATAGCGTACATGGAATACACAGCTGAAGATTGTGGACTAAGGCGCACTGCCCGAACGGCCAGAACTACCGCGTCAGAAGCAGCACATCTAACGTTGCCGTTGATCTACTGGGCATAGCTGCGGTCCATCTGATGTCATCGGATCATCAGCCAGCACGTCCAGTGGCACCCAAAACTGCGTTGATATGGCATACTATTCAGCGCAAGACCGCATTGATATGGCGTACTATTCAGCGCGCTGCCCGAACGGTCGGAACGGCCGGAACCACCTGTTGCATCTGAAGCGGCACGTTAACGTCGCCATTGATTCTACTGGGCATAGCTGCGGCCCATCTGATGTCATCGGATCGTCAGCCAGTGCGTCCAGCGGGATCCAAGACCACGCTGATACGGCATACTATTCAGTGGGCGAGTCGGCTGAGCGCGCGAGAAGTGTGGCGATCTTGAAGGAGTGTCTGGAATCACAGTGCGCAACGGAGCGGAAATTCAAGCTGCTAGTCGCAACAGCTTCGGAGGTCGCAAAATGAGCATCTAGACAGTAATGATCTCAAGGCTAGGCTTTCAAAACGGCACAAGCCAGCAAAGGACCCTGCATATGCAGCCCTGGCATGATGTAGAGCAAAGTGGTGTTGAATGACAATAATCAATTTAGGTCATTCAATAAATATTACATGCATGCGTGCTTTTGACTTGAACATTGTGTACGTTTATTTGTCTATGAAAAGGCTACTTTATTATACAATTTTTGTATTCACTAAGCTTGCAGGCCACTGGAACGGGCACATGAAGTGGTAAATGTAGTTTTTCATGCTGGTTTAGGGGCAGTACATGGCTTTATAACAAGCTTTTCCAAGTTTTCTGGCAGGGTACAGTCATATATTTGGTACAGTCATTCTCGTGAAGAATAGAGCTACAAAATGATGTCATTAATATTGCTGTAGCTGGATTCTAGAAAAAGTTGCAGCTGTCTAAACTTCAAATGCGTTTTTCTTAGTTTGATGTTTTTACACACCGCACTGAGTCTTACTGGGATTTTTTCTATGATGTTGTGGAGTGACAATAACAAGTTTGGTATCAGTGTATTCGTATTCTATCGGGTGATATCTAGCGTGTGATGCTATTTCTGTCACTCTAGCATCATTTTATAAATTCCAATCAAAAGTAATAATGAGTGAAAATAAGAAAAATATATTCACAGTCAATGTTGGTCTGCTTTCTTACCTTTAGAATGCTTTGAAACAAATAAAAATACTAGCATCACCCCCTAGAGCAAGTCTTTGGCATTAAAGTCATGCTCTTACTTTTTGTCTTTGACAAGGAGAAATTGCCAAAAAGACCTGTAAGAAGTACTCATGAAATTTATTTCCAGGCTTTAATACCTTCTGAACTAGAGTAGCTATCAAAAAACTAATTATAGATTTGAAATCAGCATGAAAATTTGGTCTAAACAGCGAAGTTTAGTTAAGATAGAACCAAAACTAAAGAAAACGTTTTTAGAACCCACGTCCCCCCTTAAATGGCTCACTAATAGTATGCCCACTGTCTTGATCTCACTTCCGTACGCCACACTGCAGTGTAGTGACACATGATCAATGAATTGCTAGATCAATTGACAGGCTCTGCACACAAGTATACAGCCTATGGCAAAACAACAAAGACCAACTGCCCACTACCGACAATGGCCTTTACCTTACTGCGATAAGCCACATAGGAGGCATGGTGACAGGGGGGGAGGAGGGGGGGGGGAGGGTGGAGTCCAGCCTTTGGCAATTTGCAAAGGCTGGAATGTTCCCCCACCCCAATGTCAGAAAGTCAGAGAACCCCTGCTCTGACATGCAATTGAATGCTAATTTGGGCTGGTTGGTACATGAAGAAGTTTAATCGAGTAACAGTGCGAGAGAGCGAACAGACAGAAGGAAACGGACGAAGCGCTGTTTCCTTCTGTCTGTTGTGTCTCTTGTGCTATTACTCGATTTATCTGCTCTCAAACATTTCCATAAATAAAAAAAAAATTAAAAGGCACGCAAGAGAGCAGGGAAGGCCCACCTGTGCTAGGTTTGTGCGTGCGAAGAGGCCACCTTGGTCGTCCAGTTCCTCATCCCCTGGCACGCACCAGGAGAAGTCGCCCGCTGGCTCCATGGCCAGTGTTGGCTCGTCTGGCAGGTCGTACCAGATGTCGCCTTCGTCCACGCACAGATTGTGGATCATGGCACAGATGGCCACCACCTGGGGTTGGAGGACGACCAATGACAGAGAGACTTACATAGTAATTTTGACAGCCTAAAGTCGTTTACTGAGCAAAGCAGTTTAACAGTGTGATGACCACCTCATGATGACAACACTTATGATAATGTGACGACAACTGCAACGATGATGAAGACAGTAGTGCGACGATGAGGGCGGCACAGCGACGCCGTTTTTGAAAACTGCCGACTCGGTAGCTTTTGCCAGTATCTAGCCTGGTGATCGGAACGATTTGAAGTGCATTACACTACAGCAATACACTGTATTGCTGTAGCTATAAGGCGAGCTATAAAGCGAGCTTTTTCACCCAGAATCCTTAGCCTCAAAGTCACCCCCCCACCTTATACGCAAGTTTTGCCTTTAGGTGTGGCTTCATGGCGTTGTGAATTTCTTACAGTGTGGCTTTACGGCAGCGCGTGCCGGTATGCCGTGAAGCCACACCTAAAGGCAAAATTTGCAGATAACTCGCACTCTGCATGGTGAAGCGCCATTCCCCCCCCCCCCATTTTATGGTCGCCATATGGCGTTCTGAGTGTGTTTGTAATTCAGCATTTCAGGCAATCCCTACCGAGTCTGAATAATTCGTTGGATACTCTATTGCCTTACAATAGTGTGCATACTTAAATTTTTTTTTCTTGGGTCCCCGAACTGCATCCTCACCTTACAATCGTGACCGCCTTATAATAGAATAAATATGGTATATGGATTTGCCTAAACTTCGACCTTCTTGCTATAAAAAGCATTGCGACTTTCCAAGTCAATAATCTGCAATGAAATTATGCATTATAAATGAATATAAATAAACATATAAAATTCAGACACAGGGCTCCCAGCACAGAAGTCCGATATAGAAACCATTACGCCAAGGATGCATGTGTCGACAAGTGGCATAAAACACCCTTAAAGGGGTCCTGAACCACCCCTCGGGCTTAGTGAAAAAAACACAGTCGGCAGATAGCATACGCTGCTATGAACATCCCAGCCAAATTTTGCAATCGAGTGCAGGTTACGTGGAGCGTGAAGTCACCTTATCCTTGAACACTCTTTTTTTCAAATGAGCCCTTCTCCTCGCCTAATTGTGTGCCACGATGACGTTCAGTAGGCATAGTGTTGTGAGCACCGCTGTAGCCTTCAAAGTGCAAGGCAATTGAAGAAGGACCGAGAGCACCACGAAGAGGATAAAAGGCAACCTTTGATTATCTATAGCTCCACTTCTGGTGAACGCAATGAAATACTTTTTGCTGCAAGTATTTCTGAAATACTAGTGTATTTTAATGTCAAATGCATTTCTCGACTGCGATAAAAAATGGTTCGGACCCCTTTACGAATTTCCCACGAGCAAGCCAGTGTGTTGAGACACTACGCACGTTTTGATTTGGTAACTCGACAGGATGGAACCGCTGCAATCAGCAGCGATTATGTGTGCTTGCAGAGTCCTACTGCCTTCTGCATTTCAAAAAAGTACAGATTGCTTTGAAATTTAGGCCAATGAAAGGCAGGTAGAACATAATAAACAAAGCCACAGGAGCATCTGAATCCACAAGCACGAATACCAGACAAATCCATGTACTAACAATCATTCCCATGGTGGTAGAAATGATTGCACCGCCAGAGTTATCCCTCTAGTAATTATTTTAGGAAACTCTATGGCATGCACCTTCAACCTGTCATGCCCACGCTCATGCACTACGGGTTTCTGCGTACCTTTGCTGTGCGCTGTCTGACTGTCTGCAGGCGCCTCTCGAACACGAGCCTCCACCGGCCCGTTATTTGGGTGAGTGCATCGTGCAGCACCGTCAAAGCTCGGTTGCAGATGGCGTTGAAGCTGGCTTCAGCTTCGTCTTGGAGGGGCTTGCGGAAGGGCGACAACACCGTCAAGGGTTCCATCAGGCACGGGTAGCCTTCTCCCCCAATCAGAAAGTATCCCTGAATAGTGCATAAGAGAAACCGAGATTGCTTTGGAACTCTACATAATTTGGTACAGTTAAACCTAGATATAATGAAGTTGTACCTGCAGCGAAAAACTTAATTAAATTGCGAATTTCATTACTTCGAGGTTTTAAAGTTTCCGCATTAAAGACAACTTCACAAATTCCCCGAGTATTCCTCGTGGATAGCATCTTATAAGTAAGCACTTATAAACAAATTGAAAGAAGGTTAGGTCATAATAGCCCGGCTATGAGTACCAGCGCGTGCGGTGCAGATCGCGCCCAGAGGAATGCATCGACGTGGCTCACGGCGTCCGAGATTTGCACGTGTTGCGTCGCACGGTGCCACAAATCTTGGACACCATAGCTGACCACGCTTAGTGCCTGGAGCAAGCACCCACAAATTAAAAAACAAAAGTGTGAAAAGATACAGATATCGGTTCTGAGCCCCCCCTCCCACCTCCCAAAGACAGTCAGTTTCACCAGAAAGGCGGAGAATTAATCGTGACAACGAAGAGACAACTACACGAAGTAAGATTCGTTGTTTTATCGGTGCCACATGCGCCCAGGCATACATTAACAGATCTCACTCGATAACCACGAACTCGAAGTCACAGCGTGAGCGAGCGCTTAGCACTGTGTCTTGGAAACTTGAGATTATGCGACCGCCAACACTAGATGCGCTAACAACAAAATGAGCGTGAAGGCCCCAACCACTTCGGCACCGGCCTTCGTACTTGCAGCAGAGAGATTACCTCCAAGATATGGCACTTGGCTCGTGCATGAATGCGGCAAGGAGGCGAAGGCAGATAGGCACGCCTTCCTACCCCCCCCCCCTCCCCCAGCGCGTCACGGGATTGTGGGTTCTGTAGCTATCCACGGCAGCCGCGTTCTGATGGGCACAGAATGCAAATAAATGCTCGTGCAGTTATATTTAGTGCAAATTAAAATTTTTTAAAAATAAACACGTTACCATTCGTTCACTTTTGCACAAGGAATCGTCAGCTCTCGTGTTTCTGTAAGTTGTTTGTTTACCCACTCGACAAATGGCGCCGCGGTGTTTCCTGCCTACTGCGAAACGGCGTGTGCGCTTTGACAGCGATTTTTCTGCTCGAACTTTTCATGCAGAAGGACGCTTGAAATAGCTTTTGCCTTGGCCGACATAGTCTTTTGCTAGATTTACTGCCATACACACAGGCTCTAAGTACATGCTTGAAATGGCTGAAAACTTTGTTAAATCGAAACCGTGTCATAAAGTTACTTTGTTAATACACGGTTTTCTATGCAACTAAGATCGGGAAATGAAAATAGTTTGTTACATCGTGAACTTCGTTAAATTGAGGTTCGTTAAAGGGATACGGACACAAAAGTTGGCGGGTGGTTTTTTGCGTCGGAACAAAAGTTGAACTGTTGAAAATGATGAATACAACAAGCTGTTTTGAAAAAAAGAACGAGAAACATCTTTTTTTTTTTGATTTTCTGTTGCACCTTGCCTCCAAGTGGCCACCGGCAGAAGCTGAAATTTAGCGTCACAACACTCAACCGCGCGCGTGGCCAAGGTCGGCCACAGCCGTCGCAGTGTTTCAGGGGGTGTCAGTCCCTTGCAGCGTTTGTTTAACCCCTTTCGGCGATCTTTGCACATGGTCCGCCTGAAACATTATCCCCGTCAGTGCTCCACGCAGGTGGTGCGTCTTACACGCGCCTTCCCGTGGTCGTCGCTCGGTATTGACGCGTTCGTCGCGGCGGAAGGAAATGCCCAGACATTGCTGAACAGCATTGTCGGTTGTGACAAGCCGTTGCACACATTTCCCAGAGACGAGAAGGTGCGTAAACTTTGGATACCTGCCTGTCAGCCATCACGCCCAGCCTGGAGACCTCTAAAAAATGAATTCATTTGCGCGGACCACTTCGTCGACGATGATTATGTGACCAGCCCGGCTGTGCTGAAAAGCCTCGGCATGCCGCTCAAAAGGCAATGCAGCCCGACGCTGTGCCATCGGTCTTCTCACGAAAACGCAAGACAGAAATGATCAGCGGCGCATTTGAAAAGAGGAGGCGAAAAGATGTCGGTAATGTTTTTGTTCACTTGCAGCCTTCTTGACCAGTGTGAGGGCGAGTCTGGGGCGAGATGCCCGAGGCTGGGCACGAAGGCAGTAATGTCTTTAAAAATGTTGGCAAAGCATAGGAAAACAATACAAGGCTGGCGAGCGCGAGTGCGACTCACATGATCAGTCCTACATGGCAGCAGGGCAGACACACACAGCTCTGCTTCTCCACAGGCTAAAAGCGGGGAAAACTGGTGAGAACGCCAGACAGGTGCTGCCATCTGTCGGGCGGCTGGTGAAATGGCCGTGAGTCTCGGAGGTACTGATACCTCACAGCAGTTGCTCACACCGACGGCACAAGCTACTATTCGGTCATCCACGCAGTGCTAAAGTACCCCGCAGCTGCCTCGCCTGCGAGGAAATGACAAATAATTCTTGCACAAGTGTCTGGTGCAGAGCAAAATCTTTGCGCTACGGTTCGCGAAAACCTGACCGGCACTTCCACGGCCGCCTGCACTTTTTCGTTGCTTGACGCGGAAGGCTCGTAACCGTAAGCGGTAGTATTTCTTGCCATGTTGGAATGGTCCTCGTCTTCAGACGTGTACTCATCGCTGGTACAGGCACCAGAACTCGAATCCATGCTCGTGATGGCAGCGTGGGCGCGCTACGAATGACCGTGGCCGGCCGGCTGGCTATCCGACGAGGGTGTCGTGATGTCACGCCTTCCAACACCCGCGGATCGGGAGGCCAGGCGCGCACTCACAATAACGCCAAAAATAAAGCCATCGGCTCAAAAATGAGCTAAGTGACTACTTCTTTTCGCTGTAATCACACACTGAGGATTCATTTTCAGCATTTTCGTAAAATTTTCAGATTTTGCGTCCGTATCCCTTTAATCGAGGTCTGACTGCATATTTAACTTCATCTAAATTCTTGTCCATAGAACACCATGTATTTAGAACCTCAATATAGCAGAGTGTTTACACACAATTTTAACATAATGAAATTTCACCACTGCTGCGAAGGCATACCGAGACAATAAATGGAAACTTTCGTGGATGCAGATGGTCAAATAGTTGAATTACAAGTGGCTGCTTATGGACGCACCTCTAAAATCACACGTCGTGCAACCGAGAACGACCGCTGAAGCGGAGCAGCATCATATTCCGTGTAAAGTATAAGTGCGATAAGATGCTATCGTGCCTCGTGTGCTATATGTTTTGGTTGCGAGTGAAACCATGCGAGGGTGAGTTGAGAAGGGCGGTGGTATGATGAGTTTTCAAGGCCAGTTGAGTGTTTTCCTGCGTGAGCAAGGGGAAAGGGGGGGGGGGCAGGCTGACATGCATCTCCGTTTCTAGTGTGGCCGTGGCTGTGCATGGCTGTCAGCGCGGCTCCAGTTATTGTGGATCGCATAATGCGACTAGCATTGAGTGTTCTCAGCTGTGCTCTGCGCCGCTTCATACATAGCAGGCAACGCTATGAAGGCTAGAGCTATTTCTCTCACGTTTCGTATTCGCGACCAAAAGATAGTACATCACGTATGATGTAATTATCACACGGAAGGTGTCAGAGATCTCAACCTATTCATCACCAAACTAGTGGAGTGGCATGTTTACGCAACCTAAGGCCACAGCGCAGCACTCGCACTCGCAACCAAGACATAGTGCATTGCATGCTGGAAACACTAAGGAGCATAAATATTCGATTTTACGTAACCTTACGCCCACAAGTTGTAGTTGTAATATACAAAGTAGTTATTCCATGGAAAGTGTGGCAGGTCAAAATCAACGGCACTGCGAATTCCGCGGAGTGAGAATGCTATGATTGCACAGCTTCCGCAGTGTTATTTAAGTGTGAAACGGAGTATATCTGGCTTTAAAGGGCCCCTAAACCACCTTCGATATTTTTTAAAGATTTCAAGTAAACACGTGCATTGAGTTCAGAATGCCGTCACAATCAACGATGCCAAACGCTGCAGTGCTATGCGCCGCGGGCGGACTGCAAAATAAAAAAACAATGTCGTGCTTCTCTCCGAGCCTTTCCGGTATCCCCAGCGGTCGTCGTGATGTCACTAGGGTGCATCTGGTGATGTCAACGGGGGCGACGATGTCGATTGGTCGAGCAAGAACCTGCGACTTCCGGTTAGTCTGCTAGCAGGTACGCGCGCTCCTTGCTCTTCCTCGTCATGTTGCTCGCTTGTGCGCATTTGTGAATCTGTAAATACACCCCGCAACGCAAGTGCCAAATTGGTTGCGTTCCAACAGTCGTGCTTAGCAGTCTGATTAGATGCGCGAACAGAGTGCGACAGTGTTGGCCTTTCTAGACGTGCGCACAACACAGGGCCCATAGCGGCACGCTTCGCATGAGCGAAGGCCAGCACGGCAGCAACAGCAGGTAGGCGAGAAGCGCTGAGTCACGGCTAAAGCCCGTCGACATTACCGGCACGGTAACTCGCCGCATGCCGTTTGCCATTCGCAGGCCACCGTTCGGCAGCGGATTTCCTTGCCGCAGAGAGGACGAGACTGGGACCCATTTGTGCGGCAGCCTCGCCGCCGCTGAACGCTCGACGGCGCCTATATAATCTCTAGGCCGTTTTCGGGTTCACTTCAAAGCTAAAGCGGACGGCACTTAGTAATAAATTACCGACGCTCACAAGCCACAATATTTTCTTACCGTTGTTATCGCTCTTCGCAATAATTGTACACAAAGAAGAAAAATACGCTGATATTAGCGGCGCCGTCCGCTGCGATGCGAGCGCAGCCGAGCCGGTCATCTCCCGTCGGTAGCCATACACTGCAGCTGAGCTCAACAAGTATCGGAGCTCTCGTTCATGTTAAACGTCTGACAGTGGATATTGTTTTTCATAAAATGCACAGTTTATGAATTGGTTTATCTAGCAGAAATTATTTTGCTTGGAACAGAAGCTGCAGCCGATGTTTTCGTCGCCGGTGGCGAAGGTGCGCAGCTTCGCGGTTGTCGATTGGTCCGTCGATCGTGCTGCGGGCGGTGCGCCGGCCGAACTGCCATATACTTTGGACACCTCTCCCGCGGCAGACGTTCTACGGCACTGCAGGCCGGTTCACCGTCGATATATTTGCTGCTAGCATGGGGGTGCCTTAACCGGAAGTGGAAAGTGTTTTGAGAAACGCCTTGGCGATGACGTATGTCACGTGACATTTAGAGGAGCATTCGGTGAGGAGGAGAGACCAGCCGACGAGGAGAGTAGCGAAGGAAAGAGCTAAAAGAGCGAGGGCCGTGTTTCCATCATCAAATGCCGTGCACCTCCGCTATTACGGCAACATTTCGAAAAATTCTCGCGGCTACGTGTTTGTTTGTAGACTCGTGCACAACTGCAACACCACAACTAAATTTCGACCTCTGGGTGGTTTAGGGGCCCTTTAAATGACTTGTGTGATATTGTTGTACGTTCACGTAGCAAACAGCACAGATGTTGAGAACAGTGCATCTGTCCTGTTCGAATCACTTGTGCCATCACCTACACAGTTCGCCAGTTCAGCATAAGGTGGCTTTTGGGATCGTGTTGAGCAGCACATATGCACCGGATGTGCACTGCTGCCTGCACGTATCAGCTATTCACCTGTGGTGGGTAGCTGGCTTTCTCATAAAGTGGACTGGCCCGGAAGACGTCGACCGGCTCCATGTTTGCAGGGTATCCCACGGAGAAGTCAAGGAAGTGGCCACGGGAGTCACACAGGGCCTGCAACAAGGGGCCAATCAGAGAGCAATGGATGGTGCTACCTCTGAATCAGCTCGCGGATAACCGTGGCAGAAGAGCATTCTGGGCGCGCTGAAATTGTAGGGTTCTAGCACAGCATTACCACTTTGCTGTTACTATTACCGATACTGGCTCCTACGCCAGTGTATGCGTGGAGTTTACTTAGCTCTGGTATATGGCGGCGAGGCGTGAGAGTGCGTCAATTTCCACTCACCAGAAGGCACCACAGCATTGTTCAACGCTAAATGATGTGGCGCCAACTGTTAGGCGGAAGTAAACATAGTTTCCTGCCTTGGTGCCATCTCTATAGGTTGAAACAAACATGTGATCTCAATATTAATGACAAAACATCACTTATACTTTGTCCTCAGCGTGAGATAAGACTAAGCAATGGCTGGTTTTACCACATACTTTTTTGCCGTCACAAGGGAGATAAAGTAATCAAGTAATCCAGGTGTGTTAGGACCGAAGCGAGAAGCCTGGGCACTGCCATGGTGTTACACAACCACGATAACTGTTGGGAGCCATCCTGGTGAATTGTGCATGCGCAGTTGCGGCAGCCTGTAATGGTAAGATGGTAGTGCTATGCTTACGCACTCCATTGTTGCACAGTTTAATCTCTTCATTACGAATTCTGGTTCAACAATGTCTTCGTTATTCCCCGTCTGTGTTGCATAGAGCTTCATGCATCAAAATTACCGCCAGAACGAAGTCCAGGATGGGCACATTTTCGCCTCAGTGATATTTTCGTGGAGCAAGGCTAAACATGGTCACCTCCTAATGAGAAAAATATGCATATACTTCAGAGCAACTCTTGCGACTTGTGATGCTAAGGAAACAACGATGACAAAATAAAACATCAAAAACCAAGTTAATCCCCAAAAGCTTAACAAATTATTTTTGATACGGTGAGCTTGATACCTACAAATTATGATTTAGGTGTGGAAAACTTAATGCAAAGCCCATACAATAAAAGCTTGTTAATGCAGATTTCACGGGACCAAAAAAAAATGTCCGAATTAACCGAATGTCGAATTATCGAGGGTATCAAGAAAACAATAAACAAATGCTTACTACGTCAACACGCTCTTATTTGCAGTATGAATCAGCAAATTATGTTTTTATTTTGCATAAACGCAATGCGGAAGCTGCAATTCTCGTCATCTCACGACTGATTAGAGCTTGCAGCGGCGAAGGTCTCGTGACTTCTTTCACATCGCGGCCACGGCGCGCGTCTTCGTCTGAGACGTGCTTTTCACTAGCGCGCGCGCATCCCGTTTATTTTTTCACCAATGTCGCCGGGTCGCTGCCCATCGGGATGTAGACGGTGCTCTTTATTCTCGAAAGCTTTGCACTGAGTAAAAACGAAACTATTGTTTGCCGCAACCGCGGCCGTTGTCAACGCGATCATGCACGGCGACCTTGCGGTTCTGAAGGCGCGCGGCCGACGCACGCAGAGTCAAACCGAAACTACTGTTTGCTGCAACTGCGGACGAAACCGTGGTCGATATCGACGCGATCATGCATGGCGACTACCGAGTTATGAAGGCATGCGGCCGACGTGTGTACCGAGTCAAAACGAAACTACTGTTTGCCGCAACCGCTACGGACGTAATCGCAGCCGCTATCGAGACGATCATGGATGGTGACTACGCAGTCACAGTGCTGCCAACCAAATTTTGGGAAATATCCTATGTCACAGTCAAAATTACCCTACTTTACCCTACACAACTTTTTTTATTACCCTAAATTTAACCCTACGCCAAAAATATCACAGTATAATAATAATTAATTACAGACATATACTTCACAGTATGACGCGATAGAAGTGCGGTGGTGCTAAAGTCGGTAGCGACTGTCTTGGAGTGTGGATAAACAATGGGCCTGAGTACCTAACGGAACATGAAAAATATACAACGGCTAAAGTTAGCAGGAATGCAGCTGTGATAAAAAATATGGCCCTGTGGAATTACAATAGGTACAAAGTGGTGAGAGGGATTTGTAAAGGGATGATGGTCCCTGGTTTGACTTTAAGCAATGCGGTCCTGTGCATGAGATCAGAGGTTTGAGCAAGGTTGGAAGTTAAGCAGCGAGGGGTAGGTAGGCTTGCTTTGGGAGCACACGGAAATACACCAAATCAAGGGGGTACATTCCATCAATGACGGTTACATTCCAAATCAATGACGTCCATTCCATGTCACCCTGTGGGTGACATGGAATGGACGTCATTCGAGGGCAGGGAAGCTAGCAGCAAGATAGAATTTGAAGAGCGATTGAGAGAAATGGTGGAAAAGCAGTGCGCAAGGAGAGTTTTCAGTTATTTGTACATGAGGAATGTTGACACAAAATGGAGGAAGCGGACCAGAAAATTGTCAATCAAATATTTGGACTACAGGAGGGGTGCAAACCAAGAAGCAGCGGTTAAGAAAAAGGTTAAAGAAACAGGAAGGGGTCTGTGGAAAACAAGGATGCAGATGAAATCAGCACTGGGAATATACAGAACTTTTAAGCCAGAAATTGCGAAACAAAATATCTATTATAATTCTAGGGGAAGCTCTTGGTTGTTTGAAGCCAGGACGGGAGTATTGCGGACTAAGATGTACCGAGTCAAGTACCAAGGTATAGACACGTTGTGCTGTGCGTGTGGAGAAGAAGAGGAACGGCTGAACACCTCATACTTTTCTGTAAAGGCCTTAACCCTACAGTGCAAAGTAACGGGGCTGATTTTTTCAAAGCATTGGTGTTTAGGGACAGTGGAGGCAAAATGGACTTTAAGCGGGTAGAAATAACCAAACGGAGGTTATCTGATTGGTGGCTAAAATCAAGGCAAGGGTGAAAGTTCACCCTACACACAGTACAAAATATGTTAATAGTCAAGGCTAGGTGGCGTGTGCCACCGCCCGATTTAAAGTGTTCAGCCTCATTCATCTATCCATCCATACTGTCATCGAAATATTTAGCAAAAAAAAGCGCATATCAAAAGCGAGCGTACTGCGCCTTAGCGCTCATCGTCTCCCAGAAGTGGAAGGGAGAGAGAGAGATTAAAGTCTTTATTGAGCAAAATACTGTGGTGTGGCTTGCTAGTCAGGTGTGCGCTGTTGTGTTGCATATAGGAAGTGGCCATAACAAAAATTAAAGGTAGCAAATCAAGGTAAGCAAAGCCGGCCATACCACAGGATCGGCCCACGGCGCCGTGCAGTCGCAGAGAGCTCCGATTCTGACGGCTCCTAAACTGTGCATAGGAAGGTGGGCGAGGTGGTTTGATTTCATGATGTAAAATTATTATGTCGAAACTGGTTTAGTCCTGAGAATTCATTCCAAGTGAATACGCCTTGCGAACTCGGCGGCTATAATTCGTAGAGTGAAAGATGTGCCATAAAATAATTAATTAAAAGGTTAATTAGTGTAATTATGGTAATTCTTCAATTAGGCGTTTTGATTTCTCGTGGAAGTAATGGCCGCCTCATCGAGTAGTTTAGATCAAGGATTATAACTGTGCTATCTGCCACAGGCAATCTTTAAAAATTTGGTTCAGCTAAAATGAAAAGCCCTGTATATTTGCATGCTAAATGACATCATAAAACCATATTGTACAAATCGAGGTAAGTGCATGCGCACCACCAGAAAAATAGTAGCACAGGCAATGGGCCGGATTACTGATGGTCCCGTGGGAGAAACAAACATTTCGGCCTTTTATTGCTTATATACTGCAGCTGATTAAACCTCGAGAAGGTGAGGCTGACAGATACGGTACAATCTGTAAGTAAAAAAAGATTTTTTTTTTTCTTACAGGCCGGGCCTGGTCATGCACACGCGGGCCCTAGCTAAGCTTAGTAATGAACGCCCGGGACCGGGCTGGGCCCGGGCTCAGTAACACGGGCCCGGGTCGGGCCCTGGCTTGGAACCACGGGCCCGGGCCGGGTCCGGGCTGGTCTCGGTCATGTACGCCTGGGCTGGGCTCGGGCCTTGTAAAGCAGGCCCGGGCCGCGCTCGGGCCGAAAAATCAGGCCCGTGCAGTGCTCTACTCTGCATTGCTCTCTCATATCAACAAAATACCCAGCGTCACTTCGGCTGAGCACTACATTAAAAATACTTGAAGATACTTTTTGCGCTAGCGCTCCTTGCTTTTAAAGCCATGGCTGACCGTAGGCCTATGCAATGCAAGAGCGGCTGACGCAGAGGAGAACGATGGAGAGTCTAGTGTTGCTAGTTGCGGAAGGCGGCATTCGCTGGCTAGCTTAAGGAGACTAGGACTACTAGGGCACCCAACAACCCCGTCAGCGTAAGAAGTGGTTCTGCGTTTAACGAAATCACGCATGTATAGGGTTTCCATACTACTTCCTTAATTTTGTGCGATGAACCTCTAACTGGATTAGATTGGGTTGGATTTTTTTTTTGCCAATGTGGCCTGACAAAGCGTTAGATGTGGGAACAGGACACAACAGCAATTTCAGGGAAATTTTCCCGTCAACCGTACAACCGGAAGGAATGGTTTAAATCCGGGAGTCTCTCGGGTAATCCGGGAGACTTGGCAGGTATGCACTGATGTAGAGGTATGTTTTTACGTTTCTGTCCTGCCATATCATGGACATACCTATACTATTTCCTTTTGGATGCGCGCAGTAATGTGAAGTTGGTGAGCTTTGAGGTAGTTTTTCAATCTGTTGTATATTTCTAGAAGCACATTTACTCTCTGGGCTTGATCAGTGCGGGTTTTTGTTAGCACACTGCGGAACGTGCCCCCTTCATGGGTGTGCTTGCGCCGTGCGATGAGCGTGCGTCCGCAGATGTGAAGACCGGGTGGCTCTCTCGGACTTTGTACGCCACTACAGCAGCAATTCTTCACTCAGATATTCGTGCTGTAGTGCAAGGCCACCACTCTTGTGCATTCCTGCAGGGGTGGGACTGCCCAAAGTCATTTCTGGAGCAATTTTTGGAGCAATTTTGGAGCAATTTTTGGAGCAAGTAAAATTGCGTTCTCGAACAGTTTGGAGCAGAGTAAATTTCATGTTGGAGCAACTTGGAGCAGGCCAATCTGAATTTCTGTGGAATAATGGAATATGGCAGCACACTTCGAAACCATGACGAAATAGAGAAAAAACCAACAAGAAGCTCATAGGAGAAGCGCACTTTCAGAATATGGAAAAGTGGTCGAGCGGCGGCACGGCGCATGCAGTTGTAATATATGAAGTAGTTATCTCGTACGAAGCACTGCAGATCAAAAACAACTGCAATGAAGTCGTGAACATTGTGGTGCATAAACATAAAACATTTCATGAGATTACACGTTGCATAGGACGAAATCAAACACAATTGTAAGCACCACCGATAGTTGTAGAGCATTTAATCAACCACTTCACTTAAGGTTCGCTACGCATACATTTCAGCATAGTATGTTTTTTTTTAGTTCGCATTTCTCGCATGCCATTTGCATTGCTTTTGCTTCGCAGTTGTGGAATGTTTTGCTCACCTGCACAAGAACAGAGGTCTCGCCCAAAGCTGTCGTGATGCAGCAAGTGTCGATCACTCCCGCGGCAGCGCCGAAGCTTTCGCTGGAGCATAGCTCTGAGAAACCCTCGGCCACGGCGCGCAACTTTGCCTCGGTCTGGGGTGGCTGGATCAGCATGCTGAGCTGGCTGGCAAAGTTGTTCACGTAGCGGTACACCACGCCGTGAATAGTCGAGCGCGGTATGCCAAAAGTGTCTGCGTGGAACCAGGAACGCCTCGTTTGATGCATGCGCGACCGCTGAACCGATGGCGACAGTTCGAGATTCATAACGCCAAATACAAAAGATTAATAAAATTTACTTGAAAAGTTAATGAGGAACTTTCACCTAGGCGACTCCTACCTAAATAAACAGAAATGAGGAAGTCACTTTGCTTGGCACCCACTGACTCGACCAATTTTGATGAAGATTTCTACACTAAAATAAAACTTAAGAAAGCTAGATCTACGACTGCTAGGAGAAATACATTTAAGTCACCAATTCCTTGTTTATAGATACTGCCAAAAACCGAAAGATTAATAATTAAGCATTGAGTCCATAAATTCGTAACTCTGCTACAAAAGATCACATAACAGCTCCTCAAACTGCATGGATTGGGTCATTTTAAGCGGACAAAATCGATTTGTTTCACACTCTGAATTATAGCAACTTCTGAACATCACATTTTCAAAAATCACATTAACACCACAGCAATTTCACATAAGCTGTATACGAATACATAATACAGTCAAACCTCGTTGTGATGAAACTGGATGAAACGAAGTAATGGATATAATGAAGTGAAATTTCCCTTGAAACCCCTATAGAGATCCATAGTGCAGTACATATATATCCAAATAATGCATATAGCGAAGTAATTCAGGATCACCCTTCAACTTCGTTATAATGATGTCTTACTATATTTGTCTGCCTTTTATAATCAAACAGAAAATATTTGAAGCCACTGTTTAGCCTTCTGCGAGCACCCTTAAGAATTTTACGCCCTTTAAAGAGTAAACACAATGACAATTGTCACTGATCCTGTGTGTATTTCTATTTCTTAAAGGGTCCCTAAAACAGTTTGGACAAATTTTGTAGACCCGTAGGGTGCAGCTACAGTAAAACATTCGCGTCACAATTTAAGTGAAGCGTCTCATATTAAGAGAGCTACGGACAATTACAAGTTACCCTCCTCCCCTAGCCATGCATTTACTCCTCAACTCGTTCGCCGAGTGGTCGGGGCTAAGCTCCGCCTTCGCTGGCTCTACGTCATGTTGTGACGTGTTGTCGTCTACTTCCGGTAGTCTTGGAGCCAGCGCGCGAAGGCTCTCCAACCTCTCCGCTAGCCGCGCAGCCGTCGATCCCCAGCGAGAGCGATCAAGCAGCGTGCGTTGCGAGCGTTCTGTCACAGCGCCGAGCGTGTCCAGTATTCCGGTAACCACAGACGAGCTGGGTGTTTTGACGAACAGGCCGAGGCGTGACTTCAAGATCCTGAACGATGTGGCTAAAGGAGCGTCTGTCCCATAGCGAGTCGAGAGGGCAACTGCCCCTCCATACCGCTGTGATGAAGGAGCTTCGTAGGCGTACGTGAGCGGCCTGATCGGCATGCACGGTCCAGCCATCTGGTGGCAGAGAGCTTAACCAGCCAAATACAGAGCTAATATTCCTGTAACCAACGTGTAAGACATTTTAAACATAAAAAGACAACATGTTCAAAATTACCCTCCTGCCAAAAATTTGAGCCAGCAGCAAAATAGAAAAAACTTGGTTACTGCTATATTAGCTGTGTGTTTGGTTGAGCTTTGTGCCGCCAGGTGGTTGCACCATGCAAGCAGTTCATGTTTTCGCCTCCGTTCATCCCGTAAAACGTGGCAAAACGGCCAGTAGTACACTTGCGCTTTCGTTTACCTGAATACCGGACACGCTAAACTCTATTGTGGCAATCCTTTGACGTGAAGTGACAGCCGGAAATGCGTAGACGCTGGCGCCGTTTGGATACCGACAGTCCGACGCGCTGCAGCCACTCTGCTCGTCTGCTGCCTTGCAGCGGGGCACGTTGTCGTAGCTTGACATGTCGCCGATCGCTACGTTTGCAGCCCACAACGCAACAAGGGCGAACCACGGTGTTCGCGAAAAGAAAGAACAAGACCAACACTGACCGCGCAGCTCTCGTCAACACGGAGCACGTTTTAACACACGCAGGCGACACTTGTGGGCCGAAAGTGCTTTTTGTGTAGTGACACATGTCCTTGTGCATTCTCTTTCTGTTACTTTCTTTTTATAGAAACAAATTAACTAACATCTAAACTATTACGAACAACATTTGTTCACCATAATGTTGGAAAAATTATCAATGACGCGCCCTGTGCAGATAATCGGATAACCCAGTGACGGTGTGCCTAGTGACGCGTTATGGTCAAATCCTGTCATTTGGTCACAAAACTCAGCAGATTGGCGTGCTGCGATCGGTAGCGATGTACCTCTTTAAAACCGTATAATAAATTACACGCTTTACGTGGAGCACTTAGATGCGTCAATTATGATCAGAAAGACCTTCTCTAACGACTCAGTACGTTTGTACAAGATCGTCAAAATCGTTTCAGGGTCCCTTTAAAGTTGTGGGACGCATCGTTGGGCACATAGTGCTCTTGGCGGAAAAGTACAGAGTGTGTCATATTGGAAAACTATTGCGTAACTTTTCAGGTGCCGGGTGTCCTTCCGAAGTGCAACAAAGTGAATTTTTGTTTAAGTAACACATCAACAGGCTTTAAATCAAAATACTATTCATTGGTGATATGAAATTGACCATTTAAGAGAGTTTCTAGATCTGGAAATGAATGATATTAATTGGGATACTTATTATTCCTCAGGCAAAATAGCCTATACATCATTGGAGACACCTCGTAACTAATATCGAAGTCTTCTGAATCAGAGCTCAGAGGTTCCTGTATTTTTACATCGTTCAAGGTTCTTGAATTCTTGGACCAGGAGTGTGTGTTGGCAGCCAGAAGGGTACACTCAGGTACTGAACTTAAAGTAGTATTGAGATGATATTTTCAACTCCTCAATTTTGGCATTATGTAAAGGTCCGGGACCTCTAAAGCCTAGAGAAAATACTCGCAAGTCTCAGAGTACCCTAAATAAATGTAATATAATAGCTTGTCTACAGCCAGTTCCGGTTTCCATTCTATTGCGTCGTGACATTGTGAAGCAAAAGGTGGTTGCAACGTGGGAGCACGACATTGCAAGGTTTTGACCCTTTATCGGTCATCTGCTATGCTGCTACATTCACCCTCATGAGCAGATATAGGAGGCGACCAAGCAGGATGCAGCAAGTGCCAAAACCTTGTAATATCCTGCTCCCATGGGACCACCTTCCGCCGTAGAAACACCGTAGAAACTAAAATGGCTGTAGAAAAGCTATTATATGAAACTACTTAGGGCGTTCTGAGACTTGTCAGTGTTTTTTCTGGAGTTGATAGGTACCAGACCTTCATTTAACCCAAAATAAATAAACAAAAGGAACAGTCGAAAGTATCATATCGGTACTCATTTAGGTGGGGGTCTAAACGCTAAGAATAATACTGGAAAGCATCAGAGAGCCATAAATTATTTATTACATATAATACTTATTAAAAAAAAATGTTTAGGTTTTGGCACTCTGGTAGTGGGTGTGTCACGATGTCATGACATGGCTCACTCTGTGCCTGCGATCACTGCAGCTGCTACATGCAAGCACAGCTAGAAGATAATGCGTGCAGCACTTTGGCTGTATTTTATGCGCGATGTCATCATACGTAGTTCTGTTGCTTCACGACGTCGGCAAATTTCGCTTTGTCGTGACACTACAATAACGACGACGACACCAGGGTCGCATTTCGAGATGAGCTTCAGCCATCATATTAAAGTGTAAGTATTCCTTTTACCGTTCAAGTCCCAAAATTTGTGGTGGAAACCACAAAAAATCTTCCAGAAATTTTTTGTTACTTCTCAGAGAGTTTGCACAAACGTGCTAATTAAACAAATTGAAAATCCACTGCTAATGTAAGATTGTTTTTCAAGCGGCAACCGGCGCTCTTTATTCTTTAAGCACAAGCGGTGCCTAGCGAAGAAGCCGACGAGATTAGATGATGATGAACATGTACAGACGAGGAAGATGAAGTGCATTAAGTGCTTGTAATATGTTATATTTCTTGTACACAATGAAGACAATGAATAACAAATTGTGTTTCTCGCACATTACGTAAATGTCTTGGATAATGTTCTCTAAATGCATAACAGCAAAACAAACACAAAATACAAAGCAATATGCACGAATGGACAAACTAGGCAGTAGGCGCTGAGATGAGCAGATGTGCAACTCTTTCGAGGCGATTGAAGAAATGGAAATTGCAGTGCGGACGAGTCTGACGTGTCAAACCCGTTTAGATTGCAAATTCGTAGGGCAAGTCCCGCTCAGGTTATGGGGGATTAAGCAAAGGCAGCGACTGACTGGCAATGGCGCGGTAGGACGTCCCCACGGCGAGCCAGTGAAGGAAGATGAGCAGCTCGAGCTCGCGCGCCCAGCCCGACACCCTGGGCCGCGTGAAGATGGACGAAATGCGCCGGAAGGTGCCGCGGCTGATCCGGAAGTAACGCTCGAAGGCCAGCGTCTCGTTGTGAAGGTAGTCGAGCAGCAGGGTGCGCACGGCGGGACAGCAGTTGACGGGAACACGAGGAAGCGTGGTCGGTCTCTCCTGCGCGACACAAATGCGTCCGGATTAGTGAGGGTGCAGTTGCAAAACTCGCCACGTTTGCGTAAAGCATGTTCTGCTGTCAACGAGATTGTGGCAAAAGTAACCCGGAAATTAGAAACAGTTCTGACGAACGGGTTTCTGGCACGCGCTGAAGCCTTTTCGGTGACTCAATGCGCGCACACGTAATAGTAATGCATTATCTGTTGGCGTCCTTTTCTGGAGGTCAGGTGGCTGTTTCACAAATGCCACGCTTCCCAAAGTGCACCAAACCATCCCAGGCTCAATTAACGCTGTAACTTCATTAAAATGCTGTACTGGGTGAATTCGAATTAGAAATCCATGTTAGCTAACCACTGGAGAAATTCGCACGAGGTCAAAAGCTGCGCTCTTCTGTGTGTGTGTGTGTTTAGTTTTTTTTTCCGTATGAATGTAAATTTTTGTGCAGGTTAGCTAATAAAACTGTTAAGGCGGGATAGTTGGTTAAACAAGTATTATTTATAACAAGCGCTACACGGCAGGACCACGAATAGAAGTACTGGACAAACGCTAGACTGCAACTGTCTTCGCGTAGTCCGACGGTTGTATAATTAATTTATCGCCCTTTCTGTATCTGTAGCGCAGGTAATTATGCTCCTTGGGAAGTATTTTCGGACGGTCACTTTCCGAAATATCACGTTCAGTGCGCGCTGATTGGCTGGCTGAGCAAAACCGCTCGTGTCATGCAACGCGCCGTGCACTACGTCACGCGAAAGTGATCGTCCGACAATACGTCCCATTGACTGCTTTCTGTACGCTCTGCATTCAGTTTCAAATCGATGCGCACACAACCACAGTTTCCGCCGTACAACGTCGCAGCTAACTGGACGGCTTCCAGCGGATCAGATGAGAAATGGCCGTTCACGACAACGTAAACCGTTACGCGTAGGAGATTGAGAAAGTTTGTCACCCTTTTCTTTTGCCGAATCGCAGCCAGAATGTGGAGCAACTTCCGCTGCCGCTGCACCGCCTGCAGGAGAGTGTTCACATTGCTCAGGTAGTCGTTCACCACGATGCTAAGCACGGCGACGACGGCTTTGAGTTTTCGCGGTTCAATCGCGGCAGTCGGCATCGTCGTCGCTTAACGTCTTGTGGTCGGCCGAGCGACGTACGCGCGTTGTCGTCCGTCAGCAACGGTCGCACAGTGCTTCGCCGTGTCAGATGCAGTCGATAATCTTGACGGGACGCTGGCGGCACCACATAACCGCGAAAACGCTCGAGGCACACACGCGAACGTAAACGGCAACTGTTTCGCGAAGGCCGCCATGTAAACAATGCCGATGTCAATGGCGATGGCGGTAACTTTGGTAATGATAACGATTATTTATGGCAGCGTGATTTGTTTTCGATGCCCTTAAGAAATTCCTTTATTTTTCATTCTCTTCGCGATTTGCTTGGACGAAACTGGCACGGCTACAAGGACGGGAACAATGGGCCGCTTTCCTTGGTGTAGGGACTGGCGTCGCTGGACAGCCTGTGAAAGACATTTTCCCCGGGTGGGAGGGGGAGATTCCACTGCTGTAATACACTTAGGTAAACACCAAGGTGTCATCTGCAAAGCATATAGTACATGTAGCTTAGAACGTATTTTAATTTAATTTTGAAGTTCATGCAAGCATAGAGTCATAGAGTTAATATAACTGACTCCAGAGGCAAAGCTGGGCCGAAAAAAGGGGGACCGCTAGCATGGAGGTACTTGAGGACGTGGGTACTAAGGGAAGCAAACACTAAAAGGTGTTGGTAGAAGTCATAGTCATGAGTATGACTAAGGGTTTCGCCCTAAGGTCTCTTAGGTGTAGCTAAAGGGACTCCTGAGGACTCATGACATGAATGTCGTGACATGCGTTTCATGTAGGTAATCAAAGAGCCGCCTACGTCTTGGTGCTCTCATGGTGGTTTCGTTAACTTGGTAGGCTCCCCGCACACTGCTTCGCATAACATCGATTCCTACAGGGCGTGGGATCTGCCGACTTTTTAGACATCAAGTAGTTGCTTCCGTGTTTCGTGAGTTTGGATTCCCTTAATTTTCAACGTGCATCTGCAGTGCATCGCCAACTGCTTCGCTTGCGATGGCACCACCTAAGACAACTGCTTCGCTAAAAGGCGCAGAAAGGCAACGACGTCGCCGGGCGAATCTCGCTTTGCTCCGGCGAGAGACACGCCAACGTGACGTAGAATGCCTTCGCGGCGCGCGGTGCGAAATCTGTCGTTGGCATTCCTGTAGCTGAGCGCGTCGCAGCTCGGCTGGCTGCCGGACTTCGGAGCCGGACCAGAATGCTCGCACCTTCGCCGAAGCCACTCGCCAGCAGGACGGCGCTCGCCAACAGGATGCCTCGCGTGAAGCAAACCTGCAACACGGTATTACCTCTTCCTCTTCACAACCACAATCTCTCTCTCTCTCTCTCAACATGGACAAGTGCATACGTTGGACGTTTCGCATGAGGCAGTGCAGTCATCAGCGCGCGCACCGACAGAGACCGGGCGTTTCATAGACGGTGACGCGTTAACAAAGGAGCTTGCGTCGAGGCAGCAACAACCCCCGCCATCTGTGGATACGGTATAATTACCGTTAAGATCACTACCTAATCCTGATCTTGACAAGAGGGCCGCCACGCAGAGCCCGCTAATTGATGAAAGGAACCATCGTCGCCCAAAAGAGTGGGAACAGCTTTGAGCTCAGTTTCCCAGGTGCCCAAGCAAATTGAAGAATGCGGGGGCGGGGGTGTGACAATGGAGGCGGGCCCGGTAGAACGTGTCAACATGCGAGGGATGTTGCGATCGATTCAACGATTGTGATTGGCCGAGCTACTGTCATCAGATTCCCCAGTCCAGTCTCCTAGCTAGGAAAGACGACGCGATTAAAAGCGGATACCTGTGGGGCAGTGAGGGTGTCTGACGTATCCTGATGCGAACTCAGACGTTTAATATGCTCCTGATGGGGTGGGCTTCCCTACCAGGGGCCAGTGTAAATAATGCAAATTAAACCCTTTTCCCTTCCTTCCTACTATCGGACCACTCATGAATGGGCTTGGTGGATTCTTGACCCAAACGCCACGTCGAGCCGCAACAAACTGGACGGCAGCGGTGAAACGAAGAAGGTAGTTCTCATGATCTGGGATCGAAGGACCTTGGAACCTTCGCAAGCTCGAGGTAAACTGTGGACGGAAGAGCAACTTCTGTGGATCCGGGATCAGCAGAGCTCCTTTTCGTGGCTCAGGGAGGCATAGCCGTCGCAGTAACGGCGTGGAGTCTTCGACGACTCGAAGGAACTGGAAGGAAGAGCAGCAGAAGGCGACAGTCCTCACGATCTGGCATCGGCGGACCTGGAAACGTGTCTCCGGGAGACACGGCCTTCGCAAGCTCGAGGTTGAATGAGTGCTTGAGCGACTACGTTTTGCCGGGCGATACGGAGAGGGCTCTATCGGGCAATTAGCTGTGATTGGTCGCCACTGGGTGTGCGATCAATACAGGGGAAGTTGTAGTCAGCTCTCGAAGGGCATGGATATCGCAGTGTTAAAGAAAGAGGAGCTGTTGCTCTTAGCAGCAGAGCTCGGTATGGATATTAGGCATAAGCTGAGGAAGCCCGAAATTCGTTCGGTGATTGACGAAGTGGGTTTCGGGGAAGACCAGCTCACGACTGCCTGGGAAAATATATGTCGCGAGAGGAAAGAAAGGGAGGCAGAGAAGGAGTGGCAGGAACAGAGAGAACAATGACAGGCAGAAATTGAGCGCGAGAAAAAAAAACTATAACAAATGAGACTAGCGCGCAGAGCGGATGCGGCGTCGCCACAAACGGAAAGCGTGAAAATGACGAGTTTGATTCAGCCGTATAAAACAGGCGATGACATCGTTCTCTACCTGATTAATTTTGGACGGATTTTTGAGATGCGATCATTTCACCAAGACGCATGGCCAGAGTGGTTGCTTGCGTTGTTGCCGAGAGAAGCCTCGCAAGTCGTTGCCTGACTGAGCGCCACCGAGGCAAGCGCGTATTGTTCAGTGAAGTCGAATTTGCTCGCCAAATACAGGCTCTCCGGAGAGGAATTTCGGAGGAGATTTCGAGAGGAAAGAAAGAAGCCTAATGAAAGCTTTATGGAGTTTGCGTGTCGCCTGAAGGATATTAAGATAAGCTTCATAGGCTCACAAGTTTCGGCGGTGGTGGTGGTGGTGTCACGCTGAAAAGTGGGCCGATCCTGGTGATAGTGCAGAGAGGAGCCAAGCTCAATGGCACATACCCCTGTGGGCTCGGGGATCTGTAACGCGCCGTTCAACTACCCTTGTCACACGTTGGACCCAAAGAGAGAAAGTAACCAGCACTTCCCCTGTCGAGAAAATGGGGGTAAGCGAAGCTTGTCGTCCGATTCTAGCGTGAGGGCCTCCGATCGAAGCCCAGGCGAAACGTCAGCGAAGAGCCGCGGGCCTCCAGTTGCGGGAGCGCGATGTTGAGGCCAAACGTCAGCGTAGAGCCGCCGACCTTGAATGTAGGGCAAATGAGGGGGAACGCATGCGACAGCGTCGTCTTGCCACAAGCTTCGCTCCCCATTTTCTCGACCGGGGAAGGGCCCTGAATTCTTTTTTTTTTTTTTTTTTGCAGAGTGGGTGAAAGAAGCAGGGGCGGATAACGTCAGTAAACTGGCAGATTTAATCTGCTTAGCGCGGTTTGACGAGAGCCTGACAGATAAGATGCGCCTTTCGTTTAAGGACAGGCAGGAAGGTGTGTCTGTAAAGAGTGCAGCACAGCTGGCCGGTCGGTGCATAAACACCCGTCTAAAAGAACATCAACATTATTTCGGAAAAGAAAATCATTCGCACCTGTCTAACCACTACAAGCTATGTCATTGTGATCCGGTATTTTGCGACACTGATATTTTGTTTTCATATAAAAACAAACTAACACGTGAGATAACAGAAGTGTTTCATATTAAAAGGTGTGCTGAAAAATGCATCAGTCAACCATCGGTTGCAATCACTGACAAAGAATTTGCATTCTTGAATATTGCTTGAAACTTTGTAATCTGTTTATGTAAAAAATGTTGACTGGTTTTGCACATGCTCAGCGCTGACACCTGGTGCATTTATGTTCTATCTCTTTCCAAAAAATAAACAGTTGACTAAGCGCTCGTGTGTCCACATTCACTGTGTCCTTGTCTATTGTGCGCGCTACAAATTTCACCATGAACACTTACACACTCGTTCAACTATCAGTTCTGCTGCAGTTCAAGTAGAATTACAATAAAGGCATGCGCTGTGAATGAAACGTTTATAACCTTTGCCTGTGCTGTGCAATTCTCGAACATTCTCGCGGATTAATTCAGTTAAGAAGTTCTGGTTTGAGAAACTATGGCGGTTGAATGGTATGCCATCTACTTTGAACGTGCAGCATAGGTATACTTATAGCCTACCTTTACATAAATAAATACTGAACATCACGGCGACGACAAGGGTGAAATTCCGCCTGGAATCGATGTAATTACTATATCAATAAAACAGACTAATTTTTCACAGAAAGGCCTGCTATTTTGCGCTGGGGAAGAGCGACGGTAAAAACATTCACCGACGATCACGATACTCCCTAATGCGAAATTTGAGCGCAACTCTATACGTGTTTTCATTTCGCGATGTATTGGCTGGCGCGGACAATTTGCCTCGTGCGGCACGTTGCAAACTGAGCGAAGTGTTGCGCGACTGCCTCACTAATTTGGAGATCGCGAGAGGCAGCGCGTGGGTGACGCACGGGCGCGATTCACAACAGCCGCTAAAGACAGACCTCCCATACGACGCGCGCTACTCTGGCGCCATCTCGTAGCCGTCGTCTCAGCACTGCGATTTTGTTTTCACGCTTTCGCCATGCCCTCCTCTCCGCCTTCCTTTCCGTGGCTTTCATCCCCCGCTGCGCTCCGCGTTCGCTCTTTCATCCTTTGCTGTGCCATCACCCTCTCAAAAATCTTAAGGCCTCTTCACACCCTTCTTTCCCCGCGTGTTACGCCACGCCAAGCGTCCGGCTGCACGGTTTCTGTCGGCGTGCTTGCCCGGGCAAGTTCGTGCTCGATCGCGAACTCTTGCAGTAGGCGTCAAGCTGCTGCTATTTGTTTCATTTATTTTCATTTTCCGCACGAGTTTTCTAGTGCTCCGTGCGTCCGTGTGCGCGTTCGTTTTGTGGTTTGGAAGTGTTAGTGTTCAATGCGAAGTTCAACCCGAATTCTGTTGCTAAATTCCTGTCGCAACGCAACGACTGCAACTTCGTGCAACATGGGTCGGTGTTGTGGAGATATGACTATGGCCCAAAAGGGCGCATTGATTCGTTTCCTAGAGATGACACGCAGAAGGAGGCGTGACTGCGAGCAATTCCACGGAAGAATTTCACACCCACAGTGCATTCGAAGGTAAAGCATTGTAATTTTGAGTTTATAGGGCAGGCGAGCTTCGTTAGTTGTTAGCTGCTGCGGTTGTTAAGAGCTGTAATTGTCGAAAGGGAATCCTCCCATCGTAGGTAATCAGAACACTTCAACAACTAATGTATACTTATCGGTGAGGAAGCATGTATTCCTCTGGATGCTCATCGGGCAGTGTGATGCACTCGTAACAAAACCGAACCGTTTCCGTGAACACCCAGAAGAATATCGTTCTCACAATATAGTTAAAATAACTTCAAAATTGCTCTTATTGGCATAAATTGCGCCTGGTTTGGTCTCCGTGTTTTTTTTCTGTGTGACGTCATGTGTATAGCACAGTTCAATGATTATAAAGAGGCTGCTATTTACAGGCTATATCTACGGGTAGCGTTTTAACGAGTAGTGTGCTTATAGTAACGACACCTTTCTGTAATTTTCGCATGCAGGTATGCGAGCTGCACTTCCATGAAGAAGACTTCATCACTACGTTGCCATATCAACATGAACAGACAGGAAGAACAATATATAAAGTGAATCGGGATAGACGCCAGTTAAACCCAATGTTGTACCTTCGTACAACATTGTTATAGTGTTGTATCGCCAATTACAGTAGCACAGTACCGCATTTCAGTGGGTCAGCTCTACGAATATGAAAAGAAGCTTCGTCTGCAAAAACGTTTCACCTTTCATTTCTGGACGAAGAAACACAGTTTAAAGATGTCAGTGAAGATCTTCTGGTGGCTGACTTTTCTGTGACAGTCAGTGGCGATGATATCGCACCCTCCCAGTCTCATATAGATGCCATTGTTTAGATTGCCGGATATGCTGCTCATGCTGCTTTAAAGAAGCTTTCACGTTCAGCTTGTTTCAGCATATTGATTACAGAAAACCGTAAGATTTAAGCGGAAAACACTGCGATGATAGGTAACCTGTCGAGAGGAGGGCTGACATTTCCATAGCCATGCACCCTGAACATGGTATTGGTGACGAAATTAGTTTCAGAGGAGCTGCCACTGGGAGAATACGCGGAAGGCTTTCTCTCATGCAGTAATCAATGGGGTATTGTTACTTCGCAGGCATTTTCCTTGCTGAAAGAACAGACCGACATTGAGATATACGAAAAATGGCTACACTCCACAAACTCTTCTGCGCTTGGTAATTTGCGTGGCAAACAATGTTGTTTTGAACAACTTCCGCAGACTGAGAAATGCCGCCATCCGAGACAATGCGCAAAAGAAGGTCTCCGCGAAGAAACCAGCAACGATGAAGAAAAAGTGAAGTTCTAACGCATTAAAAAAGGGATTACAGCGCCTAATTGCTGGTGCCCTTTGGTTTTTATTACAAGGGCTAAGCTAGCTACAGAATTCTTCACTTGTGCCCCAATAGTGCTTCTCATAGACATGGCATAGCATTCTGCACCAAAACAGACTTCGAGAACAACAATAGAAGCGAGCATGACGCTCTGAAATAACGGAACGCTGTACCCGCAGGGACCCTCGGAGTGACGTCACGCAACCACTAGGAAGGCCTTAGTTTATCTAGGAGGTGTCGGCTGTGCAGGAACGGCCGCCTAGGAGCAGCGCTCTAAAATGATAACGATGACGAGATACGTTGCGGCATCTCTAAAGTCTTATGCCTAGTTCAGTGCATATTAGAAAGTGTATAGAGCTACCATTATAATCCACGTTACTCTGTGTGCATGAAGTCAATAACTAGGAGAGAACATTGGCGCAACACGATTGCAGCCAAACGATTCGAACCAACACGTTATCGTCATACAGCGTAGGCCATGACAGCCGTACAAGTACCAGCGCATGTATTAAGAAGTACCGGAAAGCAAACTTTCTCGGCCAAAGCGCGTAGTCGCGGAGGTCACGTGTGAGACCGATCTTTCGAGGGTAAAAGTGTAGGGAATCGCTTAGCGAAAGGAATGGCTTAGCGAAGGCAAGAAGCGAAGGAAATACCCCTTAGTGGGTATCGGACACATGTGCCTTTGAGCTCATCATTATCATTGTTGTCAACGCTCAGACGAAGTAGAGGAAGCCGAAGACGTTGTCAAGGAACGCTCAGCTGATCAGGCGGTGGAGTCAGCGGGGCGGGGTGGCGATGCGGTGCCCGCGAAGAGCCCATGGTGCGCCCAGTGCCCAGCACGTCCTGTGAAGCCGGTTCCCATTTCCACCGGCGGGACATCGACGTGCAGAACTGCGGGCCGACAACTGCCAGGGCGAAGTGGTCCGGGAGGTCATGCGGTCGAGTCGTCCTCACATGTACGCATTTCGTATACCTTAAGCGCTCAATTCGTTTCATTTTCACCGCGTTTGTGAGCTGATATACCGCTATCACGGAAAAGAAAATAGAAAAAAAAAGGTTGAGGTTTCACTCCTGTAAACTTAGTTATCACGAGCGAAAGGTCTGTTTAGCTTGGTTTTGCAAACGCTATGCACGCAGTGTTTCATTAATGCACGCTTCCGCGCTTGGTAAGCTTCTCTAACTAACCTGCTAATCGGGCCTCCCTTTGCTCCGGTGTTTCAGCACCCAACTTTGCCTTTGCTTGAGATTTCGCGGCCTGCCGTCTAGATATATCTACTGGATGATTGGATTCAGCCTGTTGCTTGCGCTGAAGCGCACGCACAGGCGGCCCAGCCGGCGCGCCGTCCATGCATGGCGAGACTGAGCGACCAAGCCCAGGCGAAGTGGCCGTTAAACCGTCGCCTAGTCACGTGGTACCACAGCGGCGAGGCTCTGAGCGAGCGCAGCTGCGACGCCTCTCCGCAGCGGATCACGTGACGTGACGTCACCTCTGCCACACTTGCGATCCTGCGTCTCGCGTTCCGGCGGATCAAGGTCATTGCGACGCGTTGAATGACCTAGCGAGACATGGCTTTTAGTGCTTTCGCTCTAAAATCATTGCGCTCTATACTCGTGGACAACTCTCTTTGGCAATAAGGGGAAATCTACGGAGGCAAAGCGCTCACAAGTGAGAGTGCTCACGAAAAGTGTACCGCGTTTAAATGCACGTTAGTTTAGGCTGGGGAAGAGAAAACATAAACACCTTATTAGGAACAGTTAATGAAGAGAGAACACACCACTAAGTCTCATTCATTACATTCTACCGGTGCTAACATATGGAGCAGAAACTTGGAGGTTAACAAAGAAGCTCGAGAACAAGTTAAGGACCGCACAACGAAAAAAGCCGGCAGATCCCACGCCCTGTGGGAATCGATGTTATGCGAAACAGTTTGCGGGGAGCCTCCCAAGTTAACGAAACGACCATGAGAGCACCGAGGCGTAGGCGGCTCTTTCATGACCTACATGACCCGCATGTCATGAGTCCTCGGGAGTGATGAAGTTAGGAAATTTGCAGGGCCAAGTTGGAATCAGCTAGCGCAAGACAGGGTAACTGGAGATCGCAGGGAGAGGCCTTCGTCCTGCAGTGGACATATAGGCTAACGACGATGATGATGAAAGTTTGACTATGTCACATGGTGAGAAGTAGACGTCTTGCAGCATATTAGCTTGCAATCATTTTTTATGCACTGCACTGCACTGTATGAAAAGCTCATCGCACAGTGAGTGTAAAAACATAACAGCCTGTTCTGATTTATCTTTCAGATCCAGTAACATGCGATTTGTAAGGAATTCACTAATGGATGGTATTTCTGCGTGATGCTTGGCAAGCATATCGCGATATGCGCACAAGGCGCACCCACAAAGCAAGTTGCAATTCACTTTTAAATGAGGCACGTATATCAGAAAAAAAAAAGATATTTATATTGCCGGATAGAGTGGTGCGGAGAGTATTTTTCCAGATGTGAACCATCGTTTATTTTTAAAAATTTATTGTAGCACAGCATTGTGTATCGTATTGTTGTGCCATTCTATCCTGCCGGCTGTAAATGAAACCAGCATGTCATTTCTGCCTGAACCGTAGAATCACTGACAAAATGTTTCCCTGCTAGAAAGTATTTCAGTTCGCCGGAGACACAACAGGAAAAAGTTTTGTCGACGGTGATGCGTTTCATGCAGAAGTGACATCCTTGTTTCAATCAATGGGGGCACATTGGTATACACTACATATCTGGTTTTATATACAAAATTATTGTGACAGGCCACATTCAGATGATTGGTCTAAGCAAAATGTACTAGTGTGCTAGGCTATTCCCATTGTTCAGATCTAGAAAAACAACCTGTGCATCACTCTATCTGACAATATAATTTTTTTTCCATGTCCATGTCTCATTTAAAATAAGTTGTAACTGTGGATGAACCTCGTGTTAGTGTAACCGCTGCCACAAAGAATTGAGGGAATGCCTAATAAGAGTATTCAGGTTAATCTTGTAAAGATGTCCGTAAGCCAACCTTTAGCGTAACGTTAGCGGGGCTTACGGAAGTACGTTACACGTCTACGGCTACAAAATGTCTTGATCAAGACAGCTACTAGACGTTTGAATGATCTGTTCAAGACATTTTTAAAGGCGAAGCATTTATTGGAGAACATTTGCTATGTTGACCGTATCTATCTATCTAGCCGCCTACGACTTTGTGCTCTGATGGTCATTTCGTTAACTTGTTATGTATCAAAATTGGCATACTAAGACAAGAGTATATGACGAACATAAATGATATGTCATGACATGAATATCATGACATGCGTGTCATGTAGGTCATGAAACAGCCGTCTACGTCTTGATGCTCTCATGGTCGTTTCGTTAACTTGGTAGGTACCAAAATTGATATATTATGACAGGAGTGTATGGCGAACATAAGTTTTTACGGCCAGTTTGAAGTGAATCTTTTATTCGTGCATAACAGGTACAAAGTTTGCCCGCGGGGTAAAGCAAAAGGAGGGCTTAAACCTCCTGACTACGCCTTAAACCTCTTGACTAGGCCTTAAGTGATAGGTCGTGACAAAAATGTCATGGCATACGTGTCATGTAGGTCATGACAATGTCCCAGCTAAAAAGTTTAACACTCAAAAACCACTCAAATGGGTTCGGACGCGGGTACTAAGTAAAGGAAACACTACAGAATGAGTCATGAGCATGACTCAGCGAAAATAATGTGACTCAGCAAAAAAAGAATAATACTCAAGAACCACTGAAATGGGTTCGGACGTGGGTACTAAGGGAAGGAAACACTACAGGCCGATGGTAGAAATCAGTCATGAGCATGAATCAGCAAAATGACAATGACACAGCGAAAAAAGTATAGCACTCAAAAATCACTGAAATTGGTTCGGACGTGAGTACTAAGGGAAGCAAACACTAAAAGATGTTGGTAGAAGTCATAGTCACGAGTATGACTAAGGGTTTCGCCCTAAGGTTTCTTAGGTGTAGCTAAAGGGACTCCTGAGGACTCATGACATGAATGTCGTGACATGCGTTTCATGTAGGTAATGAAAGAGCCGCCTACGTCTTGGTGCTCTCATGGTGGTTTCGTTAACTTGGTACGCTCCCCGCACACTGCTTCGCACAACATCGATTCCCACAGGGCGTGGGATCTGCCGGCTTTTTAGACATCAAGTAGTTGCTTCCGTGTTTCGTGAGTTTGGATTCCCTTTTCAACGTGCATCTGCAGTGCATCGCCAACTGCTTCGCTTGCTATGGCACCACCTAAGACAACTGCTTCGCTAAAAGGCGCAGAAAGGCAACGACGTCGCCGGGCGAATCTCGCTTTGCTCCGGCGAGAGACACGCCAACGTGACGCAGAATGCCTTCGCGCGTTCGCGGCGCGCGGTGCGAAATCTGTCGTTGGCATTCCTGTAGCTGAGCGCGTCGCAGCTCGGCTGGCTGCCGGACTCGGAGCTTCGGCTTCAAAAGCGACGAAGCCGAAGGGACGCACTGTCGCGCTCCGCTCAGTCGGCTCTCCCGGAGTCAGGACAGTGTTCCGGCTTCCACTGCCGGCACGAGAGTTGTGCGCACACACATTACCACTCCTGCTGAGCAGCTGTGTGCATACCACGCGGTGGTGAACGCGACGCTAAATTTATGCGATTTTTCGGACGCTGACCAACGCCGACGGGCTTCTTTTAGTCTCGGGGTGCTTCGGCGGCTTCTTCGAACGCCAGCACGGGCGAGGAGGATATCGAGGTAGTCTCATCTCGGTGAGCCATCGAGGGTGCTCATATTTTCATATTGGCCCTGAGTCGTGCTCCCTAAAGGTACCTAAAGGGCTGCAGAAAATAGCGCCACTTCCTCTTTAGAACCACAATCTCTCTCTCTCTCTAGGGTGCAACGACTGCAACGCCGTTGGCGGAGCTCTTCATCAAGCTAGCTTTCGGAGGCGTTTTCAGCGCAGAGCTAAACCTTGCAATGCTTCGCTGCTTCGCCTTAGTGGGAAACTGACAACTTGTTGTCGACTGCTTCACTGCACGAGTCGCGAGATAGTTTCATTCTTTCTCAATAAAGAACATTTGCAGCTTCGCCCGAAGGGCAAGGCACTGACGGCGATGGCAGGGCTTTGCGTTGCACCTAAACTCCTCGGTCGGTGCGCTAACCATTCGCAGACACCAATGTGACACATTTAGAAAGCTTTGACATGCCGTGCAGGGCCTGTAATGGCATCGCGCAAGCGCCACTGTGCTGCTTGTAAAGAGCGGCGCCAACGAAATTACGTAACGTTCAGGTTGGAAGCACTAATGTAAATGCGTGAGAATTACTATGCCTACCCAACGAGGAAACCCGTCCGTCTGTCCGTCCATCACGTTCGCTTTCAAGACAGGGCCCGCAGCAGCGAGCGAATTGACCTTCGTGCTGCCTCTGGCTTCAACGCGAACTAAGCGGCGAGAACACAGCGCGCACTAAACTGTCAGCACTCGCCGCCCTCTGTCTCCATCGTAGAACGCTTTCAATACAGGGCCCGCCCGGCCTCGCCATACGCCACTGGGGTATGGTTGATAACGGTTCATAAGGGTTCGACGCGGATAGATAAGGTGCTAAAGCAATATAACTGCTTACAAATGATGGGAACGTCATCAGCTGCGTGGGCTGCGTGGTGATGAGCAAGTGGCAGAGTGCTCACACATACTTGGAGAACTCGCTTCTGCGTGAATTTTCAACTGATTAAAAAGATTTAAAATAAAAGGCACGCGCTGTGAAATAAAGGTATCATTCCGTTTGTTTCCGTGCATCCAAAATTGATATAAATAATTAAGTCAAGAATACACATTATCTTAACAACTTTAGTGGTTGAATATCATAGCATCTACCTTGCATATGAGGCAAAGATGAACATGTGGCACACATATAGGTAAATATAGACGGGACGTCGCGGCGACGGGGATAATTCGCCTGGAGGGACCATGTAATTGATATCTTTCGTTCTTCTGCTGCGGCACGAATCTGGAAAAAAAAAAAAAAAAAAAAACTCGGCGCTAATGCAATGGTAAACTCGGTGGTAATGCAGTTCCACTCAATGTGAAAGCTGGGGAAGTGCGGATCACTTGATTCCCTTGCGCTTTCTTTGTGTTTAACTTGTTTTATCCTGTGTTTATTTATTATTTTCACGATGTTGGGATTAGCTTGCCTGCGCTGGCGAGCAACTTAGCTGCTCGGGCGCGCAGACAGCGCCGACGACGCAGGGCTTCATCAGCGCTGTCTTTCACGGGCGAGCGCCCGCTGTCGTTCCAAGCGTGCTTGCTACTTGGCGTCCGTAGCGGGAAAGAGTGTCCCGGAGCGCGGGAACGGCTTTTCTAGGCACGATCCTCCTCCCCCGCCAGATGTCGCGCGCTGATTGGACGCTGGAGCGGCTGTGCGGCGGGCGGAATCTTTTCACTTGTGGGGTGGTGGCGCGTTCGCTTGCGCTGCGCCGGTATCAGCCGGGCGTGTTAGAAGCGATTTTAACGAATTTCTGCTAATTCGACTAATTCATGAATATTCTTGTATTTTATATTATTCTGAATCTAGTTAAATTTTACCCGGCTTTGCGTTGGTATTTGCATGTTTTGGCCCTGTTTTGCGCTGGTTTTTTTCTGAGCGTGACATGACACATTAGGCGCCGACAGCCCGGGCCCCTAAAGTGCTCCGCACCTAATCATTATTTTGTATCTCTACCCCTCTCTCACTCTCTCGAGCGCGAAGGGATGCAGGCGCAACAAAAGCATATGCAGTAGCTCCATTGGCGCAATATGCTTTCGCGGCTATTAATTGCGCCTCTCGTGAAAGCTTTATAATTACATACTGTTGCTCGCAGCACGCATCCTTGCTCCGATTACCCGCCGAGGTATACCCCAGTGATTGTGGAGGCAGACTGCAAAAACGTCCGTGTACTGGCACAACACAAATCATTTGTTAGGTGGGTTCTTCTTTTACATATGAAAGTGTAGTTACGTCACTCCCTGCTTCGTATACTACAGTTGCCGCTTCCCGGCAACTGCAGCTTATGCAGCCGTAATCTTTACCGGGAAACTCTTGTGGCGATAGGCTATTCGCGAAGGCGAGCTTTCTGGCTCTGCTTCTTTATTTCCCCCGCACGGCCCCGGATGCGCGGAGGCGAGTGCCATCTTGTGGTGCTGCAAGGAACCCAGCGGCGCGCGCCTCCCGCTGATTAGTTGACTTTTTGCCCACGGACACGAGATAACCATTGGGAGGTACAACTATACAGCTTTGCTGTAAAATCTAAAGTCGGTGCCGCCGGCGGAAACAATGACCGCATTGTCTGAGCTGCAAGCGTGAATTGAAAACGCCGAACTGTAAGCAGCACTAATGGTGCCAAGATGAGAACGCTTTCCGATGTTGTCCACCTTCAGCACCTCGCTTGCCAACACGCAGATCGACCAGCGAAGCCCAGCAGCGACCAGTCGCCTTCCCACTCTGGTAGTCCGCGGGCGTAGGCCACACGCACTACGTGACCGGGGTGTCCTCGTCACTGGTCAGCGAGCAGTGACCGCGACAGCCAGCCCGCGCGATGGCCCTGAAACGCATCAAGAAGGAGCTCGATGACATCAGCCGTGACCCGCCGGCCAACTGCTCTGCGGGTCCCATCGACCATTCGGACCTGTTCAACTGGCAAGCCACCATCATGGGCCCGTCGGACAGCCCCTTCGAAGGGGGAGTGTTCAGGCTCAACATTGTCTTCCCCAAGGACTACCCCTTCAAGCCGCCCAAGGTTTGTACACAAAATAGGTTGCGTCAATGTAGTTTTAACTTGTCCGTATTAACGGGATACCGGGTCTAGATATGGGGAGTAGGTCCAACGCAGGCTCCCCGCTGAGGCTTTTTTTATTGAAAGGTTGGCGGCCCCGCGCGCCGGGCGGACGCTTGTCGCTTCGGAAACCCTACCGCAGCTGCATGGAGCGTTGACAGGCGTTTCACTCCGATGCATCTGGTTTAGATATTCGGTGGCGGCAACACTGATATTATTCCCCACCGATGTATTGTAAAAAAATGCAAAAAAGTGTCAGCCTTTTCACTGGGGTGGAGATGGAAGACCAGCGAAGCCAGGAAGACCGCGCAAGACAGCACACAACTGTCGACAACAGTTGTGCGCGTTGTTTGTGTGACCGCACACAACCGCTGTCAAAACGCTGGCGTGAGCAAGCGCGCCAGCAGCAGCGAGCGAAGGTTCATGCGGTCTATTGCTTCAACGGAAACTGAGCGGCGAAAGCATGCGCATACAAAGGTAGGAGGCGTGTTGCAGATCGCTTTCAAGATACGGTGCGCGCGACCGCCCGGCGCCGCGAAAAGTAGAAGTTCTCGCAGAGCAGAATCCTCAACCCCTCCCTCCCGCGCTGCCTTCCTCCTTGCTTGGGAGATTGAGTCGCCAGTTCCCCTTGCGCCCGGTCGCAAGATACCCATTTGGTGCCGCAGCTGAACATCGCCTCCTCTCCCTTCGTCCCGTCGCCCCACGGCCTTTCGCCCGATGGAAGAAGTCGCGTGCTCCGCCGCGTGTTCGCTCCATGTGAAAGCGCGCGTCCCTCGCGCGCTTTCACTCGCACATAAAGCGTATGGCCAGAGTTTTTTTCGACATCCGGACGCTACAATCTAACAGTGAGCCCTTAACAGCTTCGCTGTAAAAGGAGCGGCGGAAAGAATGCAAACTACGCAACAACGACGGTGCGTCGAACAGACGACGGCTACTCAGCCCGTGAGCTCGCTTCAGGCAATGGCTGCTGCCGAAACAGCCGTAGCCAACGTTTAATGGCCGGAGCTTCAGAATAAGGTGACGGCAGCGCCACCGCAATTTCAACGTTTTTTGCTTCACCCTTGGCGCTTGGTCCGCTAGCTGGACCCGCTCCTACATTCTAGTATACACCCTACCGGAGACACGTATACGTCAAGCAGCCGCTTGTGGGCGCCATCGTGTGGCACAACGTTTAGCCAGGTATTTTTGCGATGACCAACCATATCGTACTTAACTGCTTGTGTAAAGCGTCGGCAGGGAAGAAATTAACGTAAGAAATTAACTAACGTGCAGTACTTTGGCATGTTTCTTCGACGAGAGCCCCAGCGCGCACCCACACAAACAAAAAAGAATGTGTCTAACGTGCGTGGTTATAATAAATGGAACCAGTTAAATCTGTTATTGAACTTCTTAGCCCGTATTTGACGCTTATTTACAACCTTGCCTTCAAGACTGGCATGTTCCCGCAGCATATGAAGAATGCAAAGGTGACGGTAACATATAAAAGTTGAGTTAAAATTATTATTGGTAATTATATGCCTAATTGATCATTACCGCTGTACTCTAAAGTACTTCAAAATAACACTTGTTATAGGCTGACTAAATTTTTTGACAAACATTCTATTATAGCGCCATCACAGTACGGTTTTATATCGGCTTTTCAACTGACAGTGCTCTACTTTTTTCAGAAAGAACTGACTCTGAAAATAATTGAAGCAAGAGACTTACATTGGGAGTATCGTTATATATGTCTAAGGCTTTTGAAAAAATTAGTCATGATACATTATCACAAAAGCTACAATGTTACAGAATTCGTAACGTTGCCCTCGATTTAATTCAGAGCTATTGAGGAAACATACATCCTTGAGTGTATAGCAGGGTATTTCAGCGAACACTTTCACACAAATTTTAAAGGTTGCCTATGGCTGATAGCATAATTCTAGTCCATGAGCTGGTGTACTCGGAAGAGGCTGACATTACTTGCACAAAAAATTGAAATGCATAATCGACTAATTAAAAAAACTAATTACCTTAACTAATTACCTGCGTTCTAGTTACTTTTGTGCATCAATGCAAAGAATGACGTTTGTTAAGAAAGCCAACGCATTTCTCCGCAAAGTTCGGGAATTAGTATTTCGAAACTGGTGTCATCCTTTGAATTCGTTCCAAGTGGATCTGCGTTGCGATTACCGCGACTAGAATTTGTAAATTGCAATATTAGTTGAAAACTTGATTAGTTAATTTTGGTTAGTTAGTCGATTATGCATTTCATTTATGCAAATGATGTCCGCCTCTTCTGGTAGACCAGCTCATGAACTAGTATTGTGCTATCTGCCAGAGGCACCTTTTAAACTTTTTCTTTCTTGCTGTGGTTTTACGTGCCAAAATCAGTTCTGATTATGAGTCACGTTTTAAACATAAAAAATGTGTTAGGTTAAACACGCGGTATACGCAGAAGTTTATCTTCCGTGCAAGCTGTTAAATATGGAGTACCTCAAGGGAGTATATTGGGGCAAGGGCTGCTTCGCATATTTATTAGTGATATCGTAACAGTTGATTATTCTTGGATACTCTAGCGGCCATCGTCATCTTCATCGGCCGCCTTTTATTTATGGCGCGCTCAGGTGCATGTGCATGCGCATGTGCCTCGTTCCTCATGCTGCGTGCTGCGAGGTTAGAAAAAATAGAAGAATAAAACATCGGCTCCTGCCATCGGCCTGAACGGTTCCTTGTTCTTTCACTTGCCGACTCATGCATTGTTATAGAGGACCTAACCTCGGTCTCTGTAACGTGGTGACCCGGACGTGATCGCAAGGCGAGCACCACATACATCATGGAAGGGACCAGGAACGACCGACCTGCGATCGGCACACAGGCCGTCGCCACGGTGCAGATTCACCTGCCATCGTTTTGGCCACAGAATCCTGCAGTCTGGTTTACCCACGTGGAGGCCATATTTACCCTTCGGCGCATTCTCTGCCGTCTCCGAACTCTCAACTGAGGGAGTTGCGGTGTTCTACAACCTTGTGGACGCGCCCCACGAAACCTTCCAACCTTGAGTTACCAATAGGTCACAACGTCACGCATTACGTTGTCACTACTTGCCCTCCAGTGCTTTGCCGACCCAACGCCTCGCTGGGGACCGCCTTGCCATCGCCAAAAGAGAATTCGACCACATGCTGCAACTGGGCATCATCCGTCCTTCGTCGAGCAGTTGGTCGTCAGCTCTCCACGTGGTTCCCAAGCGTGACCGTGGAGATTGGCGCCCGTGCGGTGACTACCGTACCCTTTACGCGCGCACCGTCCCTGATCGTTATCCCCTCCCCCACATTCACGACTTCTCTGCCAACCTAGCGGGAGCGGTGATATTCAGCAAGATAGATTTGGTAAAGGCCTACCACCAGATTCCTGTTGAGCCAGCGGACATCCCCGAGACTGCAATTGTGACACCATTCGGGCTTTTCGAGTACGTTCGCATGCCGTTCGCGTTGAAAGACGCTGATCAGACGTTCCAGAGGTTCATCAACTAGGTAACCCGGGGACTCCCCTTCGTTATTGCATATCTCGACGACCTCCTGGAACCCACCAAAGGTCGTGGGTTCGAGTGCCGTAATTAACCACTTCCTAATCAAGGTAGAGGTAATTAAAGCACTCGAACGCGCGACCTTTGTTACTGGCACCATGGTGGCACCAGCACATGGTGGCTCCATGAATCATTCGAATGGGTTGTTACTTCCTATTGTTTTCTCCTACCACAGGTCGAGTGTTCCACTCCCACGAAGGTCGAAGTCAGTGTGCCTTAATTAACTCTATCTTAATTAACCGTGCCTTAATGCACTTTGCCTCATTTAATCCTAAAGGTCTTGGGTTTGACTCCCTCCAAAGGTCGTGACTTCGACCATCAATGGGGGCACCATCAATTTTGGTGCCATTGAATTTTCCGGACGGTGAAATTTTTGACCCATGAGCCATCTAAGGCTTTCGCCTTAAGTGTGTTACCTACACCGGCGCAGGTGAGCTTCATCACCAAGATCTACCACCCCAACATCAGCACGCACGGCGACATCTGCCTAGACATCCTCAAGTCGCAATGGTCGCCGGCCTTGTCCATCGCCAAGGTGCTTCTGTCCATCTGCGTCCTCATGTGCGACCCGAACCCCGACGACCCGCTCATGCCCCGGGTGGCGTCCGTCTACAAGAACAACCGGGGTCTGTACGAGACCACCGCCAGGGAGTGGACCAGGACTTACGCCATGGAGTAGGGACCACTGGTCGTGACTCTAGGCGACGCCATGCCGGCTTGTAGAGTGATCGCCTACTGCTGCTTTTTTTATCCTACCTGTTGTATGCGACCCGGGGGTACAACAGACGAGGCGGGCCATGTTGTGCGGTCGCGTCGACGAAGCGGTGACTCTGTACTCGCGGCCGGAATCCAGCATTATGGCCCGCCCGATAAAAATATAAATCAGTATTCTGACCTTACATGAGCGTGGAGCTGTACTTAGGCGGCCATTAAGACAACGGTCGTGTTCAACGTACACACTGAACAGCATTGCACCATCGTGGGTGCGGGTTTTAGAAGCGCCCTCCTTGCGTCCTTACTTTTTCCTTTTATTTTCTCGAAAATGGGCGTTCTCGTTAAAGAACACCATCAATGCACCCTTACTGCGCCTTTGCTATAGTTCTGGGTTCCAAAAGGGTGTTATGTGCAAAACGTACACCTTGAGGGGTTTAAAGGTGCTGTGGTACTTTAACTTTTCACGCAAGTGAAAATACATTTCATACGAGCTTATATATCTTCCCCAGCGGTTCACGCAAGGTCAAAGCACAAAGTCAAAGTAGGATACGCCTATCATCCTGTTGCTTCATTTGTATGGTGTCCCAGGTGGTAGTAGGACACGGCTTTAATTTTTATTTGCTGTCTTGCCGTTCGCTTTTCACCCCTCGCCTTGTTTAAATTATTTCAGATATGTGCTAGTTTAGTGGTCCGCTGCCAAGCGTGAGCCCATCGTAGCTTTCCAAGTGCATGTTCTTTCTAATGTAGCATCGGAAGCAGCTCTATAGGGACCGGGCGCGGGCGAGTTTCGACTGGTGGCGCCTTCTTTCGGTAGCGCCGCGAAAGTAATGGCATGTGACTGCCGGAAAGAGCGCGCGGTCGCTATCTGCTGGGCCGCACGAAGCTACGCTGCTAGCTTGTGTTCCTTCGTCTCTTGTGTTCCGCGCTGCCAAAATGCCTCGTGGTACCAAGTCCGAACAGACATGTTGCGTTGTTGGATGCACAAACAGCTATTCAAGCATGGATAAAGCTGGCGAAGGCATTCAGTTCCATCGGTTCCCGTCGCGGCCCCACCAGCTCGAACGGCGGAAAGTCTGGATATGCGCGGTCCGCCGACAACGGTACGTAGCACACACATTCCCCTCGTTACTCTGCTTTCTAGCTGTTTTACCATCAATGAAGGAGCCATTCAGTCGCAAAAGCTTCGTGATCTAAGTAAATATTGCGTCTTCGTCTCCACAGGTGTGACGGCTCTGAAGCTTGGGCACCGAAGGCGAACACGCGGATTTGCAGCCGTCATTTTGTAGGTAATCGGAAGTCGGAAGATCCAAGCAGCCCGAGTTACAACCCTTCAATGTTCCCGTCAGCCTACCGAAAGCGGCCGCCACCATCAACCTCGCAAGATCGCTACGAGAGGTACGCACTTGTAGCGTTCGTTAGCGCAAGACGGTCTCGTTTTCTAAAGCTCTTTGACCGTCGCTTCGTTGTCGACGCGAAAGCGTTAATTAGCGCGCTCAAGCAGAAGTACTTTGAATTTGTTCGTTCGATACCATTTAGGATGTGACGTAAGAAAAGAAGCTTTGCACTTATGCACCAGCAATATGTAGCGATATTTAACTTGATTGCTAGGTGTCTGGTGCAACGCGCATAGGACGGTGCAGTTTCAAAGAAGGCGTACTAATTTTATGTAATTTATCTTTGTATAAAAAGGCTGAAGAAAAGACATACAGCTAGAACTGGCCTTTTTCCTGTTAGTGCCCCCCTAAACGAAGCACCTGAGCAGGTACTGTTTACTAGCAGTCGTCTGTGCGATCAAGCGAGACAAACATGTTTACAAAACTTTTTTTTTTCATCTCCAGTTGCTTCTATGCGTGTATGAACATGCACCTGCGGATATCTCTAGTGACGAGTGCGCAGCTGAAGAAATTCTTAGTGAGGATTGCAATAACAAAACGTGTGAGGTAAGTTCTGCATTCTTGCAGTGGTGGCATGTTGGTATGATTTCGCCAGTTTGCATTTGTACTAAAAGCAGCCAGATTAAACCAGCAGTCGATTATCTTGAAGCTATAGTTGGTTTACATCTGGCCTCTTGGTACTTAATTGCAATGTGCACCAGCAACACATGAGGTGACCGTGTGCATGCCGTGAATGCTGAGAAAAAGGCATCCAAGAACATAGCACCATCATTTCGCACTGAAACAATCAAATGTGCTTTACAACCCCTGGTGCACTGTTTGCTTATTTTGTTTTTTCAGGTTGGCACAATGACATCCTTTGATTGCAGTGAAGCTCTGAGTTATCCTTGCATTTTTCTGTCTACTACCGATGGCAGCATAGCTTCAACCCAAATCTCCAGCAAGTTTGTGTCATCGCAGTCAACTCAGTGTGAAGCTGCGTTAACACACAACACATCTTCAGGCCCAGACCACCGTTCAGTTTACTTTGCTGGAGTGCAAACAGTGCTGAGCAATGAAGATGCCATGCAAAGTCTATGCTCAGTGTCGTTCACAGTGTTCTCAATGCTACTTAGTATTTTATGTAATACAAGAAGTGTTTATGAAATGAGCAAAGCCGATCGACTAACTCTGTTTCTCATGAAGCTGAAGACTGGAATTACATACACAGCATTGGGTGCTTTGTTTGGTGTGCACCGTAGAACAGCTGCTAGGTGCTTCCTTAGCGTTTTGAATGAATTGTACGCAAGAACTCGCACTTGGATAGAATGGCATCACAGAAGCGATGTGCTGTCTACAATGCCCAATTGCTTTAAGCTGCATTATCCAAAGTGCAGAGTTGTGATCGACTGCACTGAGATTAAAGTAGAACGGCCTGCATTAGTTGAAACACAGAACCTGATGTATTCATCCTACAAAGGGACATTCACCGCAAAATTCCTTATTGGAATTGCTCCAAATGGTGCCGTAATGTTTCTCTCAAAGGCATATGGAGGAAGGGCCACGGATGCCTTCATAACTGTCGACTCAGGTCTATTTTCCTTGCTAGAGCCAGGTGATGTTGTTCTTGCAGATAAAGGTTTTCCTGGAGTGCGTGTTGACATGGCAGAAGCAAATGCTGTGCTAGTAATGCCACCATTTTCAACCGGAGCAAACTTCACACGAGAAGAAATGGCTGAAACTTACAATATAGCAAGTGTTCGAATCCATGTAGAGCGGATGATTCAGCGGATAAAAACTTTCAATATTCTTAACATCCGACTTCCAGTTGAGCTGCATGACCACATTGACCAAATTATGCATGTTATCTGTGTTCTAGCCAACTTGCAAAATAGTATTTTCAAATGTGCTTGACTATTTGTTCATTGTGACTTTTTGGGTCAGTGTCACAGTCAGTCGCTTTATACATTTTCAGCACAAACAAAGTGATGTAGATTTTATACCTTGTATCATATGCCAGCTTTATTGCAGCTTGCCTTGATTACTTACCTCTCACAAGAATCATACATATTGCTTTCACGATTCATGACTAGTGACGGCAACATTTTCTTATGCTGTTATCTGTATGCTTGCACAATTGGGAAGTAGTATTATCAAACGTGTTTGAATTTTTGTTTTGTGTATGTGATCATTTTGTTTGGTGTTAAGAGCGACTGAGAGTTACATTGTTTAACATAGACATAAAAACTTATGCAAATTGTATTTTATACCTTTGTCTTTATTGCACCTTGCCTTGATAACATGCCATAAAAATCACGCATTTCACTTTTCTGGTTCATGACTAGTGATGACAATATGAAAGCCCTCAGAGGTATCACAGTTCACTAAAGGAATAAAGTTCAATAATGAAACACAGAAATCTATTGCTGACTGTGTGCTAACTTTGGCAACATGTGATGGAAATAAAATTCTTCTAGCTTAGGAATAGCTTCACTCAGGAACTCATCACAACGGTTCACAACAACAAGAAGTTGCTCTTTGGGAGTGTACACCAAGAATTTGCACACTTTCAGACCAAGTGTATATAGAGCCACCTGCACTTGCGTGTAGTATTCGTGGGAAGTCTTAAGGTGACATGCTCCACCTGACGTCGTAAGGTAGGCAAGACTTTTTCCCTCGAGGAACTTCTCTTGCCCGCTCCTTTTTGAGTAGGGGCATTTGATCTCAAGGAGCTCAGTTTCTGAGTGAGGACACTCAATCACTCCATCAGGACTACATCCTAGCCATGGTTGGCTGTCCTTGAGAACAAATCCCAACTCATGAACTATAACATTTTCGTGATAGGCAAACCATGCCCGTCCTGCAGGTTCTAGCTTGATGCCATAAATCATGGCAGCTGTGGTGATGCGATTTTGCCTGATGATCTTTTCGGCAAGGTCTTCGTTGGGCCCTCGGTGGCGCAGGATTCTGTGAGCCAGTGTTGATGTTATCCTGCATGCTCTGAAAACGCATTGAAACATTAGCGCATTCACTGTAGGCTTGCACATTTCTATGCCAATGACTGGCTTGTTTCGAACTCTATATATATAAACTTTTAACAAAACCAGACTAAGAAGAGACAAATTGCAAGGCTCAAACGAATTTTCACCTACCTTGCCTTGTGCCATGCTGTTGTGCGCTGTGTCTTACATGTCACCACAGATGTCACCTGAAGCTTGTAATAGGCATCCACCTCACCACGAAGTTTGCTACTGGGGTCTGTGGAACTTTGAAACATTATTTGTTCCTTCTCCCACTCGTAATGGACATCTAGAGGTCCCTGCAACATGGAAAAACACAATCGGGTCTAATTAATCGCCGTCTAGGGATGGGCACGTGTAAAACTTACTGGATCGAGATCGCCTTGCTCCTCACGCTTTCTTTTTGCATTTAATAGCTGAACCATTGGACAGCTGGTATCACATTTTTCGAGCACGTACATGGAGGATAGGCTGTCTGGCATATCGGCTTCTAAAGAAAAGAAAGAAAATATTTATCAAGTAAAAGACGCGTGTAAACCAACGCTTTAAACATTGCGTTGGGCCTTGATTAAACAAGCGTTGTGTAGCCGCTGATATGCTGACACGACGTACCGTCTTTTCGGAGCTGAGCCTTTTTCCTTTGGGGTACACTTTTTTTCCTGGGGCTCCCCAGCTCTGGCTGCTGCTCGTACACGACTCTGTGCGCTCAGTATCCACGGCGAAAGCCAACGCAGCGGCATGTTTACAATCGCCGCCGACGCCGGCCTTACAAGTGCACCGGCCGCCGACGACGTTTCTCGTCACGTCAAGCTGCGTGAAATAGACGTGAACTGAAGATTATAATAGTTGGTAAGTGATTAGGATCATCGAAGCATCGAAAAAAAAAAGGATAGGCAAACGGCAACATGCAAGAAGTACGATCGAGGAACAACAACAACAACAACACGTGCAATCGGCGAAGTACTGAAAAAAAGAAAGCATTTGGGGACGTACGTTTTTCTCTTTTTTTAGGTGGCGGTGTTAACGTGCACAGAGAAAAACAAACTATTGAGAAATAGGGATAGAGAAGTTACTTACATCTAGCTCCACATCGTAGCTTGTCGCGTTGAGCTTTGTTTGTGGCGTGCACTTGCCACGCAATTTGCCCTCGTTGACTTCTTTGTACTCCCTGATGTCGTGTACGTGACCTGCTTCGTGCAAGCGGCGACCTTTCTCGAGAGCAGATGCACGAAAACGCGTTTTCCAGTTGGTCAGGCCTTGAAAACCGCAGTGCAAGATTACTCGAAGCGCCATGTGTACACTCGGCGCCTTTGCCGCGTCGTCTGCATCACATGCCAGTGCTGTCGCCGCCGCCGTTTGGAGCGCTGTTAGCCACGAGCGCTGCTGGCGCCTTACGACGGCCGCCCGGTGCCTATATGTACAGTAATACGTTGCTTAGTGCTGTATCGGTTGGAGTAAACATTCGCAGTGCGTACGACCATGGATAAATCTCCTGCCGATACCACATCATTGATTGTGGAGGTCGCGCTTCCCGGTCATAAAGTGGGGAGGCTGTCTTTTCCTCCCGTTGTGTCCAGCTGGACACAACGGGAGAAAGTTGTGTCCGATGTGTCCAACTTGGTCGTGCGCTCTATGCTTGCAAATGGTCGCCAAACAAGAACAGGGACTTGTTATAACACAGAAAGTAGCCTTGCTTGAGTTTATGCACCTCGTCAATATATAACAGGTCATAAATTGTGCTACCGGATAAGGACCACAGTATTCAGTGGCCACAATTAGCCCAAGTTCCATCCACACGTTGCTTGAGCAAACACACCACAGCTCACACCCATAACACACCCCACCACACGGCAATGGGAGGCAGCGCTGTCCAGCTCCGACTCGACGGACCAGCTCAACCTGGTCAATCCAGCGAGAAGGGCAGCTAAGGCCGCTGGACTCCTGGAATGAGGGGACCACCCACTGCAGAGCGGAGGAGGTACCTAGGCTCGCGTGGTCTTTGGATTAAAGTTTATTCTCTCTCTCTTGAGCGAAGGATGCCAGAAGAAAGCCCCTATTGTTTCCCATAACAGGATGTTTTTACGCTGCAAGGAAGCGGAGAAGAATAAAAATAGCGTAATACTAATACCGACGAAAAGCTCCGTCGTTACAGTGAGCGCTGTTCGGAAAATAGCGCAGTTGTCGGCCTTCCGTCGTAAATTTGGCCAAAATAAATGCAGTAAATATTACGTTCGGTGCACTTGAAAGATCTGGGTGCTGCTCCTTCACTTTGGCGGTGAAAATCTTCCACAGCACGTGAAAAGAGAGGCAATGTGGACGTGGAGATCTCGCGCGGTATGCTTTCCACCTCCACAAATACTGGATGGTGATGATTTATTGGCATCTCCTTTGAAACGGGGCGGTGGCAGATAGTCACCTAGCCTGCTTGATTTAATCAGGTAAGCTATGCACGCATTTAATTGTAGCATTTTTGTGTACATCTTAACTTTTTTTCTTTTCGTCATAACTTTTCTATGTACCTTGAACTGCTACCTATGCCTGTAACGGGTCCTACCTATACCTATAAGGGATCCGGTCGTATCACTCTCAGATATGTAAAATTTCATGAAATTTTGAGCGCCGTGAAAAAGAAAACTGGTTTCTTTCATGCTTTAACTTAACAGCGAAGCTGTTTAAGCTGGATGTATTCCGGTGGTGTACGCCCGAAATGTGGGCCGATCCAGTAGGTAGTGCAGAAAGGGTCCAAGCGCAATGGCACATACCCCATGTAAACTAGCGAAGCTGTCTAAGCTCGATGATGGTCCGTCGAGTGTACGCCGCAAAACCTCCGCCTGGCAATGAAGTCACCATGCGTCGCCTAGCAACGCTTCGCCCGAGCTGCGCCGAGCGCACCAAGCCTCGCCACAGCTGCGTGAGCCGTGACGTCATCGCGCGCGTCGCATCGCTTCGCCCAATAGCTTTGCCGAGCCATGACGTCACCGCACCGTGCGGAGTGGTTGCCGCAGCTGCGCAGAGGTGGAGCTAAGCCGTGACATCACTGCGCCGACCCACGGGATATATAGCTACGCGTCGCCGCCGCGGCGACACAAAAGCCCCGCCGTCTCTGCGCCGAGCACATCGCCACGAAGATGGCGCGGCCGAAGAAGAGCGTCAGTCCCGAAGAAGAGGAAGCGCGGTGCGAAAGCCGCCGCGCCGCTACTCGAGAGCGAGTAAGACGACTTCGGTCTGATCCCGATTATCGCGCCGCCGAAGCGGCGGCGAAATGTCGGCGATTCGCAGAAGATCCGGAGTTACGAACCCGCGAAACCGAGCAAGAGCGTTTGAGCGTCCAGATACTTTAATGATCGAGTGTTCGTTCCTCCTTGGGCTGTCAATGATTCCGGGGTGATCTTGCGCAAAACGTGGCCGAGTTTCGAAGCATAACCTCTGAAAAACTTGGCCGAACCGAGATAAAGCTAGGTGGGCTCGCCAGCTTCGCTGTTTGCCCAGTATTCGCACCAATGGTGCCAAGCTGCCCCTATTTTTTTCCCGAAAAATAAAAATAAATAAAAAAAGACGATTGCGCACAGAGGTATGAAAAATCCGACACATTGATTTCTTTAACACTGAAAAGAATATAATTGTTACATTATTGCATCACAAAAGTCTAAGAAGAGCTTCCGGGTTCAATATGTAGGCACTATTTCACGTCAAAACATTGATTTCAAATCAAAGGGTCAAGACAAGCATTTGTATTAATCAGTGTCCGATTCATTTCCGCTTGACGCGTCAACGCTTCTCTGTGCAGCGGACGCAGCCTTCCGTACATTGTGGTTAGAGTGCACGTGCACAAGTTTTTGCACGCGATCCCCTGCGAGCCTGTTGCGTAGCTTGGTGTCCACATTTCCAAACTCGGACCAGTTTCTTTCACGTGCCGCAGAAGGGCAATCTGCAGTACGCGACAGGCAAGGGGTCTCAAGGGTTGGTTGAAGCAAAGTCCTTGCCACCGCTTGGATGAATCCATGTGGTGGCAATGCACTCCCAAACTCCTCCTTTTTACCAAATTCCCTTGCAGGTTCTGTATTCTGCGAGGTTACACAATTTTTTCAATCGCGTTCTTGGTGAAAAAAAACTTAAGTTTTTTGAAATTTTCAATCTTGTTTTCAACCGCTTACATCTCTGATCACTCTTTCCTGCTTTTGACAGCGAAGCTGTTTGCCTCGAGTTGCTCGGGATTTTTCGTCGCCTGCTCACCCCCCCCCCCCCCCCCCAAAAAAAAAAGAAAAAAAAAAGAAAACGCAGGCAGAAAAGTGGTTTGTGCATGAGTTTCCACGTTACAGAATTATGTCCAGTAGCCTGATTCAAACAGATAACCTCTAGCACAGAAGTTTGATACTGTAACCATAACGCCATTGACGATTTTCCCCTACAAAAGCGTGCCTCATAAGCACATCGTAATTTATTATTTAAATTATTTAAAATTATTTAAAATTAACACGTCATCATACGCCAAAATGCGGGTTCATCCCGAAAATAGCGCAGTCTAAAAATGTAAGCGCGTATCCCGAAGATTCTGCAGCCAAAAAATTTAGAGTCCGACGTTCCTCCTACTCGTCTGACACCAGGGGTGACGCGATTGAGTGTGGTGCGCAGTGACTGCGCCCCTACGTCACCATCGACTCGGTCACGAAGGCTAAGTCTTTCGTCGACTTAAACTGGAGCTCGAATTGTGTTCCAACGTTTTTATTCTAAATTTATTTAAGACAAAAAAAAAAGGGAAACAACCCGGGTCAACGGTGTGGGAAACGGGCGGCGAGATTTAGGTATACATATATAGGTAAGATTTTGATTGTCACGCCGAATGACTACGTGCTCCCCTACATGTCGGTTTCTTTGAGCGCAGGCAAAGAAATGCGCTGCGGGAAACGCTGCAATGTTTGTTGTTGTTGATTACTTTCGTAGAAGGGAACTGAATACGTTTGGTTAGATCTCTAATGGCCAAGCCGAAAAAAAGTCGCAGCACAGGCTGCTCCATCGCTGCTGCGGGAATATGGGTCCTTTACACAAATTTCGCTTGTGCGCCTCGATAAATTTGCCAACTCTAGAAAGGAATTTCCCAAGGAGTCCACCGAAAGACTGCCTAACATCGCCGTGTGCCATGCTTCCTCGAATGACGCGACTCTGGTTCACGTGCGCGGTTGCGAGGTCGTCGACAATGTCGGCGTGGTTCGTCGTCCTGTCATTCCATGGCGTATTCCCTGGTCCACTTCCGGGCGGTGGCGTTGTACTGAGTGCGGTCGTGCTTGTACACGGAGGCGACGTCCGGCATGAGCGGGTCGTCCGGGTTCGGCTCGCACATGAGCGCGCAGATGGACAGTAGCACCTTGGCTACGGACAGGGCCGGCGACCACTGGGACTTGAGAATGTCCAGGCAGATGAGGCCGTTGCTGTTGATGTTTGGGTGATAGATTTTGGTGATGAACTTCACCTGCGAGGTTGTCAGCATGGGCTGAAGAAAGACGTAAAGGGAGAGAGAGAGACCGCAAAACAAAGCACGCCGCACTTCATGTTATGAAGGTTTAGAGAGTGTCCCAGCTAAAGTTAGCGAAGCTATTCAGCGAAAAGGAAGATAGAATTATCTCTTGCACCATATTTTCTTTTGAAGACCTATACAGTGTTTGGCCGTCAGAAGTCTGACGCCGTAGGTGCGGTAATTGTGTCTTGCAGTGCGTTTTCTTAATTTTTTGTTGTTGAACAGCTTGGGTAACGTTAGCTGGGACACGTGGTGTAGATATAGCAAGTAAACTACATGTATGAGTGGCCCTGCCGTTGCTCAATTAACAACGAACACGAGAGGAGAGTGTCGAAGCGTGACTTCTTACAATTATTACTGCGGTTTTCGTTCGGGTTCAGCGAATCGGTGCTGATTCAGCTACGCAGCGGGTAAAATAACAGTTCAAACCAGTTTGAACCAGTTTTGTGTTCGTTTTCATAACCTACCAATAATTGTAGGACGGGGAAGCGGGCAGTTGGAACCGACGAGAACAAAGGAAAGATCAGATGGTAATATTTTAATTCTCTCGTGGAACCGTGATGTTCAAAACACTCATTGTTTCTGTTAGAAAGTAGAAGCGGTGGCTCTGGCGTCCACACTCTCTTGTAGCGTTCACAGCGTTCCGTGTGGTGTGATGCGAACCTTTAATACGGACGGCCCTGTATAAATGTAATCAACTTGCGAGTTAAACACGCCCCGAGAATGCCTTTACCGCATCAGCATCATTTGTGGCTTACACTACTTTAAACGAGAACTTCTATTATTATAGACTTGTCGATGTGGTAATTGCGCAATGTTCCTGAGGAGCTTATACAGCGTGTTTTATCTGACTGAAACCGGCTCATCAGACAGAAAATCTCTGAAGGCAGCGCTGCATTTGTACCGCTACTGAAACGTGAAACTACGGGGACATTTGTGGCTTATCAATAAACGTTTGCCGGGCAATGCACACGACCAAGTCATTTCCGATATTTTTTGGAAACTACAGGCCTTCATGAGACGATTTTTTGAAGACTTTGAGCGTGTGTCTGTGGGTGTTTGTGTGATCACGCTTTGTATCGTCATGTTGTAGTGATAGTGAAATAAGCAGACACGGCTGCCGCATTTTGATGAAGGCGAAATGAAAAAAAAATGCTCGTGTTCTGTGCATTAGGTGCGCGCTGAGGAATCCACAGTTGGGCAAAATTAGTACTGGCGTGACAGCTTTTTCACTGGCTGTGTCAGTCACCGGTTTGGCCCGCACACCAACAGGCCATTTGTTGGTTCGCCGGTATCGGCACATTGTAAGCTGCTTTGCAAGCGCTCTGACAGGCGTACTACATGTATAGAAGATAACTGAATTGTCGCAAATGAATTTCTATGTCGTTCCTTAACCTTTTATTGACCAATGTTGCCTGCAGCCAACATACGAGACATTGTTGACATCGAAAGCTGTAAATGGCTAAGCGAAACAAAAACCGTTCGTCCCATGTTCCTCTAAACGTCTCCATTGGCTGCGCCGTCAGTTACGTCGTTCTCTACGTCGCACCCAAGCGCTCGCGCCATTGGCAACGCCTTTAGTGACGTCGTCAGGGAAAGCGTTCCCGCCATTGCCACGTTGACGCTGCTCTGCCCGCAACGACGTCTCCTCGGCTCGCCGTGTCGCATGCGTTCGATATCTCGAGTTAGCTCGGCGTTGTGGCTGCATCCGATGCTACCAGCATCCGCTGTTGTAACCAAACATGTAACCAATAATTGACAAACGCTTCAATACTGAGTCGGAATTAACCCACTGCTAAACACCGGCGCCGCACGTTTCAGCTTCGATGGTTAAGCATCTGTACGGAGTGCTTGGGCGGTGATGTTTTAAATGCGAAGCATTTCTTGCCGGCGGCTCTTTCTGTTGTCCCGCGTCCCACACCTCCACAGCGCATGCGCGTCCCCTCCCCCTCTCAGTCCTCTCCTACGCTCCCCCCTTTCTCTCCTCTAGGAATCCTGTACGGAGCGGCGCCCGCGTGCCACACTCCCACAGCGCGTCCCCTCCCCCTCTCTCTCCTCTCCTACGCTCCCCCCTTTCTCTCCTATAGGAATCCGGAGCGGCGCGCACGACAGGTGGTGCGACAGCTACATGCTCCCCTGGGGGCGCCACGGTAGTTCCGCGGTATGAAAATGACGGAGCACGCGCGCCTCATTCTCTCTCCTGTGCAGCGCCGCGATGAGCGCTAGGGCCGCTGCCGCAAAACCATCTCCCGCTCAAGCTAACCATCTCCCCGCTGCTTCGCATCCACACATGGTTGCCTTTAGCGGGAGATGGAGTAATTTTTTTCTTACTGAGTTTAGGTATTGGGTATGAAGTTTCTGGCTAAATGACAGGCAGCAAGCGTCATTTGTTGGTTTAGAACAAGAACACAGGAACAGGAAGAAAAGGTTGGGTACCCGACTCGTTTTCTTTTTAAAGCACGGTCAGAGAAGACAAAACGATGCAAGATTTCCGGCTGCAGTGGTCTCACACACGTGATGTAAAGCAAATGAAATGATCTCCTATGGTGACGAGAGTTGTCTACCAACTCCAAACGATGCCATTGGTGGCTTGGGATGAAGCCCACTTCCAGTTTTCTGTCTGGTGTTTCCCTCCTATTGTTGAAAACAGTTTCTAAATAATGTTTTTTATTTTGTTGATTATGCTTATTCAAGATGTGTTTTGCCCATTTACATAGTAAATGCATGTCTTTTCGGGTATTTCTATGTACCGTCAATAAAAAGTTGAATTTTCCTGTATTCCTTAAATTTAGCATAAGGTATTTGTTGTAATCTAGACTTCCATTAACTAACTGCTGTGCTGTTCACATGCTATAAATATGCCTTACGAATAAATTATTTTCAACTGAAACAGCATGAATATTCCAAAGCTGTACCAAGTTTTAATCAGCCTGTTTATTAAATTTCAATCATGATAAGTCTGTACTCGGCGAATTGCCAGTTAACTTTGTTTTTGCTATGCCCTGTGCATTGCCATACAGTACATTAAAAATATAGGCGACCCTCTCCTCTTTTGTTCGCCTCTCTATATTCTCGGTGCCGTGTTTTTAGCATTCCTGTTCTTTTTTTGTCGCCGAATGCTGCCGCTCCACAAGCTAATGAAGGCAAATCTTTATAAAGAGTTAGGCTACGTAGGAACGATAACAATATTGTCAAATTGCATACATACGAAAGGGGACCCCAAAGTAACGAGAGTCATTTTACTGAGGCTTCGCGACTACTGCGTAACGCGCTACTTTATGTAATTTATGACCGGTTTCTTCTGCATTTTCATTTTTACAGCCAAACTGCTAAGGAGAATTCCGCAAAGATTTTCATCTGGTGGTGAAGGCCGACGTACGACGGCGTGGGGTCGATATCAAATGCAAATGCAACGCAACATGTGTCAGAGCTTCCAATTTACTTTGAAATGTAAAAAATAAATACTTATAACATAAAAGTTACCTTGCGTATATATAATTAAAGTAGACAACTAATGCGCGCTGTTCCTTTAACCAGCTATTCGCATTTTTTTCTTTTTCGCGTAGCGTGATACATTCGAGGTCAGATTGGAGTTTGTACGGCTGCGGCAGTGACAGCTGACGCAATGATGCTACAACGTAGCCTCCTGGCCGCCTCGAAGCGGTCGCATAATCAGGGCGTCAGTGTTGATACTGTTGAATCACCATTAAGAACGACCAGCAAATAGACGCCTAAGTACTTCCGACGAAGGATGTAAGAAATCGCTTACACAACTTTGCTGTCTTTGATGCATCAGTTGCTCAAGTCAACATATATCCGCGCAACTTTTTTTTTTATTCCCTATCGGATATTTTCCAGTAAAGCGTAATGATTCCTGCAGGAATCATTGGACCAGAAAGGGCCAACGTTTGCGACTGCCGTGTTACCTGGGGCGGCTTGAACGGGTAGTCGTTGGGGAAGAAGATGCTCAGTCTGAACACCCCGCCCTCGAAAGGGGTCTTCTCAGGTCCCGATATGGTGGCCTGCCAGTTGAACATGTCACCAGCGTCGGTGAGTCCCGCCGAGCAGTTGGACGGCGGGTCGCTCGTCATCTCGTCGAGTTCCTTCTTGATGCGCTTCAGGGTCACATTGGCTCCCGGAATCATCTCACCGCGGTCTGCAGGTCTCCCGTCACCATCGCCTGTGGGAAACATACGATAACGCGTGCAGATGCAACACAATGTTGGAGTTTGAATGACGCGAATCATGTTTGAGTTAACGAGGTAGCAGCATTATAGTGGATGACACGAACACACCCTTTTCGCCTGTCACTGTTAGGTGCGCATCATGAGGACGAAAGCAATGTATGATGCTTGTCCAGGGAAGAACGTTGATGAGAGGGGCATATGCACAGGGCAGTACGACACATATCGCAGCAAATATAAGGTTTCACACCCCTTTAAGTCAAAATGCGACATCCATTCTCAGAGGTTATAGCCAGGAATGGGCAGATATACACGTTTATGTATAGCCATTTGACAAGCGTTGACAGGTCTGTCCCCTTGCTTGTCCTCGTTGTCAATGCGCGTCAAACAATTTTACCTATATATAATGCGAAAGCTTTACATGCCACATTACGCGAAAATCCGGCGTCGTCGAGGGCTGCGTGACCGAGCGATGGCACAAAGTGGCCGACGGCGCCAGGTGTAAAAACACGTCACAAATGTCCGGATTGACGTCACATTTCTCAGGGAGGTTCCCGCAAACGAAGAAAATTAGTGGCTTTGAAGAGAAAATTTCATACATTTTGGTCTGGGTGGGAATGGAACGCGGGCGTCCGGGGTGCGAGACGACCACGGTTCACCGATGCCACGGCGGCTTCTTCTTTTTATTTGTGCGTGTCGGCTCCACGGTTCTGGCTGACTAAAGGGGTGGCCTAATGCGAGCGTCATTGGGCACACGACGCACTCAATGGTGACGAGGTGGCGCCACGTCATCAATGCATAAAATGAATACGTTCATGACGTTCCGTGGTCTATACAGGGTGTTGCTTTCGCATTTCCAGACGTAAGCAGTCTTTTATGTCTCTGCCGAATTTTTCTGTTCCGAAGTTGTCTGTTCGGGAATATACATAGTGACCCAAGTTATCATCATAATTATAATCATCAGTATAATGGATGAATGAATGAATGAATCAATCGATCAATGAATCAATCAATCAATCAATTTATTATAGCGCCCAGGAACAACTACTGATTCTTCGTACTGGTGGATTTGAAAAGTAATACGCCAGACAAAATGTACAAATAAGACAAATCTGGTAGACAAAACAATGCGAGACAGAGAAACAAATAAGGAAACAGAGAACGAGGAGGTGGGTGTAAATGTAGCTAATCATACAACATGATTATCTACATTTATACAAAACACAGGAAATGAATTCTGAAATATGCCCAATACAGACAAAATACTTAATGCATGTTTTTTTGGAGTCCACCCATTGGACAGACTTTTTTTGGACGCGTTCGATAAGGTGATAAATATTGTATTCCGCCCCAAACTACAGAGACATACCGTAGTAGAGGAAGACAAACAGTAAAATTCAATTTCAGAAAGGCCACAGGGTAGCGGAAGAAGCTTAGCGTTTTCTTGAAGTACACACCAAGATTTTTCATTTCATCGGCTCTGAGCAGTGGAGCATCTCAAAGGGTGTTGAAAATTGCGCGTGGTGCATTTTCCGCGCATAACGTAATACCATAGTTTAGGAAGCATTTAAGAGTATCTTATTGTTTCTGCACCAGTTTGAGTGCGAAAAAAATTATCTTTTTGGAGGTCATTGTAGTCGTGAACACTGTTGACAGTCTTAAATACCTTTAAGTCGTCAGCATATAGAAACAATGAAGAGGGTTGAATTGCTGACGAAATGTCATTTATGACATTAAGAAATGTCTTTATGACGAAATGTCAGGAAGAAAGGAGGTTCAAGAACAGATGCTTGAGGAACTCCACTAGTTACATCATAGCTACTAGAACTCTGTCCAATAATGACAACGAAGCATGATCTATTGCTTAGGTAATTTGAGACCAGGGCAGTGATAGGAGGGGGCATGTCCATTTCCGTGAGCTTTGTAAAGAGGAGCTCATGGAAAACTACATCAAATGCTTTGCTTCGGTCAAAGTAAAGAGCGTCTAATTGACCCCTACTATGTACCACACTGGAAGCATGGGTCATAAATGCGACCATATTCGTTGTTGTGGAGCGCCCTGATACAAAACCATGCTGTTCATCTATCGCGATGTTCTTAACACTAACAGAAAGCAGGGAATGAAGTACAGGTTCAAATACTTTTGACGCAGCGCAGAGGATAGATATAGGTCGGCGGTTATTAACAGCACTTCTAGCAACTGATTTGTGTTCGGGTGCTAACCATGCTGCCTTCCAAGCGCTAGAAACCGTATTAAACCTTAGGAAACTGTTGAAGATGTTTGTGAGAACAGAGACAAGTATGCTTCCGTACGCCTTAAGCAGTCGGGAGGGATACCATCACGCCACAAGGAAGGGAAGGTTTCAGGCGCTTCATACACTTGAAAACAAGGTCTTTATTGACTGATAGCGTACGCAGCGTATCAGACAGAGATGTGGCGGTGAAAAACTTTTATTTGTACGACAAAACGTACGAGGAGGTATGCTCGGAACGACCCTGAAGAGGCCGCCCCTTACAAACACTAGGTGGAGCACTTGTACGGGACCCCAGTGGCAGTAGCCGCCACCTGGGCGCGCTTAACCAAGGCCTTTTGGGCCCGTAGGTCTGAGCAGCCAAGCAGGACAGCCTCCCAGTCCTCCCGGGTAGGGTTGGGTAAGGGGGAAAAGGCAGGGTTGGATGGGCAAGCCCACACTATGTGGTAGAGGTCCGAAGACTTCTCCGCACAGTGCGGGCAAGCTCCAGTAAAGGCCGGATCGAAATGTTTAAGAGCCGCCGGGCACAGCATAGTGTTCGTGAAGAGACGGAGCAGGAGACGCTCCTCCTCCTTTTTGAGGCCTCTACACGGGCGGGGGTAGAGTTCGTGGCCGGATTGATAATAAGCTGTAATTTCTGTATACGAGTAGATTGGGTTGGGGGTGGAGTCCTGATCGGCGGGGTCAGAGAAATAAGGAGCCCGGTGAGAAAGCGCGCGGGAGGCAGCATCCGCTGCCTCATTTCCCTCTAATTCCATGTGAGCAGGAGCCCAAACGACGTATCGGGGGTCGGCGTCCCCGGTTCGGCAGCTAGATTGAAGGACGCGATAGGCCAGGAATGGTATCTGACCCTGTTCGTAGTTCCGATAGGCCCCTTGCGAGTCGGTAATGATGGTTTGAGAGCGAGAATCGGATGCAGCCAAGGCGATGGCGACTTCCTCCGCATATGTTATGTCTCTAGCGCGAAAGCTAAGGCCGTTAACTGTTTTGCCTTCGTGGACCACCGCGGCCGTAAACCATCCCCCATGGTGTGGGCCGGTGGAATCCACGTTTTGGAATCATAATGGCGCTCTAGGGCCTCCGCCCGAGCCAGGCGTCTGCCATCATAGTGTGTGCATGCCATGTTCCGGGGAGGAGGGCGCACGTGCAGGGCATAGCGCCATTCTTGTGGCGTACGTATAGCGCTCTTCCATCTGTCTGAGAGGTTGGAGGTGTAGTCGGGCAAGGAGGCGGCGACCCGACAGTGTCTGAGAAAGACGTGTGATTTGGTTGGTAAGATGAACTTCCTTGAGCTCCCGATACGTATTCACCACCCCCAGGCCCAGAAGGCACTGGTTAGAGGTGCTGACTGGGAGATCAAGGGCCCGCTTAATCATCTTTCAGAGGATGACCTCAAGGGCGTCCTCCTCATGCTTGTGGAGATGGAGGTATGGAGTCGAATACAGGATTCGACTAGTCACAAATGCATTAGCCAGCCGCAAGGCATCTTTGCATCTGAGACCCCCGCGCTTGTTGGAAACCCGGCGGACCATGCGGCCCACCTGGTCCCCCACCTACCGCAGCTTCCCTAGTGTTGTGTCGGACCGGCGGTGTTGGTTGGTGAAAAGTCCGAGGACTCTAATTTCATGTTGTTCAGGAATTCGACCATACTCTAGAGAGAGAGAGAGCGATTTTGGACGTGCATTTGGGCGAGGAGCGGAGATGCACGAATTCAGACTTTTGGGGGGAACATTGGAGGCCACAAGCGTGAGCATATCGGTCCACTATGGTCGCCGCTTGCTGCAGGTTGGCCTGCATGTCTCCCAAAGAGCCTTGCGGGGCCTAGATGGTGATGTCGTCCGCCTAGAGTGCGTGTTGCACCCCCGGGACAGCCTCCAGCTGGGCAGGCAAGTTCTTCATGGGCAGATTGAACTCAGACAGAGAAGGCAGGTTACTTGAGGTAGAAGCATATGTTAAACCAAATACCGACAGAAATATTTCGCAAGGACGTCAGCAGTGTTCGAGACAACATCGCTATGTTCCCCAACAAGACATACACACTTGTCATGCTAGCTTCCACACGTTCAATGTGGTTGTAGTAAACATTGTTATAATAAAATTTGCAAAGACAAGAACAGTACCTAAATTCAAGTTTCCACTTATCTAGGCCTGTTTACCACGCTTTTCTGTGTGCACGGTCTGTCCGTTTTATTGATGATATATAGGTTTTATTGGCGCAAGGGCCAGGGATGGCCAAAGAGCGCCAAGAAAAATGGTATGAGGCAGTCTATGAAGTGTGAAATGACAAATAGTATTTGCACAATGGATGTATAAAGGTTACATCAGTTCAAAGGTTACACCGGATCAAAAGGATTCGGTGTAAATGACGGAAAGTATATCAACATTAAAGTAATGACAATGATGCTATGTAGGCTATTACCATGAAAAATATTCTATAAGTGGATAAAATAAAATGTGCCACTGCCAGTGGCACAGCCGCCTCACCAGGGCCCTTGAGTGCAAGGACCCAGAGGCACGTTCCTTACAGCACTAGTATCGCAGCAGCACCCTCTCGAGAGAGGGCATGCTACGAATCTCTTGGGCTGATGACGTGCAGCACAACATCACTTAAAAATGTCGCAGTTTCACCCGAAAGCGAAGCATCAATTGCGATAGCAAATTGGTAGAGAGCTATACGGAGTAACGATAGTAGTTTTATCAGCTGTATAAACTTGGACATGCAGCAGCACCAGCAACGCGGAGAACTGTTGTCGACGCCGTCGGCGTTTTGCCCGCGTTCGCACCGAACGCGCGCGGCGTTGGTGACTGTTGCCGGTGCCTCTGCGGGCGGCTCGGAGGTTTTCGACGCGATCAGAATGGGACACTCGTCGAGCAGCGTCCGAAGTCTTTACCAGCTTCTCGCCTCGCAACGTTTCTATACAAATACGCATTTGGTGCCGCAGCTAAACGTCGCCTCCCCTCCCTCCCTCCCGTTCCACCACGGCCTTTCGCGCGACGGAAGGGGTCACGTTTGCTCTATATAAATGGTGATTATAAAGGAGGAAAGAGACGCTTAATTCTGCAGCCCATCAGGGAGCACGGCGCAGAACGCGCGTTTGCTCTCCGCCGTGCGTTCGCTCCCCGTGATAGCGCGCGTCCCTCGTGCGCTTTCACTCGCACATAAAGCGTACGGCGCGCGCCGAGGATTTCATCGCCGTGTTGGGCGTCATACGGAACCTCACGGCGACGGCGATGCCGACGGCAGAAATCCGCTTTGAGTGTCCATATAATTGCTATCGGAATAAAAATTTAGCACTGCTTTCGTGTCGAAAAACAGTTCTGCGCCGAGAAACAGCGTGCGATGAAGCGGGACATGCTGTTAGTATGCAAGAGGAAAGTGCTTTTTGCGTACAGGTTCTGCTTCCCGACACTCCAGCAAGACGTGGAGCACGGTCAGCATCTCGCCGCATCTACCAAGGCTGGGAGGTTCAGCACCCGTTAAAAGGTAAGAATGGCTACCATATGTGTGCCCTATTCTCAGTCGGCAAAAGAGCACATCACATCGTCCTGACTTTGATGGTGACGGCCAACTTCCTAAGTGGGGTTTAATACATGGAGCTTATTCAGGGCTTCGACATCCCACAAGTGTTGCTAGTAGCTCCCGAGTATTTTACGCAGGAATGGCTTCAGGTCTGTGGCAGGAACAGCTATGGACAGATTACTAGCTTTTGTTGCTAGGGCTTTAGCCATTTCATCTACTAGCACACTTCCCTCAATGCCTCTTTGCCCAGGCACCCAGCATATCACTATGTGTTGGTTATATATATATATATAGTAGTAACTGGATTTTTCAATGGGCCAAGCGTATTTAGGAAAATCAGAAGCACAACTTCGCGGTTATCTTAGGTTTATTATTTTCCCAACAGTTTCGGTCGGTGGACCGACCTTTATCAAGTATTATTTTCCCAACAGTTTCGGTCGGTGGACCGACCTTTATCAAGGGACCTTGATAAAGGTCGGTCCACCGACCGAAACTGTTGGGAAAATAATAACCTAAGATAACCGCGAAGTTGTGCTTCTGATTTATATATATATATATATATATATATATATATAATATATATAGGTTGTGCACAGAAGCGCGTAAAGATCGTTGATTACAGGATTTTTATGTTTGCGTAGTGATTTTAAAGCTTTCGCTATACTTAAAAAGGCTGTGAATATAATGGCTTTTGACAGCTTTGTTTTTCTAATATGTTTCACAGCCGCCATCACTGCATAGGCATCTGCAGTGAAGATGCTGGATTCCCGGTGCAGGACGTCGGATTCTGAAAATGATGGACCAGCAGCTTCAAATGAGACGCCATAATGTGACTTCGATGCGTGTGTGTAAAATTGTGAGCTAGACTACTTCCACTGGAGTTCAAGGAAGTGCATATGAATGTGTGGCTCTGGAGCGTGTTTAGTGATTTCAACAAATGACACGTCACACTGTATCTCCGGCCACAGCCATGGTGAAAGCTGCTTCGCTGGAGCCATTATTTCGTGTGTAAGGAGTGGAACACCCACATCCTCCCTCAGTTTTCTTATACGCAGTGAGAAGGACTCTCTCGCAGAAGGTCGGTTGGGAAAGAGTGTACTAGGTGTTGCATCGTTTATCGTAGAATAGCATGGGTGTTCGCAGTGTGAAATTACTTTCATAATGTATAAAAACTAGAATAGTCCTCTGCAGATCAAGAGACCATTCGTTTCAGTCTACATAAAGGCTCTGTGTGGGCCTTGTTCTGAATGTACCAGTCGCGAGGCGGATATCTAGATGGTGCACAGGATCTAGCATCCTAAGGGCGCTCGGTTCAGCAGAGTGGTAGACTCCAGCGCCGTAGTCCAGACGTGAACCTATAAGTCTCTCGTGAAGGGCCATGCAGCACTTCTTTTCACTATCCCATGTTATGTGCGACAGGATTTTAAGGATATTCAGTGCTCTTAGGCATTTACTTTTAATATAGCTTATGTGGGGACTAAAGCTAAGCGTTGAGTCTAGTATGCTACCTAAGAATTTGCGTTCTCCATTCACAGGTACGCCTTCTCCATGGAGTTCAATACTGAGCTTTGGGACCATGCATCTCTTTCTTGTAAGCAGGACTCAGGAGCTCTTATGGGAATTTTGCCTAAATCCATTTTCATTCGCCCATTAGGACAGTTTGTTCAGGCCTTTCTGAACTTGTCGCTCACAGATGGAAAGGTTGCATGACTTGAATCCTATGTGCACGTCATCAATATATGCAGAATAAAATAAGCTCCGTTGAATATGGGAGCGTAAAGAGTGCATTATAATATTAAATATGGTGCAGCTAACTACGCCACCCTGCGGCACTTCAGTTTCCCGTACAAATCATCTAGAGGAAGTTTTTTCAATTCTCACACGGAATCTCCAGTTGGAAAGGTAACTTTAAATTAAGTTAAACATATTACCACGAATTCCCATGTCGCAGAGGTCTCTCAATGTTCCGTAACGCCAGGAAGTATCCTATGCCTTTTCCATTTCGACGAATACAGATAGCAAGAATTGTTTATGAATAAAGGCACCGCGAGTGCTTCCCTCAATGCGTACGAAATGGTCACTCGTCGATCGACATTCCCTAAAACTGCACTGGCACGGGTCAATCAGTTTGTTAGATTCCGGAAAATACAGAAGACGGTGATTAGCCATTTTTTCGTAGAGGTTGCAGATACAACTTGTGAGGGCTATTGGACGGTATCTTGTTACTATTGAAGGGTCTTTACACTCTATTTCAAAATCGGGACGACGATGCCTTGTTTCCATGCAGGTGGAAGGTACCTGGCAGCTCATATAACATTGAAAAGTGCGAGTAGCGTCATTTTCGTGTCATTGTGGAGGTGTTTATTCATGTCGTACAAGATTCTGTCAGGACCCGGTGCAGAGCTTTTGCAAATGTTCAAGGATGCTCTTAGCTCGGCGATATTAAGAGGAAGGTTATAAGCGTGATTCTGAGTGCATTTGCGGTAGAGTATCTTAAGTTCGACTACTTCTTTGTGTTTCAGGAATGAATTTGATACTGGATCGAGCTGGAAACTCTCTCGAAGTACTCACCAAGGGCGTTGACCTGGCGATCTAATCTGTTTCCTTGTTCATTGACCTGCGGTAATGGAAACGTTTCCCGCCCCTTTAGCCTTTTTGGGCCATTCCATACTTTGGGCTCCTGGGTGTAAGATGTTATGCCAACGAGAAATCTCTCCCAGCTAGCCCTCCTGGCCTGTCGCCGCGACCGCCTTCCCTGTGATTTTACGAGTTTAAATTCTATGACATTTTCTGCAGTCGGGAAGCGGCGCAGTACGCCCCACACTTTGTTTTGTCTTATTCGCGCCAGTTTACAGTTCTCATTCCACCAGGGGACCCGTCTTTTACTTGAGATGTTTGTTTGGGGAGTGAATTTTGAAGCTGCGTCGAGAATAAAAGCGGGAAAATACGCTCATGTGTCATTAATACAATCTCGTGTTAAATAAGTTGAATCTTTAAAACTTTTCCAGTCAGCGGATGGTATCTTCCAACGGGAGGGGGGTGTGCGATGGAGACTGTCATGTGATGGAGCTGGTCAATGAGCTCGAAGAAATCTGTTTTGCTAAGTAAGTTGGTAGTGAGGAGGTATGTAAGTGCAACAGATTGTTATTAATTTGTTAAAGAAAATTGCTCGCACGGACACCGCCTCAAGGCGCGTCTGAAGAGAAGGATTCTGGAAAGCAACAGACTTATCTACAATTATTGCTACACCACCGGAGGGGTTAACAGTGTCGTCACGCTCTTTCCGGAGGTTGCGTACTGTCTGAGGAAGTTTGCATGTGTGGGTTTTGGATGTGCTTCCTAAATACACAGCACTTTTGGCTAATATTTATGGAGGCGGAGGTCCGTGGTATCGTCCTCTAACATTCCACTGAGGGATTTTTGTGTTCATTTCGATAGTGTTTTAGGCTGTGCGTTTAAGAATGCAAAGTTAGGTCACGGACCCTTTCCAGACGCCGCGACACGAGATTTTTCTTTTTTGGAGCGGTTGGTAGAATCGTGCGGCTCCTTAGGCGTTGGCTGCGACCTCACAATCGGTGTCGTGTCCGTGGCCTCTTGCGAGGCGCTGCATTTGCTTGGAGAGCCTCGCCTCAAAAGACGAGACCTTGGAGCCCACCAGCCCGGAGGTTCATGAACCCTTCTTGGATGGCGGAGCAGCATGGCTGCACCCGGCGAAGCGGCGGATGGCGTCACCACCGGCTCACTACGCGTGTGCGAGACAGCCGCAGGCGGCCGCGCCACTTCGGCAACGCTGTTCTTTGGCAGGTACGATAGCCGCCTGCGTGCCTCCTTGAAAGTTATTTTATCCTTCGCTTTAATTGTCACTATTTCCTTTTCTTTTTTCCAGGATGGGCACGAGCGCGAGTGTGCGGCGTGCTCCCCATCACAGTTCACACAATGTAGAGAGCTCTCACAAGACTCAGAGGAGTGTTCATGAGCACTGCATTTCGCACAAGTTAGGCGGCCCCGGCAGTTATGTGAACTATGGCCGAATCGCTGGCATTTAAACATCGGAGAGGATTTGGCACGTATGACCTAACACGAAGCTTGATCTACCTGGCCTGGATGGACTCGGGCAGAACACTTGAGTTGAAAGTAAGTATCAGGTGCTTGGTCTGGATTTCTTTTCCGTCATGCCTCATCTTAATTCGCTTAACGTTGGTGACATTCTGCTCGCTGAAACCCTCCAGAAGTTCAGTCTCAGTCAGCTCCATCAGATCATCATCTGAGGCAACGCCACGGGGGGTTAGTCATAGTACGGTGCGGGGTTACTGTTACTTGGGCATCTCCAAATGACGCTAGATTGGGCAGTTTTAACAGCGAAGCTGTTCTATCTAACCATAAACAGTGCCGCCTGCTGCCGCAAAACCTCACCGAGCTATGACGTCACTGCGTTGCCTAGCGACCACCTCGCGGAGCGGCGTGTGCCTCGCCTCCTCTCCGTGCCGTGCACATGTTGCCTTGACATGGGACGTTAAGGAGAGGGAAGGAGAGCATGCGCGCGGCGCGGGCAATGCTCGGGAGCGGGAAAGAGAAAATGAAAGCGAGATATAGAGAGAAAGAAATTGTAGAAGCACCAAGGAGGCAACGCGCAGAGCTGCTGCCAACACCACCCGCTTTGCCATAAACTTTCGCTAGATATCGAGCGGCTAGCCTCCAACGTGTTCGGCGTCGGCAAGCAACAGCGTTCTTGGCACTGTGCCAACCTTGGTTAGCCTGCCTGCGTTTGTGGCATGCCAGGAACGCTGTCGCTCGTAGGCGCCGACGCGTCCAGCACTAGTCACGCGAAATGTCGCGAAAGGGAAGGTACCTCCGTTAACTTAACTAGTTTAGTTAAACCAAGTTAAGACCTAGCAGCAACATGTTAATACCTAGCAGTAGGAGCCAGTAAGACTTGAGGATCGACAGCTTCGCTGTGCCTAAGCTTTGCACGACCGAGTGTAAACGTGCCCGTTTTAAATGCGAATGCATTTCTTAGTCGGGGCATGTCAGGCGTCTGTCGGTGTCCGCGCGCCGGCAGGTGTTATCTCTCTGCTCTTACTCCCTCTCCCATAGCAACAGCTGCGGGCGCGCGCGCTTATCCTCGCCCCTAGCAACCGGAACCAGTGGTGCGGGCGGAGTAGCGGAGAGTGAGTGGAGAGGAGGAGCGCGCTCTGGCGTGTGAGGGCGCTCGCATCGCGGGAACTCGACGGAGCTCCCGCGTGTGTGGAGAGAGTGTAGGAGAGGGTAGGTGCAGTGCTTCGCCGCTCCTTCTCTCGCCGTTCGCTCTCTCTCCTCCCTGCGCCCCACTCTCCCGTTCGCTCGCTCGCACGTATATACACGGCCGGGCTCGACTGGCGCGCGCGCTCGCTTCTTACGGCCTTCGCATCGGGGCTAGTTCATGCCTATCGCCGCTGCTTGGAGGGGTGCGCTGCGACCCCACCCTCTTGCTCAGCTGCTCCCAGCCGATCTGTGCAGGCGCGCAACGCTGGAAGATTGGGTCGGGCGCGCTTCTTACCTCACCGTGCATTCAAGAACAAGTCGCCTAATTGTAGAGGACTCGTAAATGGTTCATCTAGGCTTCTTATAAATGGATGCAGTGTAACTGTATTAATACATCAAGCTTCTTTAAATTCACTGGGGATGCATGCGCCGGGAGAACAGCTCTCCGCCATCAAATGCATTTTGAGGAAAGAAAATAAATATGTATTGCTCGTATGGCACTTACAATGGTTGCCATACTTTCAGGCGAAAACTCTTGCGGGCACAGTAGCTCACAAATGTGTCTTATTCACAATTACAATATGAAGGGTTTCCTTGGCGGCTTGTGTACATATAGGCCGAAGGCTTGTTGTTTTCTTCAGTGAGTTGGTTTGACTGATTTACAAGGAGTATTCTCAGAAACTTCTCGGTAATTAGATTTGCGGATCGTATCGCATTACTGTCGTCAACACCTTCAGGGCAGCTCAAGATGGGAGCGCGTTGTAAATGGGGCTGCACTGCTCTTTCGAGTACTTCTAGTTCATTCCTGCGTGGCAGGTGTTCGGAGGCTTTATCGAAAAAAAAACGCTATTTATTTATTTTTATTTTATAAATACTGCAATCACCATGCGGTGATTTTAGCAGGGTGGTACAAGCATAACGAATACATTGTTATGTACAGAAAATGCACACGGTAATAAAGAAAACTGTTATTTGAATAAATACAAAGCGTACAGGTTGGGCACACGCAACGTTACTCTAAAGAAGTAAAACACTGTCACTGCAAACATGGCACAAACAAAATAATGTCACTGTAAACATGATAAAAAAGAAGTTAATGTTGGCGCAGAGACGACGCCATTTTTTAGCTGGTTCCAGTCCACTACTGTGCGCGGAAAAAAGAATACTTAAAAGAGTTGCTGCGTGAGGAAAAAGGAGTTATAGTGAAATTATGTATTTGCCGAGTAGCGCATCCGGAGGAGAAGGCTATGATCTTTGTTATGTCGATCTTATAATTCCCCTTTATTAGTTGATGCTATCTTGTCCAAATATCTTGTCCAAAAGCGCTAGAAACTCGGGCTTGAAACTCATTGCTTGAGAACTGGTGAAAAGAAACACCGGGTGTTTTCCCGGAACGCGACTTGCAATACGGAAGACAGCAATACACTATCACACAGCAGTTATATACCGATCTGCAATGAACGGCGCCAAGTCTTGGCTGTGGCCGCGCGTACTAAAGGCGTTGTACGACCGTCTTCAGGTTGGATGGATGGATGGATGGAGAACTTTATTAGCGTCCTTCTGGGCGCGGAGCCCACAAATTACTTCATACGGAACGACACTGACAGAGCACCGAATAAAATGCGCGGGAAAACGATCGTGCGAGCGCGAAGGCAAGCGCATGTACGCGGAGCAGGGTCAGGGTCGCAGCGCCCCTACCGCCGACGGGAGGCGAAACGTCTTGAGAAACTCTCCCATTGTTTCCCCGACGGGTGAGAAGGCCGTAAGAAGCGAGCGCGCGCGCCAGTCGAGCCCGGCCGTGGTATATATAAACGGAGTGAAGCGCGCGCCTCACTCTCGACCATTCGCTGGCTGGGCGCCTCTCAAGGCGATGGCAGAAGTCGGTGAAGGCGAATGTCTGACGGCAACGGTACCCCTAGCAAGAAGTGTAATACAATCCAACCCGAGCATTACACCTCTCGCTGGAGGTGACGTCACTGCAGTAGCTTCAACGTCATCATCAACCGGAGGAGAAGAAGCGGAAGACAAGGCTGCGAAGCGAAGAGCGCGTGATGCCGAACGCAAGCGAACGAAGCGAGCTGCCGATACCGAACTCCGTGCTTGGGAAGCCGCTGTGAAACGCCAACGCCGAGCCGAAGATCCGGAAATGTTTCGTTAACGAACATCGTCTTGGAAACTGCGTTGAGAGTAATCGCCAACTGCAGAGGATCAACACAAACAGGTGCTGATGAATGTATAAATTAATGGTTACGGTACAAATCCTCGTCTCGTCATTAATTTACGCCATTAAAATTACTACGCCGTGTACTCTCGGCACAAGAAATGCATTCGCATTTCCTCATGATTCCCTTCGGGGAGGTGGGGGCAATTTTTTTCATATTGCTTCTGGTTGCGGAGCTCCAAGGGGACATCACCACTTGCCATCCTCGATACTTTATAACCTGGACCAGAAACTTCAGTCAGAGACTTTCAAGCTCGGAAACTTGAAATTCTTCGCACTGTTTTGTCTGGTGTTTCAGAGTAAATCACATGGAATCGTGGGAAAGATTCTTTTTGGCGAACAAGAAACTGGAAGAATTCATCGATGCACCCTCTTTTCTGAGGGCGATCAGAGACTGGAGGGGAGGGGGGAGGAACTAGCCATAGATGAATGTGTAGCTTTTGGTAGCAACGCCAGCCACCCACCGTGGAATCCTGCAAGGGGACGCGGCAGGGCCTGTAAACACACGTCCTGCAGACGTCCGCTATCCGTCACCACTATAACCGGATATGAAATATCCTAGGTTGACTAATCACGCAGAGTTAACCCTCACTGCCAAGAAGATCGGAAGTAATGTAGAAGAGAGGAGAAGACAGGAAAGATTGAAAGTGAGAGAGAAATACGAAGGTTGGAGAGGAGGATCGGAAAAGCAACTACCGATTCCGGGAGTTGCTACGTGAAGCCGAGGCCAAAGGGGTGTGTTGCCTCCGCCGAGGGGCCATAAAGGTCCAAGCACTGAGCATTGGCTCAACCCCGAGGATCTCCTTTTCGTCGGACACGGCTAAGTCGCGCAAGAATAGAGGCGGGGAGGGGGTCCAACCCATGTGTGCTAGGGTACGTGGTGTCGCAACACACGAAACGCCTGCTGACGCAGACGCCCCTCCAGGGTATCAGTTTTATTGTCTTTTTTTAGTTCTTTAGAAAACCAATGAGGGAACTTTGAAATTACGAGCGGTTTTCTAGGCATAAGTACGCGCATGCCATCGTCAGTGACTTTCGTAAACAAATTGCCCTTTTCGTCAACATTAGCGGTCCCAGCTATGAACGAACAGTCAGCGTCTTCAAGATGACTGTACAAGTCAACGTACTCTCCAAGGGATAACTTGAAGCTGCGCTTCGTGTCGTTATCGGAGCGGATGCTGCGTTCCCGCGCAACCGGAGTTCAAGAAACTAAAAGCAAAGTGTATCTTGTCTGGCACAACCGGGTAACGTTGCTACGCATGACGGAAATAGTATCAAGGGCCGTAAGACAGAGATCTAGAACGTTGCCACAGCAGTTCTCAGTGAAGTTCAGCTGCTGCATGGAATTAAAAGAAATAAAGTAAAGTAAGGAGTATAATAATAATATCAAAAACAATAATAATAATAACTACAACAATAATCAACCTTCATTTTACATACATTACAGGAATCGGGCCTCTCTTATTCATAGCCGTCTTTCGCCAGATAACTCTACCTTATGCCTGCGAATTTACAAATTGCAGCCCTCCGCTGCGTTTCCTTTCACTTGACCCTCATTTAAGAATTCTAATAGACGACCAGTTATCTGTCTTACGCATTATACGCCCTGCCCAACTGTATTTCTGTGAACTAGAATATCGGTCGCCACTATTTGCTCTTTAATCCACTGCGCCGTCTTACCGTCTCTAGGTGTCGCTAAGTGACGTAGCGTGTTGCAGTGTAACGCCTAATTGATTGATGCCTGATTAATGGTTTTTCGTGGCGCAAGGGCCAGTTCTGGCAAAATAGCGCCGAACACATGGTGCAACGAGTTGACAATGCATATGATGTCAAGGATGTAACATGGCTGTAAAGGGGCCTAAAATCAGTCGATGTATACATGCGTAAATTGAATGCACTAAAGATGACCAGTAAGGCGGGCTGTGGCTATAAAATATGTTTAGAAGTGATCATAAAAGGAAGATGTGAGAATATGCAAGCAACAGTAATGCCTCACCCGGGCCCTTGAGAGCAAGGGCCGGAAACACGCGCTAAATACTACTAACGCAGCAACATACTCTGACAAGAGGCCGAGCTACGGATCGCTTGCATGAATAAATCAAATCAAATCAAATCAATTTATTCTCCAGTTTACATTCTGGACGGTCATTTTGGGTTAAAAGCTACATACGCTACTGCATAATAACATGCAGTAACGTACATCATTTAAAAACGCTGAGACTGATTCACTGTCAGAGAGCGGGTCATTGCCTAGGAACATTGCTGAATGTATTGGAACTTGTGGACGGTGTGGTAAGGGAAAGTGTTTTTCTTTATGCGAGATTCTAATTCACGACATTCCAGCAACATGTGGAGCAGAGTCGACGTCACGCCACATTTACCACAAATAGACGGCTCATCACCAGTCAACAGGTACGAGTGTGTGTCATGAGTGTCGCCGATTTTAAGTAGACAGATGATGACCTCGCTTCGTCTTATTTTAACGCGACAGCGTTAAGTGCCCCGTATAACAGAAAAAAAGTGAAGGACACTTTGTAAATTCCAAAGTGTGCTCGGTGAAAGCCTGTGCCCATTCGACTGGCTACCGCCGCATGCGCATTCGCTCATTCTTCTGGTGTTTGGTATCGGGGGAATCCACATTCTTGGGGCGCTTCTCCGAAACGCTTGCTTCTCCCAACCAGGCCGCTTGGGAGCCATCCGACTAACTCGACTGCTGCAACGAGACGTCTGACAAAGGAGCGTTGCTGCGCGTGCCTCTGTGTCATCACGTGATTGCTGAGGGAGTGTAAGGGCGAGAGGCCACAGCTGTGGCGGCACAACTGTTGCTATGCGCCACTGTGCCATCACGTGATTGCTGAAAGAGTGTGAGGGGGAGAAGCCACAGCTGGCACCGCTCCAGGGCACGGACGGACGGACGGCCGGACGCCGCGAGTATGAGCCATTAAAAGCTTTCGCCTTAAAATCCGGCGTCAGCAACCGCGTCGGCGTGCGATGTCGGCGGGTGGCGGAGAAAATCATCCCCAACCACCCCAACCATCCCAACCACCCCGACCACGCAGGCCCTCCACGTGACACAAGGTCTTGGTGAACAAAAATTGAATTTGTCACAGTGAAATCCGTCAGAAAAATGGTAAAGTACGACTTTACCATTCGGCGTCGGATTCGCCGTCGGATTGTTTACCAATCGGTGTTGGATTGTAATTTGAATGTACGGGAAAACCTAATTATGCTACGAAAAAACTGAAACGCAAACCCCCCTTTTCAGCCTTTCTACCAGACCTACAGCCGCGCGTTCGGGTACTTTACTTGCGAAAATGATATCCGGATGGCGCTCGCATCCTAGGCCGGTCAAATTGGGACTTCGCCTGCTAATTCGCTTCGGACACACACGCGCGTCGGGGCAATAGCAAACAATTAATAAAATAATAAAAAAGGTGCTAGAATATAAGACCACTTATATTGCCCCTGGAAAAACGTCTTTCCAGCAATGCATTTCTGTTTCAAAGTGAAGCCGACTTTAAGGGGATCAGTGTAAGCTTGGTCTTTGTAAGCTGGCTTTCCCGCGTTCAATGTTGCAGTGAATGAAGCCTACTTGCGCATATGCGAACGATGCGATGCGAACGGGTCCCGATAACGCTGTCGCGTTCTACCCTTAAAGCCGAAGCTTAAGCGGCCTCCAATTTTTTTATATGGGTGGGCACTTTATAGCTGTGGTTTAATGACATGCAACTTATTGGATGTTTCAGTGTCCAATAAGCTTTTTAAGTAAGGAAGCTTCAAGCCTAACGCAGGGACAACTATATAGAAGTTCCTGCGTTTTGTTGCTATTGATGTGGCGGCTTACATTGCTCTCAATACCTACATGTCCAGGCACCCAGCATATTGTGATATGCTGCTTAGAGATATAGATTGTACGAAGGAGTGAATGAAGATCAATAAGTACAGGATTTTTATGTTTAGTAAGCGACCTTATGGATCTTACCCCACTTAGAGAGTCGGTGAATATAATACCTTTGTTAGCTTTCGTTTTCCTGATCTGTTTCACCGCCGTCAATACTGCGTAGACCTCGGCCGTGTAGATATAGTGTCACGATGCAAAACATCCGATTCGCAGAAGAATGGACCAAACGCTGCATAAGACACACTGGCATGTGACCTTGACGCGTCAGTAATATTCCGGGCACGAGTACTTTGCCTGAAGTTCCAGAAAGTGCATTTTAATGTTTGTCTCTGAGCTATGCTTCGTGACCTCTAAAAACGACTTATCACATTCTATGAGCTGCCAGTGCCATGGCGGCAATGGCTTTGTGGGGCGCATCACGGAATGTTCAAAAAGTGGGACATCCATTTCTTCACAGAGATCCTTCACGCGTAGCGAGAAGGGCGCTCTTGCTGTAGGTTATTTTCCCCAGGAGATTTATAAAAATTCGATAAAACTTACAACATTATCACCCCGTATGCTATAATCAAGGTTGGTTATATCATACCAGGTTAACCCTTGCTGCATTGAGAATGCATCGGAAGTAAGAGGAAGTGAAGATGCGACAGGAAAGACTGAAATTGAGAGAGTAAGACGAAGATTGAATACACGTCTCATACGTAACGTATTTAGGCGGTGGCAGTACCGTGTGTCGTTACATTGCGCTACTTCGAATAGCATTAAAGTCGACATTTATCGTTAGATCGGTTCTGCCGGATCGCCCCCCCCCCCCCCCCTCCTCCTATACACCGCGTTAATTTTAGCCACATCACCTGCTGGGCACCGTGATCGCGTAGCCGGCCGCTGAGAAGGGGTTCCGGCGAATGTTGGAGGCCGTTCACATGGCCGGGTCGTCGACGTCCAGGCCCTGACAAATTGGACGCGTCACCGCCGCCCGCTTCCTCGTCCTCTTGTTTTGTTTGTTTTTTAAACAATCGCACTTACCCACTACGGGGAACTGATGATGATGATGATGCCTCAATGAATGGCACAACTTACTGTGGGGGATAGGCCACGAACCGGATGGTATTATGATCGAAATTTAAAATAAATTAGTTTAGAAATAAATAAGTAATGAAAATTAAAGGAGGATAACTGACTAATTGAAGATGGGAAATGAACCGATGATAAAAAAATTAAGTAGTCTATACTAAGTTAGTCAACCTTGCCCAGACAGAAATAGTAATACTAATTTAATAATAAATTAAATACAGGAAAGGATAGACGTAAATTTTGAATAATAATATTAATAACAATATAATTGTGATATTATGACATTACTTTTTGTATTTGCTAAATCTGTAATTTATTGAAAGATAAATAAACAATCATGGAAAACCGGGAAATATTAATAAGGCAATCGTTTTGTGTCACAAAGAAAATGATAAAGGGCTCGGCAAACATTCCCGTGGCTATATCCCAACACCGTGGCTCCCAGTGAGAGTATAACTCAACTGCTTAACGGCAGTCCTAGATTGCGAACTGGGATTTCCAAACATCGTTCTCGATGATTATAAAACCGCCGACACGATAATAAAAAGTGATCGATGGATTCTGGTTCATTGCAGAGGTAGCATAATGGGGATGCCGCCAGACCGCATCTGTGCAAGTATAAATTTAGTTGTGGAATACGGCAACGCTGCCTTGTAAATGTTACTTCGAATTGCCGGTTAGGACACCACTGTCGGTTCCAAGAATAATTTAGATGTATAAAATTTGTAGATTTTGCTAATCCGAGCCTGTTCTTGTCTTCGGTCAAAGAAAACTGCTTATATCTGGCTGCAGTCATATGCGCAGTTGTTGGCAGCACAGATATCGCCGGACCTTCTAAAGAAGCTCGTGCTAAAGAATAGGCTATTTCATTAAGTTGGATGTCTCGGTGGCCTGGTACCCATACTAAATGAACTAACCTTAAGCGGGGTGGAGCTAATGCATAAAGCGTGTTCAAAGCTGTCGAATTTGCAGACGGGTTAAGGGCGCTGCATACAGAAAGGGAATCTGTGACGATAACAACTTTTGTGACATTTAGAGGTAACTTTCGCAATGCAAGAACTATTGCCAGAAGTTCGGCCTGAAAAAACTGATGTGTAATCTGGCAGGCGAAGGGGAACTGACCAATAAGCATGCCGTTTTAGAAGTTGATGATGACGATGATTTTTTATGCTACGGCGCATTGGCCAAGAAGCAGGCAGCGCCTTTGAAATATAAAGTAAGAAGGAACGAAGAAATGCAAGCAAAATGAATAGAAACAAAAGAACAATCGTGCCGGATTAACTGAAGATGAATGAAAGAAACCTCGAAATTTACATGAGGGACTTTCGAGGAAGAAGAAGTAAAATATAAAACTAGCGCAATGGTCTTCTTTTGTAGCACACGAAATTGCACATTGCAAAGAAAACTTCCCTATGGCTGAAGCCCATAGCCGAGCTCCTATTAAAAGAATAATTGGAGAAGCAATGCAAGTCTACCGTGGCGAAACGGAGCCTCAAGACGTCCTTTTCTTTGTAGCGAGAATCAACGAAAAAAATGTCACAGTTTCGCCCTAAGGGCGAAGCAATGAATGCGATAGCAACACAGCAATGTCATACGAAGTAAGGTGAGCGACTTTGGTAGCAATATGAATTGTAGTAAACATGAGCTGATTAAGTAAGCAGGTGTGCTGCGGCGTAAGTAGACCGACATGAAGAGAGACTCGATGACCACGAGAAGGCGCGTGTGAAACGGTGGTGTTGATGAGAAGCGCTTCCCGTGGGCAGCGCGTGCGAAGGGACACACCTGTAGCGCTGCACTGCCGATCCGGGCAGCATTGCGTGTGTAGCGTGCGTTGGAAAATGTGGCCCGACTATTACGAACTGAATGAACAAGCGTGGTGTGAGCGCGCACAAACACGAAGAGATCACACTGAATGACAGCAGACAACGACTGTCAAAACGCTGGCAGCAAGCATACGCCGCAGCGGGCGAAGGTACGTGCGGTCTATTGCTTCAACGGAAACTGAGCGGCGAATGCACTTAAAGGTTAAAGGAGATAAGAGACGGTGCGAGCGAGCGACGAGCGCGGTTGTTGGCAGAGAAGTGCGCCCCCCCCCCCCCCCCCCCCCCTTGCTCCCTCCGGCGCTGGCTTCCTGCTTCCTTGCTTGCGCGTGGGAGATTGAGTGCGTTCGCTCTCCGTGATAGCGCGCGTCTCCGCACGCTTCCTCTCGGGCATACGGCGCGCGGCGAAGATTTTATCTATAGGGAACCTCACGGCAACGGCGACGGCGACGGCGACGACGACGGCGACGACGACGCCGACGGCAGAAATCCGGTTCAAGTGTCCATATAATTGCTATCGCCATAAAACGAAAATAATTAACCTACGTCTATGTGTTCGTCAATGACACAGCGTTCAGCTGCGGAAACACGGTATGGACGCTGTGTACTGAGTCCGCGCCGAGCACCGTTTGCATGGCAGAGATCAACAAAGCGGTGACACCTTCACGAGTTACTCTGAGGACATCATCGACCCCTGCAAGCGCATGAATGCGCGCATGGCCGAAGCCGATAAGGTAAGGCATATTATGAAAGGCATCGACGACGATGCCTTCCGTATGCTCGTGACCAAGAACCTTACGACGGTCGCTCAAGTAATAGAGGTTCGTGAAAATTTCGATGAGCTGCGCAAACAGCGCCTTTCCACCCGTCACATCTGTTTGCAATCCGCGGACCTCTCGGCCTCTGAGCCCAGATTCGTTGGTGCTGATTATTCCGGCTTGCTGCCGCAGACTAAACAATCATTCGGGAAGAAGTGGCTCGCCATCTGTATCTTGTGGCTTGTGTTACTGAGCCTACTTCCACACTAGACCCGTCGCTCCGTCGTGTGGTCCAGGCGCAAGTCGCTGCCGCGTTGCCACCTCCCTCTCAAATGCCGCCTGTGACTGCACCTCTGACTTACGCTGACACACACTGAACCGACTTCGTGCTCCTCCGATGGCTTAAACGTCGGAGCACCTGGCATCGGCTCAACCCGCAGGATCCCCCTTTCCCCAGATACCGCTAAGCCGCGCGTGATACACGTGGGAGGGTCCAATCCTCATGTGCTCGGGTACGTGGTGCTACAATACACCAAACGCCTCCTCATAAAGATGCCCCTGCGGGAAATTAGATAGACAAATAGATAGATAGATAGATAGATAGATAAGTAAATAGATAAACAGCTGGATGGATAAATAGATAGATAGATTGATAGATGAATAGCTACCAAGATAAATAGACAAATAGATGGATAAAGAAATTTATATATAAATGGCTGAATAGATAGATATATAGACGAATAAATAGATAGATAAATAGATAGACAGATAAACAGGCATATAGGTAAATAGATATATAAATAAATAAATGGGCAAACAGAGGCTCAAAACACCCGAAGTAGTCAAAGAATGCTAATCGCAATAAAACCATTACGCACATCCAGGCGCCTTCATAATGACCTCAGCATCAAGCGCATATTTGGTAAAACGAACGCGTTTCATTATTCCGTCTTGCCACAAACAATCGCCCTTTGCAATGATCTTTCCGATTCCATGGTTTCAATGACTAACCGAGAACTTTCCCTCGAGCATTTGCATGCAAATTTTCTTCAAGTAAGAATGTATAACGATGCCATTCTTTGTATTTTTCTTTTTTGTTGCAACTAGTTACTTCTTTGTTATTGTTCCTGCTCATTATGTATTTTGTTGCATCATTTCTGCATCACTCAGTGCTGCATGCGGAGACTGTGATGTACCTTTAAATAAAATAACCTACGTGCTAAAACCATGATCTAATTAAGAGGCCCGCCGTAGTGGAGGACACTGGAATGGTTCAGACCGCCTGGGGCTCTTTAAAGCACGCCAAATGTACACAGGTGTTGAAATCTCGCCCCGGCCGGGATTTGATCCCCCGACCTCGTGCTTAGCAGTCGTGACGCCAAAGCCACAAAGCCTCCATGGTTGGTGACGCATATGAGCTTCCCTTGAACAAATGGTTTTTGAAAAGGTGCAACTAGATATTGCAAGCACAGATGGCGCTCAAGTTGCATAAATTATTAGTGCGCGCATGGCAACCATGCTACTTGAGTGCCACCTGTGACTGCTTATATACTTGCGCCCTGTGCACCAGCAACAAATACAATGCAGATCCAAAACCCACATTTTGGGATCGATGCGAAGCGGAGCTTTCATGAAGCTGTTAATAAAATGCTGTAAAACTTCATATTTTGGCACGATTTTTTTGGCATAGCGATTACTTGCCTGTCCAGCATATACGCGGAGACCCCATCACGTGATATACACGTGACTCATGCGACCGTGGATTACACCCGTTTCGAGGATCGGTCCACTTTTCTCAGCGAGCAACCAACAGTGTAGACGCGCCAAACCCCATGAATAATTGAGGAATTACGTGCTCGAACATTAATAGTTGCTGCAGTGAGGATATTCATACCTCTTGTGTTGTTTCCTTTCGTAATTTCGTGGAGAACAGAATCGGTCACCACACATAATTGTAGGGGAATGTAGCACAGATGAGGCCACACATAAGCCGATTCGTTGTTTGAGTGCTGTCCTGTTTGTGAGATATTTGACGAGACAGCAAGCGCCATGGTCAGCAAGGCCCGGGAGGGGGTTCCCCCCCAAAAAAGCTTCACTTTAAAAACCAGCGCTGAAAGTACCCCGCTGTTTGAGCATGGTACTTGGCCGTTGCATTGTGTTTATGCACCGCCCGAAAAAGAGCGCCTAGGTCACTAATAGGGGCTGAATAGATTCCGGCTGAAGTTGTAAAAAAAATCGTACGATTTCGTTACATATGTTCTATTCCCGTGTGTCAAGATAAACGCTGAAAGCATCTGGCTACGTACGATCTTTGATACCAGGAAATGACGAGATGAATTAGTTGGAAGTGCACTGACAACCTCAGTCGAGCTGTGGCACTGCCCAGCACGTTCTGGAGTCGAGGTGGCGTGTGGAGTGCTACCTTTCTGCCTTCTACCTTCGTATTTTCTTTCTCTCTCGCCTTAGCCCCCCGCTCTTTTCTGTTCACCCCTGCTGGTGACTGTTCAGCGGTCAACTTCAAGGTTTTACGATTACTGTGCATGCCCGCAGGAAGAGTCCCTTCTTTACTATTTTCAGCATCAGAAGATGAGAGCAACTACTTACTACATTATAAAAATAAGTGATACTATTAAAACAAATGACAGCGGTGGTTGGAGTCTTGGACGTCACTGGGAGACGCCTTCGTCCTGCAGCGGACATAAATTAGTGCGCTGCTGCTGATTATGACGTCAATGAACACGTGAAGGGGCGAAAAAAGAAAGGGAACGGATGAATGAAAATTTTATTTATCGCTCTTGAGAGGGAAGGGGGCCATGGGATAGACGGTGGGAGGAGGAACTATTTGAAGTACCATCTACCATGTCAACCCACTCCAGGATGGCCTCGAGCTGCGCAAGGCAGCCTCCCACTTCTCCTCACTAGATATTAATTGTGCGATTGTTTGAGGAAAGGGGAAAGGCACCCCCACATGATGTGGTTTAAGTCTGCTTTGGGAGAGACGCAGAATTTACAACAGGGAGAAACGTAAATGGAGGGATGAATGCGGTGGAGGAGGTAAGGGGAGGGAGAGGTGCGAGTGCATGCAGCTGCCGCCACAGAACTTCACACCTGCGCGGGGATTTGCGAAAGAAAGGGTCTGGTTCCCGATTTCAGGAAACCTCGTTTTTATTATCTTCCCTCAGGAAAGCCGGACCTCTTATTGTTAGCCCATTTTTTTACGTATAATAAGTTTAACTAAAATTTCTATCACTGCAATATTTTGCATACCTTCATTTTTTTTGTCACAACGCACTGCGAGCCAGTTGGCCGATCCGCTACCGTGCGTGTGCCACAAATAGTGTAATTCATGTAATGTAAGCTATATAAAGTGTTGTCAATAATTTCTAAGCTTCATCGCATTCATTATTACTGTTACTGCTATCGTCCCCTTGCTGCCTGTTGTCTTGTTATTATACCGCCCGCTTCTTGTCCCCCGCCTCATTGTGGGCACGTGTCACTGCATGGGATCATCATCATCATCATTTGCGGCGCAAGCAGCGCAAGGGGGCAGCGGGCGGTGGCGACGAGTCCTGCTGACTGACCGTGCTCCGGGCCGTCGCCTAGAAGGTTACGTGACCGGTCTCCGCTCGACATAGTCGCTGATCGGCGACCTGACGCAGCGGGACATGGCGCGGCGCTTGGAACAAATCCACGAGTACAGCAGGTGGTGTGGCCAATTTGCTGCGCGATAGCGGATGGACTGGTGCGCGTTCAGAGGAATGCTTATTTTGTGGTCAGCGATTTCAGCAATCCCTAGCTGCTTGCCTTTTGCATTTCATGTGGGCGGCGCTGAAGCGTGTAGTCCTTGAAGTGAGTTTAGTCTGCGCTGAAGGGTGTAGGAAATTGGGCGTATTGGTAAAAATTCGTTATGCCTGACAACGCGACCAAGCAAGGACCGGAGTAAAGAGAAATAAATGGTAAAGGTGCGCTATCAAGCGGAGTGTGTTTTGATCTGCATTAGTTAACTGCCATTTTAAGATACGAAAAGAAAGGTGACTCTTAGCGCGAGGAGAGGCTTAAGCCAGAAGGGACGCTAAACGGAAAGATGAGTTGCCGATGCCGCGTTGAGGTTGCCGCGCCAGCTCGCCGTGAATTCGTGGATTTTCTGCTCGGGCCTAGTTAATTTGTTATCGTCAAAGATGGAGACCATTTTGATCTAACGGAGCCAAAGACTGCACTTCGCATGCTTCGACAACTTTACCGAGAAAAAGGCAGAAATAGCGCACCTAAGTAATTACGTTTAGCGAAGTTGTATATTTTTTGTTGTTGTTTGTTTGTTTTGTACTGCGTTAAACATTGTTTGAGACTTGTTCTTTCATCTTCACCAGCTGCCATTTGTACAATTTCTTGGTACTCCTTTTTTTTTTGCTATTTCACACAGTCGTTTTGTTTCATTGATCGCGTTACACCTAAAACTCGTTATAACGAAGTCGAACAAGCGCTGAATTTTTTTCGTTATAACCATTAGTTCGTTATAGCCACTGACTAATTATTATGTAGCTAAATATTGTATGCGAGGGTGCACTCACTACAGGTAATGACTTCCAGTGATGAGTTCCTTGCTGCTGAGAATTGTAGAAAGTGTGCTCGGCGCGATGCCGAAGTCCTTGGCCACTTGCGTTTTCTTCGTCCCTGATGCAACAGCTCTAATTATGGCTGCCTTTTGATCCAGAGCGACAACTTTCCGTTTTCGTTTCGAGCAGCTGCTACCGTCAGTCATTTTCCTGTCGTGTAACCGGCAACACGGCGTAAAAAGCAAACTACCTTACCGACCTACGCCCGCTTCCGAAACAAAGCAAACGAGTGCGCACAGCACGCTAACAGAAGTTAGGCTTGGCAAGCTTGGCTTGACCAGCTTGGTCAGCTTGGCTTGGTTAGCTTGGTCAGCTTGGCTTGGTTTGGGGCGTTACCGGTCCAGCGCAGCCGCGGGAGATTTAAACTGGCACATTAAGAGGCCCGTAAAGCGCCGCGCATTTTAATAAATCAGCATTTTGTGTGCAAAGCGGGCGGTTAATTGTCATTTTGGAACGAAAATTTTTCGTTATATTCCTTGATCAGTATAAAAATTTTTCGTTAAAAAATTTTAAACACGTGGGTTTCAATGAGGATTTTCAAGGGGAATTAAGATTATTTCATTATATTCATTATTTCGTTATAAACTGTTTCGCTATAACGAGACTTAAGTTATTTATATTGTTAGATATTTGTTCTTTCATGTTTACCCGTTAACAATGTATAGTTTATTTGTATTCTTTTCTTTTTGCTAATTCCCTGTATCCTCCCTTCACGCAATACTCATTCGGGAGCCTGTGAGGTAACTAAATAAATAAATAAATAAATAAATAAATAAATAAATAAATAAATAAATAAATAAATAAATAAATAAATAAATAAATAAATAAATAAATACGAACATTTATTTTTGTAAGTAGTGATGCCACACTGATGAGCGACGTTTACACGCAAATAAAAAAATGAGAATATCGCCTTTCGGTTATTTGTGATAATTAACCTACTACCGCAAATATATAGTATTTAGAATGCTTTATCAGTTGAAAGTGACTAAAGCGCTTTTTAGTGTCCATTTAGGGTTAATTTAGAAAGGTTTATCGGTGTCAATAATTTTACGATGAACGATAAAAGTTTCGAGGAACCTTTCTTGACATTGTAGAATCATAACAACCAAGCAGAACTAGAAATCGAGAAGCTGCTGCGCCCGGCGCGAGATGTTTCCGGCTCCTGTGGGACAGTTTTCTTAGCGCTCCACAACCTCTGCATCGTCTCCGCGCGATGCACCGTGCAAACCGCCGCTACTGAGCCTGTAGCGGTACCGTTGAACGTGCCAAAGTTTAAGTGAAGACTGCCGTTACGTGCACGACGCCTGCTGGTCCAATACGCATCAGTCCCTGGGAAGCGACCACTACGTCCTTGCCATACAAGTCCGCACCTCCCCGTGCAAGCCGCGCCCGCACACGACCCGCTATATACGGATTGGGACGCGTTCCGAGCACGCCGGCTGCACTCTGCCGCCCCCGACATCGAGGGCCTTTCGACACGGAGCGACCAGCTGCTGGTGGACCTCGACGGGGTCACCGTCTAGATCCCCACTACGAAGGAGCATCCGGCAATCCGCCTTTTGCATGTCCCGAGTTAGGGTGCCTCGATGCGAGGCACCCTATCCCGAGTGCGCATGCACTGTACCCTATAGCGGCGTGGGTGGTTCGTGCAGTTAACGACGTACGCGTGTGCAGCATAGCCGTCGAGCACGCGAACTATTTATTGTCGGCGCTGTGCCGGTCGACGACGCGGTATTTGCGCTGTGTTTCGGTAGAACCTTCATCTGTTCACAGCGATATTCGGTTAACGTCCGGTACATCACAGTATATGCCGGCACGACACCGATGTCGGTCAGAAGTCGACCTCACGCCGGTGCCAACGCTCGGCCGGCTGTAGTTGTGATACTAACACCTGTGATACTAACACCTGTATTGCCCTAGCATATTCCAACTTGCGCCTGCGAATTTCCTAACTTCATCAACCCACCTGGTTTTCTGCCGTCCTCGACTGCGCTTCCCTTCTCTTGGTATCCATTCTGTAACCCCAATGGTCCATCGGTTATCCATCCTACGCATTACATGGCCTGCCCAGCTCCATTTCTCCCGCTTAATGTCAACTAGAATATTGTTTATCCCCGTTTGTTCTCTGATCCACACCGCTCTCTTCCTGTCTCTTAGCGTTACTCCTAAGATTTTTCGTTCCATTGCTCTTTGTGCGGTCCTTAACTTGTTCTCGAGCTTCTTTGTTAACCTCCAAGTTTCTGCCCCATATGTTAGCACCGGTAGAATGCAATGATTGTATACTTTTCTTTTCAACGACAGTGGTAAGCTCCCAGTCAGGATTTGGCAATGCCTGCCGGGAGACCTATATTGTCATAGAAATATATGACGAAGAAGCGACCGACGACGCGACCGACGACAGCGAGTGATCGTAGTGTGATAAGCTTTCGTGCCGACAACGCCAACAAAACCCGTGTGCTGATCGCCGTGCGAGCGGCCGCTGAGTGAGAACATCGCACCGACAACGTGAATATCGCCGCAAATGCGCTCGTGTATGTATTTCTTGGCGATTACATTGAGTCGAAACGTGCCTCCGACGCTGATATGCATGATTTACAGCCCTTTACAGCCATTCACGTCAAGTTTGAGGCGGTGTCGATCTCGTTCAGGCAGCTTCATTACGCCTTACACAGCCTACGAGTTCGTCCGCTACCGGCGGTCCTGAAATATAGGATATGCAAGTACGACGAAGGGAACTGCTTATATAGTTTGGTACTGACTTTACCGACTTGAAGTGAACCACTCTTAGCATAGTACGATGCACACACAGAGTGGGAAGCGGTGACACGGCGCAGTGCTAATACCGCGGTACAGGCACCGTCCTTCAACGAAGGTTGTCGGTCGCAGTTGCCGGCGCTTCCATGAACGAAGTGCAACTACGGATAGTGTATTTTTGTGATGCCTTAGTAGTTACCAAAAGCACAGTTTGCCTCTTGTGCTAAACAGGCAACAAGTGACGGCCCGTTCGATACTGCATCGCAAGCAACAACACCGCTCGTTGCCACGCGAGTACGGCGGGCATCGGCATTTTCGCGTGCCAGTGCGGCTAGGTGGTCGTTGTCGCCGTTTTCGATGTGCCCGGGACGTTCACGCCTTCTCGTCTCAGTGTGATCGCTTCTGATATGTGCATGAGAAGTGTTCATATATGCTTTGAATCATTTACTCATTATTTCGTGTGGGCGGTGCACGGTTTCTACTGTACTTGAAGCGAACAGTGAGCGGTGGCCGTACGCGTGCCGATGTAAACAAATGCGCCGTTCTTGCGTTGCATACATACTCTGGGCGCAGTGTCGCCCCTTCAAAGAGCTATGGCCACTGTGGTCAAGACTCAGCTATAAAAGCAGCTTTTATCATCCTATTAGCGTACGTTCAGTGCAGGTCTAACAGTGGCAAATGCATGAACTCTGCTGCTATATACGATACGGCTAAACTCCGCTGAGCGGAATCGACCCCAGCTTAAACTTGATGTGGGCTGCTGGCGAGTGCTCACGTTCATGCATTTCAACTTCCGAAGCATGTTTGGACTCATATTCGGTACGAATAAATATGAATAACAGGAATACAAGCGTAGGCGGTGTGTCAATCGCGTTACGGTGCGACGTATTCGTTCAGAGGCACATCGCACGGTGACTGGTTTTGTCGACGTAGCTGCACGAAATCTCGTCATCATATTTCGACGACTTGCGGTTGTAAGTCGCACCAGAGTCATTGCTGGCCTAGGCATCCTGTCCAACAAGCGGCCACTCACACAAAACGAAAATTACAACGACTGACAAATGCACAAACCCATTTCAGCTCGCTTCTTGCAGCGTGCCTCTGCGTCCCGCGGGGCCCCGACGCCGTAAATATTGTTTCTCTCGGAGCCCGCTAAGGTGGTGCCACAGCGCAATGCAAAAGGCATATTGACTTCCGCCTCGCCTACCAGTGGCCCGCTAGCAACGGGCCTCGTTAAACGTTCGCATAAACAACGCCACAACCGTCGCCTGCGCCGCCGCATCGCATACCTCGATAGCGACATCGAGCATGACACCACATACACCACCATGCTCGCCTGCCAACAGTGGGATCAGCTCTGCTCGGGGCTCTCCGGTCATTTGGGTTGCAAACAATAGTGGCATCTTCTCCGCCCCCTCCTAGACTCTGCTTCCGCCTAGTCGGTCGCCAGGCAACAAATACAACGTGTGGCCCGGGCCTGCCCCGGCGACACTCCGTCACTGATAGCGGATCTGGCCACCAAGTACCTCCAGCTGCCGCCCCCGGGCACCTCTTCTCCCCCTCTCGCGTCCTACTCCGGGGCCCCCAACCCCGAACTGGACACCGGTATCACGGAAGCGGAAATCTACGCGGGGCTGCACAAGCTCCGCACCATCTCCGCCCCCGGTCCAGATCGCATCCCCAAGAAACTTCTCCGAAATCTTGACGCCCCTTCGGTCGTTGCCCTCACTTCGTTTCTCAATGAGTGCTGGCACTCCGGCAACCTCCCCAAGTCGTGGAAACACGCTCACGTGGCTTTCATCCCCAAGCCGGGCAAGAAACTCACAATCGAGAATCTCCGGCCCATCTCCCTAACTTCGTGCGCCGGTAAGCTCATGGAACACGTCGTCCTAGCTCGCTTGCGAACGTATGCGGACGATCATCACCTCCTTCCTCACACCATGATTGGTTTCCGCCCCCACCTCTCGACGCAAGACGTCCTCTTGCAACTCCACCATGCCCTCCTCGACCCACCCACCTTCTCAGACACTAAGGCTCTCCTTAGCCTCGACTTTCACAAGGCGTTCGACCACGTCTCCCATTTGGCTATCCTTACCGAACTCACAGCCATCAACCCCGGCGTTCGCAGCTACCAGTACATTCGCTCCTTCCTCACCGCCCGTACGGCCGAAATCATCGTAGGAGATCTCTCGTATCTCACGTATGCGCTTGGATCTCGTGGCACCCCTCAGGGCGCCGTCTTGTAGTCTTTTCTTTTCAATCTCGCCCTTCGCTCACTTCCCTACAAACTCGACCATATCCCCGATCTCAAACACAACCTGTACGCGGACGACATCACTCTTTGGGGCACGTCTGGCTCCGACGGACACATCGAGCAGTTGCAACGCGCAACTTACGTCGTCATGAGTCACGTGCATGTGGCCCCCCGACCGGCGTCGCCACAAGACCCCTCACCCCACCATCACGATTCACGCCAATTCCACTCCCGTTCCCGTCGTCTCACATATCCGGGTGCTCGGGCTGATACTGCAGTCCAACCGCCATAACGGTCACACCATCGACCTGCTCTCGCTTTCGGTTCAGCAAACCGCGCGCATGCTCACTTGTGTCCGAGAGCGGCGCACGGGCATGCGCGAACACGATCTCCTCCGCCTAGTCGACGTTTTCGTTGTTTCTCGTCTCACGCACGGCCTTCCTTACACTCGTCTTCTCAAGTCGGAACGCGACAAGGTCGACGTCCTCATTGGCCGGGCATACAAGACTGCCCTCCACCTTCCCCGCAACGCGTCCACAGCGCGTCTTCTCCGCCTGGGAGTGCACAAAACATTCGACGATTGAAGCTCACCGCACCGCTCAGGTGCAACGCCTGTATCGTTCGCCGACCGGTCGGCGCAATTCATTTTCCAGGGCAGCTGGGCCCTCGGACTGTGGCGCCGTCGCACGGGAGAACGTGAGCCACGGCGGCGCCTCGGATCTGTTTGTGCCCCGGTGCCGTGGCGGACGTGCGGTGCCGGGCGCCGACACGAAGCGGAGGTCGTTGGGGTGTTGGGGAGGGCACCGTAGCAACACCCCAACCATGTAAGCCATGTTAACATGGTAACATGTTACCATGTTACCATGTTACCAGCCATAAACCATGGACAATGCAAGCTATAGTTAATACTAAGGCGAATGCTCGGAAATTTTCCTAAATTCGGGGCTCTTGTCACGGCCTGTTTTATCCTTTGTCTTCGCGCCGGTTTTTGTGCTCGTTCTTCGTAAATTGATCCATTCTTTTTTCCCCCTCACCAGCATGGACGAGGAACCTGTCTGCGCCTGCCCGGACAACAAGAGTGCCGGCGTCAAGCGCATCGCGAGGGAACTGGACGATATTCGGGTCCATCCTCCGGACCAGTGCACCGCGGGCCTGGTCTACCCCACAAACCCGTACCGCTGGCAGGCCACCATCGCGGGACCACAGGGCAGCCCGTACGAGGGAGGGCTGTTCAAGCTGCGCATCCAGCTGCCCAGGGACTACCCGTTCGAAGCTCCCGTGGTGCGTGTCGGGACGCTTGAAACCTTTGCCCCACCATAGTTTTTGCTAATCCCCCTTGGCCCTCTTTTGGGTTCTTGCCTCTAATCATTTTCCAAAGTAACATCGGGATAGATCACATACTGAGTAAATATAACAATGCATATAATAGATCACATAATTGATCACATTAAGTCAAGCCAGATCGATAAAATCATTCGTCAAAAAGTTTATCATCGCTTTTTGTGTGTCAATGAGTTACTGTCATAAGTAGCTAACAAACAACGACACCGAGGGCTACATAGGGGAAATTACTTGTACTTACTGAGTGAATTAAAGAAATTATAAAATAATGTAAATTAAAATGGACGAAACAAGCGTATCCCTATGTTGTCCTTGGTGTTGTTGTTTGTTGCCTTCCTATGATATGAATTAATAAAAATCAGACCCCTCGGTTCCCTTTGTTCTCGTTCAATGAATCAACGTTTACTTTGGAAACTCTACCCGAAGGTCCGGCGGCTGTTTCTGCGTTTGAACCGCCCGTTTCCAATTTTACATTTTCCAAAGTTTCTCGCTTAAGCACACTCTGCTCTCTCTACGAATGACGAATTTGTTGTTACAGAAGCCATATTTTTCAGCCTATAGATTTACTTAATATTTTAGTAAGTACATCAGTAAGTACACTGATGCCGTCAGCTTTTGCGAAAATTGACACCCGTTTGGTGACGACAATTCAGTTATTAAGGCGAAAAAGCCTTAGATCTCTATGTTGGCGGTGACCTTGGCGAAACTGGGCCGCACGAAAAATGGCCGACGCTGCAAAAATGTCTGGATTGACGTCACATTTCTCAGGGAAGTTTCTGTGAACAAAGTAAATGAGTGGCTTTGAAAAGAAAACGTGGTACACTTCGGTCTTATGGGTGGGAATCGAACCCGGACCTCCGAGGGGGCGAGACGAGCACGCATCCCTGAAGCCACGGCTGCTCCATGGTTCACGCTAACTAAAGGTGCGATTAGTCCGTGCGTGGCTCACACGTCACGTCGCAGCCATCTCGATGACTGAAGGTGTGGCCTAGCGTGTGCACTAACATGCTGCACTTTAGGCGCTACATTAAGCGTTCACATGTGGCGTTTAGGAGGTCGCCTTAGTGCCACACGTGCACTTCCCATTGGGCCCGTTATGTGTTGCAAGAAGTCTAGCCCCGATTGTATAACTTCATGCATTACCAATGTGTCTTACAAAGAAGTATAACCTCGATTGTGTAACTTCATCTATTAGCAAATGTGCGGCAGGCTTTCCCTTTCTTGTGTTACAAAAATTTAACACCTGCCAAACTTCTTTATGATTTATTTTTACGCACTGCAGCCCCCGTTGGGGCTATTGAAGGACTGGGGATAACATCACAGCTTGATTGCAGCCAAAAAATCGGTCAGTGACGATGAACCAACCGCTCCGGACAAAGAATTCCATCGTTTAGTGGTTAAGGGGAAAAACAAAAACAACCATTTGTACCAGAGTCGCGAAGCGGGGCCCCGCATTCCATTGCCATTCCATTTCGGAGAGGGGAGGTTCTTTGTACTTTCACTCTTTAAGTTTAACCGCTCGGAATGGTGAGTGTTGGTCCATCCCCACTCCTGGAGGCGCCGAGTTGGCCCACTCCATTCTTTCAATTCCAGTAAAATAAACACTTGCTCTACTATAGTTTACTATTTGCGCTTGCGTGCCTCGCAGAAGGAAAAGAACAAATAGCGTTACAGATAATGTTGCGTACAAGTTGTTGCCCAAGAAACAGCTCTGCAACGTGTTGTTGCCTGTAACCTGTCTAATATCTACCGTGTCTAAAAAGATCGAAGCCTTTCGTAAATTTTGATTTCGGCAAAAATCGCGACGCATGTGCTGTGAAAAATGAGCACCCAAATTAATGAGCTCCCAAAAGAGGCATTGCACGAAAACTCGGATGGTAAAGCACGTGCCTGGTCAGTAAGCACACATTTAAGGGAGCTTTATTTACGAACATATACAATTTGCATGAGTACTCAAGACGCGTAATAGGACTATACAAAGAAATACATAAAATAATATTACGTCAATTTTAATGTATTTCTGGTCAAATAGCGTGAAAAAAAACCTACGTTAGCTGTGTGGGTTATAGATGCAAGCAAACTGTGACGCGAGTGCAAATTATAAAGTTCTTGCGATCAAAGTGTCGCCAAAACATGTCGATTTGTGGGGACAGTCTGTCAGGCGGTCTCCTCTTCCGAAGCCGCTTCCTAGTCCCTACATAAAAAAGCAAAAAGACAGCAACGGTTGACTTTCTAGGCTTCTTCAAAACCACATTTAAAAACATTGGCTACGCTGTATGGGAGATGCAGCCGCAGTGGGCAACGTGAAACGTCTTGCACATACGCGCTGCTGATGGTGTATGGGCACTAGGGTACATAAATGACGTAAACAAATACGCAAGTGACATTTATGCACACATTACAAAGCTCACAGGCTTAACTTATCATATAGCTACTGAGGGTTGTACCGCCTAATCTTGCACTCATACGCGCTCCCTATTCTTAGTAGGCCTGCCGTAGTCAAAGGTGGTGGGCGCGATTCCCTCTGTTTTGCCCCTCGGGGTTTTTTTTTCCAAGCTGTTTCGGGAACTCTGCTTGTCGAATGCGGGAACGCCACAGGCAAAGAACTGTCAAATTTCTCTAAAAAATGTACACTTGCTTGCCTAATAACACCTGGTCAGCGCTGGTTTGAGTTTAATGAATTACGCCCTACTATGTCTGAGCTTTCTAAAACGCGACCGTTCCCGCTCGGATCGACAAACGTATACTGGCGAGCTATGTCACTCTGAACTGCGAGCGAGAGGCTAAATTTAGCTCCTATTGCGTCAAGCGCAGTGCGACGACAGCGACATCTGTGCACGTGACCCTTGCGTGATCGAGTGGTGGCTCCTCCTTTCCTTTACACAACGATATCCAAGTAAAGGAACGTGGATTGTACGGTTGCAAATAAACAAGCGACGATAGTATAACATGTTTTGTTAGATGAGGTTTTAGCAAGCTACACCATTTGCTGAGCCAACTAAAATATGTTTCAAGTAAAAAAGAAATAGTCTATAATCACTGAGGCTTTCGTAAAGAAAACTGCGCTTTGTCGTGTTTACACGGTTTGTCCAAGTTAGGATTAAGCCAAACAGGACTCTAACTTATGACATCATGGTGCATCCATTTTTCAAACACTAACCTACGGCTTTCCGCTCGTAACGGGTAAAGTTAGCTTCACTTTAGCTGTCTTAGGCTGTTCACGACCATATGGCACTCTGCGACATACCCAACGCTTGACTTTAAAGCAAAAAAAAGCAAAAAAAAAAAACATGAGTCATTCCACTCTGTGAAGGTGGAGGACCAACGTTCGCTATTTAGCACACGACTTATAATTTATCAGCATGGTACCTTCGTCTTTTCGGCGCGTTGAGCGCTTCGCGACGTTGGTCGTCTTGCATTGCGTCCCGCATGCGCTTGGCGTTTTGAGCACGATCTTCATCGGTGGAGCTTGCCGCCAGCCGCCGCCGCTGACATTCTCGCTGCCGTTCCCGCCGTTGCTCTTCGTAGGCGCGTTGCTCTTCGGGAGTCCGGACTATAAGTGGCCTACCCATTTCGTCGACTGAAGAGAAGGGAAATTCAATATGGAGAGCAGCAACTTGTCTTTCTGGCTTTTTTATATACATCCACGTGGACGACTATACCGCTGCCCCAGGAGAGCCGGAGGAAAGTGGACACGCATGACGTTCCGACGGGACCGCCCACGCGCGACGTTTAAACGCACCTGCAACCAGGGGTGACTGGAAGGAAAGGAAACCAGATACCTAAGCGCTCGGAACACTGACAAAGAGAGGGCGCTGCGAACGTAGACATGGCCGACACCCGTCGCACAGCGGGAAATCTTTGAGAAGCCTTTATTATCTACTTGAGAGTCTACTATCTCGAAAATGGTACATATTGATAACTAATATACTCAAAATGCATATCCAAGTGATGAGACGTGTAACATTTTTCATAGAATCAAACGATTTTGCATCATATTCGGGACCCGAGTTTTTGTTGACGCAGAACGAAAATGCATGGAAGCGGAGCCATAAAGAGCTTGACTATAAAAAAGAAAACAATTTCTAAAAGTACTGAGGGCTTTCAAAACTGTTTTGATTCGATTAGAGTAAAATACAAAATACTCTTACACCCTTGTGCTTACCATGCATCCAGCTATATTATTCTGTTAGCTTTATTACTAATGTAAAAGCGAAATACATTGTTATGTTTAGCAGGACGCTCTTTTTTACAGCGTAGCTGTTTGGTCTGCGTCAACAAAAACCCAGGTCACGAATTTGATGCAAAATTGTTTGATTCTATGAGGAAATAGTTCAATGGAAACCCGCTGAGTGGAGAGAAGTGATTAAAGAGAAAATGAGGCATCCACCCAAACGTAGCAGTTGCTACAAAGGAAACCCATACGGATTCCTCGAAAGAAAAGCCTCGCAGTTGAAGAAAAATTCGTCCTGGTCCAGGACACGAACCCGGGTCCACCATATTTCCGCGGCAGCCGCTCTACCATCTGAGCTAACCAGGCGGCTAGCAGATCGCAGGGCGAAGTCGAATTCATCAACTCGAAGCAAAGGCAAGTGTTTGAGGAAATGGTTTAAGCGGAAATCCGCTAGGTGGAGAGAAGTAATTAAAGTGCAAATGAGACAACCAGGGCGAATTTTTCTTCAACTGCGAGGCTTTTCTTTCGAGGAACCCGTATGGGGCTTTCTTTGTAGCAATTGCTACGTTTGATTCTATGCCAAAGCGTATGCGTCTCATCACTTGGATATGCATTTTGAGTAGACTAGTCATCAATAGGTACCAGTTTTCAAGATCAATAGACTCCCAGGTAGATAGCTGCTGAGCACGAGGTCACGGGATAGCCTTGTGGCCACGGCGGCCGCATTTCGATGGAGGCGAAATGCAAAAACGCCCGTTTGCTTGCGTTGTAGTGCACGTTAAAGAACCACAGGTGGTCAAAACTAATCCGGAGCCCTCCACTACGGCGTGCCTCTTAATCAGAACTGGTTTTGGCACGTAAAATCCCAGAAAGACGAAGGTAAAGGTTTCGCAAAGATTTGCCGCTGTGCGACCTCCGTCGGCCATGTATGCGTTCGCACCGCCCTCTCTTTGTCGGCGTTCCAAGCGCTTGCGTATCTAGTTCCCTTTACTTCCGCTTTCCCCGTGGTGGCGGTGCGTCGAAACGTCAGGCGTGTCTAGTTTCCTCCGGCACCTCGGGCCGGCGGTCCCATTGTCAAGACAATAAATGTTTGTGCGTACCTTTCGTCATGATGGCCACCGATCAAGACAATAAATGAGTTCGTACCTTTGTTCGAAGTTATGTGTCACCTGTTGCGTAATAGAGATCCGAGCCCTAGACCAAGCACTCTATCTTTTTATTCTATTGCTCCTGCTGTTCCTTCTTTCTCTTCTCCCCGTCGCCGCCTCTCGGCAATGATCTTCAACATATTACCAAGGGGGCCAAGCTGATCACTCGGCAGCTGGTTCTTGGTGGCTTGCTCCGAGAACGTACACATTCTGAACGGGTCGCTTGATCATCGGTCCAGAAGTTAGTCGAAGTGTACAAACGCGCGCAATACCGTCTTTCCCGGGTGCAATGATAGAACTCTGCCCAGCTTCTATAGTAGCGGACGTGCGCTGTCGTCATGCACAAGCACCACGTCACCTTCGCGTAACCGAGGTAGTTCACGAACAGGGCTGTTGTGCGCGGACGGAAGTCAGAGCGGGTACGACCGCTTCCATCGGATCCATAGCTCCGCTGTGAGACGCTCACGAAGGCGCACGCGGCGGAACAGCTCCACTCTTGTCGAGGACGTTCCATCGGAAGTGCTAGGTTCTTGCGGAAAGCATACGGAGCATCTTCCGAGCAAGAAGTGCGACCGAGTCAGCGGTTGCACTTAATCCGGGTTATTGTCAAGACAAGCAAGAGGTCTGCTGTTTATGACCGCTTCTACTTCGCAGAGAACGGTAGAGAGGGCCTCGTCGTTGAGACTGCTGCGCCCTAGTGAACGTCTCATAGCGTCCTAATTGTCCATCTGATAAGGCACTCCCACCAGCTTCCCCCACCAGAGAGCTGTATCTGCAATGTACTTACATTTGATCTTGACATCAGCAGAGCATTCTTGGTGAGCCGGCAGAATTGTCTTAAACACTCGCGCACAGCAGTGGAAAGACAGTGCCTTATCCGAGTATATGGTGTCGGGGATTCCCCGCAGCGAGACAAAACGGCGCAAGGCCATAAGTGTGGTGGTCGTTGTCATACTAGTAGTCAGTTCTAAATGTATGGCGCGAGTGGCGGCACGTGAGAGGATCAGGATGTATGCCCCTTTGTTAGTAGCAGCCGTGTCACGCGTGTAGAGGGGCCCGCTGTAATCCAAACCAACGACAGAGAACGGACTTGTTTCGGTGATTCTAACTTGTGGCAACGGAGCAAACGGCGCTGTCTCGGCGACAGGCTTATGGCGTTCGCAAGATAGACAACTGCTTAGCACCCTTTTAACGGTCTGCCTTCCTTTTACAATCCAAAACCTCTCTCGAAGCTCACAAAGCGTGGCCTCGACTCCGCCATGGAGTACGCACTCATGCGCAGCTAAAACAATGGAAGAGCTGAATGCGTGCCTTGCTGGTAACAGGACTGGGTGTCTGACGTCCAAGGAGGCTGCAAGCTGCTGTAGACGACCATCCAAGCGAAGTAAACCACTTGCGTCCAGGAAAGGATGTAGTCGAAGAACTGGAGTTGTGGATGGAAGCCCCTTCCCTGTACGCAGCGCTTGCACTTCTTCGGAGAACATCTCTTCTTGGACGTCTTGCAACCAGTAATGCTCTGCCTTGTGAAGCTCTGCTGCGGTTAATGGTCCAGCAGTCGGAGATTGCTTCGAAAACGCGTTTCCAGCAAAACGGTAGACCCAACTGGTGACTCTTAGCAGTTCTTCAGGGTACTGTACCTGTTAACAAGTACTATAGTGTTCGAAACAAAGGCTGCAGAAGGACACACTGATGTACCTTCTGGCATTTTCGTTCTGCTGATTCAGTATACTCAGTAGGAATGGGTTGTTGCGGATCATGAAGCCAGGTTAGACCATGCCACCATAAGTTGACGCAAAAAGACAGCGGGATGACACTCCTGGTGTTATCAAGTCAGCTGGGTTGTCTTTCCCAGCACAATGATGCCACTGGTTGGCAATGTGAGGCCATGAACCTCGGAGACTCGATGACGTACGAACAGTTCTCTTTTTGTCGGTGTACTTCGAATCCAATGCAAGGCGACGAGTGAGTCGATCCAAAAGTGAAGTGGCACAGAGCTGAGCAACGACACTGTCTTGATGTATTTACACAACCTCGCGCCGATGACGCAGGCTAACAGTTTCAGACGCGGAAGCGAAACCTGTTGTAGTGGTGCAACACGGCTCTTGCTTATCAGGAGCTGTGTGTTGTAGGTGCCGTTTGTTGAGCATGCACGTACGTAGATACAGGCGCCGTACGCTCCGGGGCTTGCGTCGGAGAATACGTGTGGCTCGATTGAAAAGGCCGCAACATTTGCTGGCAGGAAGTCGTAACGGTCAATGCCACAGGGGTTTGTGCTGGCCAATTCAGTACGCCAACCTATTCTAGCTTGTTTGTTGTTCCTGCGGAGGGGCATCCATCCCATGCACATTTCCTCTTCCACAGATCTTGAAGAGGCAGCTTTGCTCTGAGCTGTAAATGGCGCTAGATACCCCAAAGTATCGTACACCCTAGCTAGTGTCTGAAGCATCATGCGCTTGGCAGAAGGCTTGTTCACGGCGAAGTCAGAAGCTTCGCGTACAGTGAGTATAATTTGGTCACCTTCACGTTCCGAGTGTACGCCTAGGACCTTGATTACGGGACTCTCTCCGGCTTCGTCTTCAATAGCAACCTTGTCGCACAGGAAGCGTTTCCGCAAAGCATCTGGATTGGAGGCCCACTTGCGAAGTTCCATGCTTGCCTCAGAGAATATTTTGCGCGTTTCACTGTACACTGTTGCACCCTTCTCTAAATTCGGAAGTCCCAGGATGAGGTCGTCGACGTAAAAAGCCTTTTTCAGCAAAGCCAGAGTCTCTGGATGTCGCTCTCGACAAAAGCAAGGTGATGGCGGATGGTGGCTGCTAGCAAGGCTCCGAATGGGACCCGCGTCATCCTCCATGTAACCACAGGTGGAGATGGATCAGCATCTGAGGTCAACCAGTCAATTCAGAGGAATCGCAGCACGTCGCGGTCTTCCGGACGAATAAGCATCTGCAAGTATGCCTTTTTGATGTCCGCAATTAGGACTATTGGGTGACATCGGAAGACGAGTAGTATAGCTGCACAATGTCAACGTCGAGCTTTATACCCTTGAAGAGAACATCGTTCAGGCAGGGATGACCAAGCACGTGCTAGGAAGCGTCAAACACAACACGAAGCTTTGTCGTGACAGCATCTGGGTGTACAACTGCATGATGGGGCATATAAGCACACATTTTCCCTTGGCAGTAGCTCCTCTTCCACTCGCTCTGCGTGCTCTTCGTTAAAATACGCTCTTATTGTCGTGTCATACTGCTTCAGGAGTTCCGACTGTTGTCGAAACCTATTGAGTTGGGCTTGCAGACGGCACTCGGCTAACCTTCGATTATCGCTGCCTGAAGGTACCCCTGGAGCTTGTATCATCAGCGGTACCTGGTAGCACCCATCAAACTTGGTGATGCTCTCTTCAAATATGTCAAGTTCTGGATGAGTCTTGCATTTCCCGCTGTCGATGGGTTAATTCCAATGACGTCGAGACGCCACGTCGCAGAAGGATCGCAGTCAGGAAAAGAAGTAGGGCTGCAAGTCAGGAACAGAGCACTCGTAGGTATTGAACCAACTTTGAGTTCCGCGGTTTCCTGAACAGTCCATTCGAACTTGGTTTCCACAGCTATCAGATCGCTGGTCAAATGATCATTATTACCAGTGGCTACCTTCCAGTACACGTCAGAACCTAAGTAAAACGCTCATTTCATGTGGCTGCCATGTGTCGGGGTGAAAGTTGTCCGCAACGTCTTATTTTTTTTGTCGCACAGAAGCTGCAGGACTGTGCTGCTGAGCGGCGGGCATGTGACCGTACACACTTCACGTACCTCCAGAGCCTCAATGGTTACCGCGATGTCATTGTGTTGCCCTCGTAGAGTCAAAGTTACCCGACGACTGCGCATGACTTGGCGGGGCTTCGAGTGGCCGAACGTGACAAGAGATAGCTCCTCGTTTCCGATAACCGGGCACTTGGAGATCCTTCGAAAGATCCACTCGAATAAAGGTGCGCTGGTTGCCGCTGTAGAGAAGAATGCGCACGAGACGCCTTCGTGATCCGCACTCAATCCACACCCATCCGGTCTTGAGCAGGACCGCATTGACTCCACTTAAGGCATTTGGGAAAGATGTGACCGGAGATGGACTGGCGCCACGCGATACAAGGCAGGGTACATCTTGGTCCTCTGTCGTCACGGTTGTTGTGGTTGAAGCAGCTGACTTAAATAACTCGCAGAGGTTGGTCAAATGGCGACCATGGCACTTGCTACACATGATGTTGCGCGACCGCCCGAAAGACGTGCCATGTGATTGCGTCTACCGCAACGGTAGCAACATCGAGCACTGCGCAAACAAGCCCGTTTTTCATCTGCAGAAAGTTGGACGCTGCATTCCGCGATGGTATGAGGATGACTGTTGCATAAGGCGCACGTGTCTTCCGTAACTGCAACAGATTCTGTAGCAAGCGTGGACGCCGTCGGCAGGTGTTGTCCCATAGGTACAGGGGGAGGTAGGACGTCATCTTCAGGCAGGAAACGGGAGGATGCGCACGCTCCGCGCCCTGGTTTGCCCTCCTCTCTTATTTAAATCTGGACGCGCACAAAATTTAGCATTTCTGTAGCCTGCGTCTCCTGAGGAGTCGTGTCACCTGACGTGTCCTGCGTTGCTTTCTTTGACTTCTGGTGATAGAGTATCGCTAGATCGTCGGGCAGGCACTTCATTAGCACGCGGTTGAGGACTGCGTCGTATTGATCAGGTCAGACGTCCAAACCGGTCAATGCGGAGACCCGAAACTGGACTATGTGGTAGCGCAGATGAAAATTTTCGGCCTCTGCCGAGGACTTGACTGATGACAAGGCGAATAGGCGGTCAACATGCTCGTTGATGAGTGAGTCGCGTCGACCAAATCGCTGTATCAAAATCTTGATAGCGATGCTAAATTTTCTTCAGTAAGTCGAATGCCCTCGATTGCTCTTTTGGCTGTGCCAGTCAAATATGATAATAGGTACCTAAATTTCTCTATGGGCAAAATCTCCGTGTTGAGATGGACTGTGGCACTAAAGTGATCTCAGAAGGACTGCCAATCGCGAAGAGCGCCGGAAAACGCAGGAATTTGCAGTTTCGGCAGGACCAAGGTGCGATGACGCGGAATGGCCCCTTGACTGGGAGCTATTGTCTCTGTTGGTAGGCGAGGTGAAGTGTCACTAACCTCATTTCCTGCTGAGGTGCGGTCAGTACCGGAGTCGGCATTCGGTAGAGTTGCCTCCGGACTTGAGGTACTCGTCGCTGTCGTTTGCTTCGCAAGCTCGCGAAGAACGAACCACTCTCGGGACACAGCGTAAAACACCTTCCGGTCGTATTCGGCAGCCGCTTCGAGTTCTTCCTTGTAAGCGTCGTCGTCAGTGACGTCGAAGATGTGCTTGACGCGCTCCGCGTGCTTCTGATTAAGATAGTTATTGTGAAAGTCCAACTGGGAGGCATCGGGAACGGAGGCCTGCAGTTCGTCGGTCAGGAGCGTAATAGTTCTCGTGACGCTGGCCCTGACGACGCCACGGTTATTGCGCAGCCGCTCTACGGACGCCATGGAAGCTAGAAGGCTTGGAAGGGCGATGACGTGGGGATTTCAGAACCAAAGGAAATGTTGCGTAATAAAGACCCCAGCCCTAGACCAAGCACACCATCTTTTTTATTCTGCTCCTGCTGTCCCTTCTTCTTCCTTCTCTTCTCCTCCCCGTCGCCGCCTCTCGGCAATGATCTTAAACATAACCTTTGTGTCGTGTGCTAAACAGCTTCGCTAGCAATCCACCTTGACAGAGTGGAATGGGTCAATATTTTTGTTTCACATCTACAGGCATATTAACGGGCACCATTTATTCTTTGACATCTCTTTGACCTCCTTTCACTGCGCTTCCTTAATACTCAGCAGTGCGCAAAAAGAGAACAAAAACAAAAACATGGCGTGCATTCTAGATCACCATACACTTGCTCCAGCTACAACTATATGCGATGTCCTTCTTGGTCTCCATACTTGTATCGTCGGTGACGGAGGCCTGCGTCCTGCGGCTGACATACATTATATGTTGACGGTGACAACATGGATTAACGCAGCTAGCCGAAGTACAGAGATTATAGTTCCTCGAAGTGGTTACACCAAGGAATCGAAGATGTGCGACTGACCATTCCACCACACAAAGAGTGATAGCGTCCACTTATGCCGGCACTGCGCTCAAAAGCTGAGCAGGAAAACGGCCAAGGATATCACCGCGTACTTTACTGACGAGCGCGCAATTAGACCTAACCCAATCAATAAGCAGCGTCCTCGCACGTGCTCTCAACTCGCGTCTTGAGGTGTCGTCCGTCCGTCAGTCCTGCAAGCCTTTGTATCTCGTGCGCGCAAGCCTAACATTAACAACAGACGCGACAGTCGCGCAGGGTAGACGAACGTCTTGGGATCTCAGAGTGACGGGTGTCTTGAACGACTTTGTAGAATGTAGTCATCATCAGCGTACTATTCAGAGATCGTTGATGCTGTGTGACGTTGGTGACCAATGTAGCTATGCACTATCTCAAACAAACTCGCAGGTGAATTTCCTCACCGCTATCTACCACCCCAACATCAGCAGCACCAGCGGCATGGTCTGCCTTGACCAGCTGAAGTGCAGGTGGTCGCCGGCACTGACCATCGGCAAGGTGCTGGCCTCCATTCGCTTTCTCATGTGCAGCCCGAACCCCGATGACCCGCTCGAGTACAGGGTGGCCGCCGAGTACCGAACGAACCGCGAGCAATTCATCGCCACCGCCAAGATATGGACGAAAGCGTTCGCCATGGAGTGAATCGACTACCGACGTTGCCGAAGGCGTGGTTCGAGCGCACCCGTTCGCGTACCCTGAGTCATGGGTGTCTCGTGCAAAAAAAAAAAAAAAAAACGAATAAAAAATACGCTGAATTTCTTCGCGGCCTAGGCGTACGGCCCAAAGAACTGATAATGGCAACTTGGACTTGATCATACGGAACTCCGCGGTCGATCCATCAGAATACGGATGCGTACTTGCGCTGCTCGGAAAATCTGACTTTTGCCGCTCGTTTGATCGCTTGCTCGCGCGTCCCCCAACCTCGCCTCCCTGCCTTCCTCTCCACTAGCCAGCAGGATGTCAGTTCACCTTCACATTGATGGCAGACTTTAAACTTATTTTCAGCGACGAGTGAAAACCTCGCTTTTTACGCGAATTCAAGAACTTTGAGATTAATTTGTAGACAAGTAGACGCTGAAGGTGCTCCAGCCCAGCTTTTTGCAGAAAAATCAAGGAGCAGGAACATAGAACTGCAACCACTGGTTGTGCTAATGTTTTTTACATTATTTTGCTTGCGTATACTAAAGTACCATGTAGGATGGCGTCGGATAGCGCTACACGAGTTGTCAATAGCCGTCAACTTTTGTTTATAGGGGAGAACTCGGCGCAATAAATACATAGGACTGACTCGGCGACATACTAGTTGCAGAGGAAGTTTGCTTGCTAAATTACTCCGGAGATTGTGTGTGCGCGTGTGTTGGGGTTTTATGGCGCAACGGCAGCTTAAGGCATACCAGTTGTGCCAAAATGAATGCTAACTGATCAAGAGGAAATCCTTGACAACATAGAAAAGCGAATACTAACTCTCGGTATATTTCCTGACTTTAGAAAGGCGTTTGACTGCGTTCAACATGACGTCCTTTTTGAAAAACTACCGCTTTACGGAATTCGTGGTGTTGCATTATCCTTAATAAAAAGCTATTTAACCGGAAGAACCCAATACACAACAATAAATGGCGTTAGCTTCGGAAGTTCTCACCATTAAATACGGCGTGCCGCAAGGCTCCGTCTTAGGGCCCGTCTAATTTTATTGTATATTAATGACATTGTAAATGTTCAAGGCCATTCTAATATTATGCTATATGCCGATGACACTAACGTCTTTTTCTCAGGAATGGCTATACAAAACCTTTTTGAACAGGCTAACATCTGGTTACAGCAATTGGATATGTGGCTCAATGCAAACAAGCTTCAGCTAAACATAGGTAAAACTAAGTATTTACTTTTCAAATCAAAAGGAACGATGACTCACTCGCATTTAAAGCTGCAATTCCAAAAAGTAAAGATCGAACAGGCAAATACAGCCAAATTTCTGGGGGTCATATTCCATGAAGACATGTCGTGGACGCCGCATGTAGATTCTCTCAGAAATAGTATTACTCATGCAGTAGGTGCGCTAAACAGGTTGAGATATCTGTTACCGACAAGCGTGAAACTCAACATTTACAATGCCCTCATACATTCTCGATTAACATATTGTCTCTTAGTTTGGTCGACCACTACTAAATATAATTTATCATCGCTTCAAACACTGCAAAACCATGCACTACGTGCAATAGGAAACTTAGGACGTATGGAAAGCACCAAACCAATTTATAGCAAATATGAAATATTGCAAACATCGAAACTTTGCACATATAAACTATTCCTCGAAATTTTCCGGCAATTTCAGATAGAGAAATCCTCTTTCCAAAAAAAAAATTACCACGTAAAAACAGTAGGATATAACTTCAGAAATAGTCTGGTAGTTACACCACGCAGTAGAACCAAATATGGTGAACAAAAACTCGTCGTGCAAATTCCTCTTCTCTTAAACGACTATCCTCTGGCCGCAGATCTTTTAAATTCTGGAACCTCTAAGCAAACTTTTAGAAAAGTGATAAGAAAATTATTGTTTGCAGAAGAAGAAAACCAAAGTTAGGCTATCAAGTATATTCCTTCGAAACCCTTTTTTCTTTTTTCGTTCTGGGCTACAAGTGTTTGCAGATTACGTAATATTGTTTAGCTTACCAAACTTTTTGCTTGATTTTTGATTACTGCTGTGTATCATTCTTACTTCATTTTTTCGCTTCAAATGCTTATAAGATGCATGTATAAAGTTGTACTTGCCTTTAACTTTTTTTCTTTTTCTTTTTTGAATTGTGCGATAAATCTGTTTATTATAAGTATGATTGATTTTCACATGTGTCCTTAAAATGTTCTGTACTGTCATACTGATGCTGCTGCTGTATGGGTGGCACGGCCCAGTCAGGCAATGTATTGCCTGTAGCTGTGCCGCCTAGGACAATTCTTATATTGTCCTAAATACATCAACCAAGAAAGAAACTTGGGAGATGAGTCGCAGGAAATCTGAGTATTTATTGAAAACTGATTGCCTAATTGTATTCATTACATATAATAAGTGGTTCAACCATAATTAGAGCAATGCAGGAACAAAAGCTTCGGTTAGTGCCTAGTTACTGTAAGCAACGATTGTGTGTATGTACCAAGTTGAAGTTAAGGTTCGGGCCATAGAAATGGATGGATCGGAGAATCCAGGTTGGTTGCTTGTTACCTCAGAGAACTGGTGCAAGCAACTCTGGGGGATCGGCTATGAATCGAGCGGTGCAAAGGTTAAAGAAATTTGGAGGACGCTTAAGCTTCGCCTTTAAAAGTGGAGCGCGATAGCGTTATCGGGCTCCGTTCGCATCACATTTTTCTTTATGAGTAGGCTTCACTGCAACACACAACGCGGGAAAGCCAGTACAAAGACCAAGCTTACACTGATCCCCTTAAAGCCGGCTTCACTTTTAAATACAAATGCATTGCTGACATCTTTACAGGAGCAATTTAGGCGGTCTTATATGAAAATGTGCAGGCCCTAGGACCTTTTTGTTATTATTTTATTAGTTGTTTGCTGCTGCCCCGAGGCGCGCGTGGGTCCAAAATTTAGAAAGGCTCGGTTTTCAACATGTCCCTCAATGTTGCCTAGAACCAAAGTACAGCGAAACACTATCAGAATTGGAGGACGCTTAAGCTTCGCCTTTAAGAGTGAAATGTGATAGCATTCAAATATCCCTGGCTGCTTATCGGGCGTTTTTCTCGTATATTTTAAATACAATCCGACGCTATCACGTTTGTGGGTTGCGGTTAAGTCGTACTTTATAATTTTCATGACTGATTTTACTTTGAGAAATTCAATTTTTTGTTCACTAACGCCTTGCGCCACGCGGAGGGCCTGCGTGGTCGGGATGGTTCGGGTTGATGTGGTTCGGCAGTATTTCCGCCAGACGCAGATGCTTAACGCCGGCACCGACGCCAGATTGTCTGCGACACGGGGCCCTTAACGCTGTGGCGTTAAAATATTCTAGCAGAACCCATCTCGCCACGAACTGGCAATGCGACTTGCAATGCGACTGGCATTGAAGCGATGCAGCGACCCCGTATTACCGCCGCAGAGACACGTCATGTATGAGGCATATATAAAGGACAAACTGCACGTACGCGCGCCGGCGCGCGAGAGCTCGCGCCCACGTGCCTCACCCATGCGCAGATGGTGCAGCACGATCGGTACTGCACCGTCTGCGCATGCGTGAGGCGCGAGCCGGCGCGCGTACGTGCAGCTTGGCCTTAAGGGGTCCTCTGTCGCGCCTCCCACTGGACATCAAAACTAGATGGCGTAGTGGCGCCGCCGCCAAGTCCACGCGTTGCGCGATGGTGAATATATATTCAGACAAGCTTGGTTGGATTCCACCCTGCACCGGATAACTTTTAAATGATTCTTAATGCATTAGCATGATTCTTAGGGTACTTCGCACACTGTCCAAGGGCTGTCTATCTACGCTTGTATCTAACCACTTTCCCGCCATCCTGGGGTATCATAATGAAACTTTTGCGCACACAACACGAAACCACAACGAAGAAGTACACAAGGACTAGCGCTAGTCCTTGTGTACTTCTTCGTTGTGGTTTCGTGTTGTGTGCGCAAAAGTTCCATTATAATGCCAAACCAACTAGCCCGCCTATCCGTTTTAATCCTGGGGTAACTGAGTGGTCCGTGGTCTAATGGGTAGCCCATCGGGCTGCCGTGCGGCGGGAACGGGGCTCGAAACCAACCGTTAGACAAACTCGGGTCACCGAGTATGCGGCAATGTGTACATATGTGCCGCTCTTCAACGAACCACTTTTGAGCCGACGTGGCTCACTGTAGATGCGTGAGTGGGCAGGTGCTACTCTTCAATGAAACTCTGACGCCAACTTGGATTACTGGATATAGGCCTCTCGGTCTGCTCTAGCAAGAAAGCCTTGTTTTAGGCCTAATTGGGTCACTCGATATGTGCCACTGGGAATGTGCCGCCCTCTAACGACGAGAAATATCGCGTAAATTTTATCCGATGCTTGGCGGAATCGAACGCACGTCACAAGAGGTCCTCAAGGACAGCAACCCGACGCTTGAGCGGGCTGCGCCACAAGTGCACTGGGCATGTGCAACTTTTCAATGAACGCCTTTCGCGCCAACGCTTTAGCTAGGTGCGCAATGGAAGCACTAGGCACGTGCCGCTCTTGAATGTACATCTCGCCAACTTGAGATACTCAGTATGTGTCCTCAGGTGCGCGGCAAGCGAGAGGACAATTCTGCAGCGTTCGCAGCGTTCACCGGCACGCCACGCTTCTAGTCTCGGAGGCCACGCGCGGTCTACTCGGCAGCGCCATCAGATGGTGCAGCGTCTCCAGAAAGAAGCACGAGAGAGAAGCCCGGATGCCGCACTAAGGCTGTTTCGAATGGCGCGATTTTAACTCAGCGACACGGCGATTTCCGTCGCTCCGCGACTGCCGCGATCGTAGCAACTCTCCGCGACTGGGTTCCGCCAAGTTGGTCGCGTCGTCGTAGAGTGGCAGCGATAGGCGCGATTTTGGGCGGGCCGACAGCAAGATACGTCGAAATTCGACTTTTCTGCTGACGTCTATTTGACGACAGTGTTGTGATGGGGTGTTCCGCAGTTGAGCACTAAGAAATCGTAAATGCAGAACGCTATTAACGACCACAAAGCGTAGTACTAATTCTATTTTATCAATTATATGGACACTTCAACCGGATTTCTGCCGCCGTCGTCGCCGTCGCCGTGAGGTTCCCTATAGATAAAATCTTCGCCGCGCGCCGTATGCCCGAGCGGAAGCGTGCGGGGACGCGCGCTATCACGGAGAGTGAACGCACTCAATCTCCCACGCGCAAGCAAGGAAGCAGGAAGCCAGCGCCGGAGGGAGCGGGGGGGGGGGGAGGGGGGGGGGCGCACTTTTCTGCCAACAACCGCGCTCGTCGCTCGCTCGCACCGTCTCTTATCTCCACACGGCTCTGACCTTTAGGCGCCGTGCATTCGCCGCTCAGTTTCCGTTGAAGCGATAGACCGCACGTACCTTCGCCCGCTGCCAGCGTTTTGACAGTCGTTGGCTGCAGTCATTCAGTGTGATCTCTTTGTGTTTGTTTGTGCGCGCTCACACCACGCTTGTTCATTCAGTTCGTAATAGTCGGGCCACATTTTCCAACGCACGCTACACATGCAATGCTGCCCGGATCGGCAGTGCAGCGCTACAGGTGTGTCCCTTCGCACGCGCAGCCCACGGGCAGCGCTTCTCATCAACACCACCGTTTCACACGCGTCTTCTCGTGGTCATCGAGTCTCTCTTCATGTCGGTCTACTTACGCCGCAGCACACCTGCTTACTTAATCAGCTCATGTTTACTACAATTCATATTGCTACCAAAGCCGCTCACCTTACTTCGTATGACATTGCTGTGTTGTTATCGCATTCATTGCTTCGCCCTTACGGCGAAACTGTGACATTTTTTAAGTAAGTGCCAACATTCAAAGGTATTCGCGGTGTGCATGATTTATTGTAATAATAGAGGCGTGACTACACTGAGAGCTGGGTTCATTCTTGGGCGTCGGTACGATGGAATCACACCGTTGTTGACGCATGTGAAAGCGGCAGCGAAACTTGCTCAGCGACGTGCGTGGCAGCCACGAATTTTTTCGCTCGTGTTGCCGCATGTGAAACACTGCATGTGAAGTAGCCTTTGCGCGTTTTTGAGCGTTCGCACGCACCGGCGCGCCATGCATTTCCGAGGCCACGCCCAGGCTTAGTGGCGGCACCACTAGATGGCGCTAAGTGTTCTTTGGGAAGCGCGAAAGAGGAGTCGCGCTACAGTACACGCCTCATGCATAACTAACTGCTTTCGGTGGTGGCAATACGTTGTGTCTTTACATTGCTTCAATGTTAAAGACATTACTGTCAACAGTCATCGTGAGATGGGTTCTGTCGATTTTTAACAGCGGAGCTGTTCTTGGTCGACCGTGTGCCGTCGTGCTGCTTGGCGTCACGCTGATCACGTAGGGCTGGGAGCGAGAGTGAGACAGGCAACTGCGCCGTGCCGAGAGGGGGCGAGTGACTCAGGCAGCCAATGAGCGTTTGCGAAAAGTTGGCCAGTGATAGGCTCGGTGGCGTATAAACAAAAGAAGTCAGTTCTTGCCGCGCATTCGTTCTTCGAGAATGGCCAGGACAGCCTGTACTCCCGAGGAAGAAGCCACTAGACGTGAGCGCCAGCCAGAGCTTCTCACGTAGTGAGGAACGCGCTCAAGTCGCCGTCGCCCGTGGACGCCGACGCGCTCCACTGGCACACTGAGTACACTTTTGCCACTGAGTACGTGGCACTGGATGGATTTGCGCAGCTCTTCGATGAACCTCTTTCATGGTAACATAGGCCCAGGGGCGGATCCAGGTTTTTTTTCTGAGAGAGGGGGGGGGGGGGGGTCAGCTTCTGTCAATGATGATGATAGTAGTCTTTTTTCTTTACCGAAATTCACCGTTTCTGCTCACTATAAGCCCACCTCTTATACGGCTAGTGCAACACCTGTAGCAAACCAAGGTACCGGTTTCTCCGAACTTATAGGAAAACGACGTTGCCCAACATAGCCATGTACTTGGCGGCTGTGCCTGATGATATATCTGTCTGTATCGTTTCTGATAATACAATTTGGGATTTTCTGCTGCAGATTCGTTATAGGTGCTTAAGCACGGGTTCGTCTTTGGAGTTCTGTTGGTGCACATCTTCATTTCCTTAAGAAGCTTATTTGTTTTCTTTGGAGGACTAACGCGTCTGCTTCAACGCGCCAACCACAACGCCGGTTGCTTACGATATGCGAATCACCACGTATGATGACTCACGACGCCACCTACAAGAACAACGATTAGGCGTAATAACCGAGAGCGCGAGCCAGCGTCCTTTTCATGTTTGTTTCCCACACGACGCCATCCTAGGCGCGCGCGCTGGCGTTGGCCGCTGACGTCACGCTCCCCCACTGTGCAGCCGCGGCTTGAGGCTTCGCCCACTCCAGGAGAAAGCCCACTCAAACAGATCCGGCGGGTTTGAGCCTCCTATGCGTAATGTACGACAATAAAACAGTGCGAAGTTATAATGCAAAACCTGTAGTGTGCGAACGGTACTGTGCTTGTACTGGATATTGTCAACGTGTTACTGTGATCACAATGAGCTTTACACTTATAAAAGTTGCCTATGCGTAGTTCTTAGTTTCGTTGTTATCATTTATATGTGAACATTTCAGCGGGAGAACTTTTTCATTAAGCAGGTTGGTCGCGGAACCACCTTATTAATTGTGAAACTGAAAGCTGCATACTCCTCCCGAATAACAGATGAGTTGTAAGAAGAGTACGGGGAGAGTTACTCCTTTGAATAAATCGGACACAACCATCAACACTTAAGAATAAACAGTGCACAACTTAATAGATTAATATCTTATTACGGTTTATCACGGAGAAAGAAAGCAACACGGGAATAAAACAACGTATTACAACAAATTACTGCTACATTTGTGCACTGTTTGCTCCTTGGCAATCCACGCAGGGCAACAGCGAGAGGTTATATAAGTGGAGCTCGCTTAGTTTATATTTATTTGAGAAAGGCTTGTCAAACATTTGAGGTTCGGGCTGGGTACTTTCATTTTTGTAGAAACGCAGGATACAATTTATATGTCGCATACAGATTCCGTAACAACATGGTATGGAGTTTTTGGTGTAAAACTGCATAGAACTCGCGTGAAGCAAAGGAATCGTGAGCCATTTCATTCTTTGAAGGTGGATGACGAGTGAAACTGTTTAGCACACGACACGCAGGCCTTTCCATTACTACGAATGATTCGGGCAGAATAGAAGTGAAAGTCAAAATGAAGAATGACAACTTGTCTTTCTGGTTTTTAAAGACGATAGTCTTTCTTGGTCTACCTAAACGCGAAAATCTGTCTGTCCGTCTGTCACTCCATTCAACCGCCCAAGCAAAACCGATTCAACCGCCCTGCCAAAACCAACCAAGCTACTAGCACTGGTGGCACGGGGGCATACACGTCAACATTATAGAGCGCAAAGGAAACCTCAGGCCATTTTTTTTCAATTCATTCCAAATAAATTTTATTCCATTTTTCTTGCGATATACAAAAAAAAAATGGAGGAGGCCCGAACAAAAAGTGAAACTCAAAGGCAAAATATACGTACTATCGGCCAAAAAAGTTTATGGACGAAGGGTTCTGACAAGAAGCTGAATATCTCCGCAGTCTCAAAACGCAGCCTGGTATTTGCATTTCCAGCCTCTACTGGTATATGCGAACAACATTGTGATGTACGGTTTTAGTGGCTAGTCTTAAAGGCTGCTCGGATATTTAGCGTTTTCTGAGATCCTGTGGTCCGTAAACTTTTCTGGCCGATAGTACATAACCGTGATCCGCAGCGGTCATTTAATTAAGAATGCACATTGGACTGGTCTTTACGTTAGCAAATGAAAAATCAACGCGTTAGAAATGGTGTCGAAGAGACGCTACGCGTTAAAAACAAGCAGACTGAAGCTGCGGCTCTGTAGCCGGCTTTAAACCAACAGTAATAAAAGGTTCCAACAGATGGCGTGAGAGCAGGGCGAACGCGGGATGTTTGAATTGAATTCAGCAAAACCTCCATTGCATCCATCATGGGAGGAGTGACAGGGGAGGGGAAGATCGTGAGGGGTGGGAGGGGGGGGGGGAGAAGAGAGGGGGTTACGTATCAGGGCCGCAGAAAACTATCGTCTTTCGACGTCACTCGCAGCGAAGAAAGCACATATGCGGCCAATTTTTTTATATACTGTAGCGCCTCTCGATGCCGCAGTGCGGAGCGCTGTGCTCGGAGCTCTCAGCCGGTGCCTTGGCGTCGGCAGTCACGGAAGTGCAAAATAAAGAAGCGCAGCGCATGTTCGAGGCACATATGCTCGGCAGGCGCAGTGTTGTTCTGAAATCCTAGACGCTGGTCGTCGCAGCCGCCGCTGGGCTCGCCGCCTTCGCGCTTCTGTTTGAGTAGGAACGACGGCACGGCTCGTGGGCCGTGGTCACGTCCTCCTACAATATACATTCGCGGGGACTTACTTTAGGCCAAACAAAGAACACATAAAACAAAGAGCGTAGTTATACGTTCTTTTTCGATACGCGTATTTACCTTTGTTGGCTTCGGCGTCTTGAAACGAACGCTTGGACACAGGACATGACATGACAAGAACTTTATTTGAGTCCTGAGGAACTAAGATCTAGGCGAGCCGAAGGCTCCCCCAGACTAAGTCGGTGGCTCCGCCCACGATGGGACCGGGAGACCAAGTCCCGTCGCGATGTCTTGGACACAGGAGAAAAAAAATTATGGGGGATGCTAGAATTTTCTAAGAATGTGATGGCGAAAGCCTATAGTTGAACCCACAGCGATGCGGATTGAAGCTCTGAGCCCACGCGATGGTGTATACAAGGCGCGCGAGTGCGCTGCGCTGGTGGTGCCGCCGTTTCTGGAACGTGCTACGGGCTCCGGACACCGCCGCTGACATTTCCATCCTCCTCCCCAGCGCCACCACCGCGCTTGCCCTCAACGCGCTGCGCTGCTGCTGACATTCGTGTCCTCCTCTCCAGCGCCGACGTTGCCTTTTCCGCCAACGCCCTCCCGCGCAACCACTGACATTTCCCTCCTCCTCCGCAGCGCCGCTATTACCATTTCCCGGCGTTGAGGACGAGGGGCAATATGGCGTCGTAGCCAGCTTTGGAAGAAGACGATGAACGCTCGAGTAGTGGCACGAGCGCGAGGCAAGCGCGAGGCGCGAGGCGAGCTCGCTCACTTTTTCTGTACCTCACAGCGACCTTGAAAATGTCGCTATCCTTTTCTGTGACATCGTAGCACCAAATTCCGCGCAGTCGGTACGCGGCATTGAAGGGCAGACAGACAAACTCCGAAGGACAAGAATGACATACATGGCTTCAGAACGGCGCAACAAGGAAGACGAAAAGACGAAAGAACACACAAACACAAGCGCCGATCTGAAGCCATGCATCCGTACCAACTCGTCCAATTGTCAGTGCTACTCAAGAAGGACATATTAGGTTGGTCTATTTACTGTTTAAGTTGATCAAGATTTGACTGTACACCGGGGGACTCTGACAGGAGACAACATAAAACTCCAAGAAGCTGAAGGAAACTCAATGGTGATGGTAGAAATCATAGTCATGAGCATGACTCAGAAAAAAAAATGATAATGACTCAGTGAAAAAAACAAGATTAACACTCATAAACCACTGAAATGGGGGCGGACGTGGACACTAAGTGAAGAAAACACTCAATGATGATGGTAGAAATCATAGTCATGAATGAGCATGACTCAGAAAATAGGATAATGACTCAGCGAGAAAAAGATTAACACTCAAAAGTCAATGAAATGGGTTCTGACGGAGGTATTAAGTGAAGGAAACACTACAGGGTACTGGTAGAATTCTTAGTCGTGAGCATGACTCAGCAAAAAGGACAATGACTCAGCGAAAAAAGAATAACACTAAAAAAACAATGTAATGGGTTCGGATGTGGTACTAAGTGAAGGAAAAGGATAAAGGTTGATAGTCATAGTCATGAGCATGACTAAGGCTGTCGCCTCAAGGTCACATCGGTGTAAATAAAGGCACACCTGAGGACTCATGATATCAATGTCATGACATGCGTGTCATGTAGGTCATGAAAGATCCACCTACGTCTCGGTGCTCTCATGGCCGTTTCGTTAACACGGTAGGCTCGCTGCACACTGCTTAGCATAACATCGATTCCCACAGGGCGTGGGATCTGCCAGTGTTTTTTTTTCATATTATATTGAATTTTATTCATTTTATGGGATGACCTCATGTTCATGAATTTCTATTAGATTTTATTAAAAGTATCTATTTGCTCCCAAATTTATTAAATGCGTTCCTCTGCCCCTTAGAATTTGCATTGAAATCTGGAGTTTTACGTGCCAAAACCACGATTTTATAATGAGGCACGCCGCAGTGGTGGACTCCGGATTAATTTTGGCCACCAGGAAATCTTTAACGTGCCCCCCCCCCCCCCCTCCCCCCATGCACGGGACACGGACGTTCTTGCATTTTGCCCCCATCGCAATGCGACCGCGCCGCGGCCGGGTCCCTTAGAATTTATTTTCTGTTTTGATTATCTGCAGATTGGGAACATATATGTCCCATTTCATTGCAGATGGTTATGGTGAAGCTTAGAAGTAATGCATAGTCAACTATTCCACTGTTTCTAAAACAAAAAACAAAAAGAAACATAAAAAACAATTTCGGAAATAGTCAAAGTGGGCGCAACTCTACCCGAAACACAAATGAGAGCCCGAAGAATGGAACAGAAAACATTCTTTTATTTACGATGCGGAAGCCGATCCTAGAGCATGATGGTTTATGCGAAACATGAGTCTTAAAAGTCATTTTTTTATTTGTAGTTCATACAAGTGTGATATCTACAGTTAAAACTAGAAAAGCGAAATTAACCTCCGGGCCGGACAGCAGGTTTATTATTTATTCGATGGCGTCCCCGGGTGTATATATAGGAAACGTATAGTTGGTTCGACAGTGTTGTTCAAATAGGAACTTGCATTGCCAAGATAACGATTGAAAGTATTTTTTTGGAGACCAAACCATACAATCTGTTCTATCTGAAAAAAAAAGTTTGTTCATGTCTTGTATGACAGGCTTCTCTTTCAACATTATTGTCGCTGATGACTCAAAGCAGATATTCACTCATAATATCTCGTAATAATGTTTCGTGCGGCCAGAATTTACATCGGAAAGTATTGTCACGTTGTAACGACTGTGAAGAACATAGTAGCAAAACTATGAATCACGAAAGCAGCTTTTTTATTGGGTGAACCTGTGCCTACAAAAGCAAGTGACACTCGAAGCCCAACGATAACAGCGAGCGCAGTCGGCGATTGTCTAAATCTGATCAGCGGTTCAAGCGCATCGGCTTTCATACATGACTCGTTGAAGGTTCCAGCGTAATTGCTGGTGCCCCCGTGCCTTTCAGAAAGTACTACACAATTCGTGTCGTGCATAAACTCTGCTTACACAAAGTTAGGCGAGAACATACAAAATAGATCAAATCAACGATAACGTTCGATTAAGCTCCAAATCATGCAGGTGCGTCTTGGGGCGCACCTGCACAATTGGTAATAACATTACGTTGTTAGCGGGTGAAATGCAGCCCTTAAAAGAAGGATAATTATGAACACGTGTCAATTTCCACCTCTTAAAACGCACCGTCCCGATCCTACATACACGAGATGAAGAAAGTAAAGCACACGTAGTAAAGAAAAAAAAATGACAGTCACTTACGTACCCTTACGGGATTTGAATGCGAAAGCATAATGACTTGTCTAAGTTGTCATCTTAAATTAAAACGCTACCTTAATCCACCTTGCTCTAATCTGTACCCACCCTAATGTACCGTACGTAATTCACGTTAATCCTAATTAAATCACCTTATTCCACCTTAATACGTCTTAATCCACCTCAATCCACTTGAATCCACCGTAATACGTACAAATCTACCTTAATGCACTTTAATATAATTTTGGGGGTGGGCCATCGAAGCACAAGACAGAACTCGCCGAAATCACCGCACCGACAGGCAGCGCCGCGACGCGTGGCGATATATACACACATAAACCAGCCACCGGCGCGGTCTGTCTCTGTGGCCACGTGACTTTTTGTACCATCTCTGGCCACGCCGCCGGATTTTTTTGGTTCATTATCCACATAATGAATTCGCTATAATCACAAGCAAAGAAATAAACAAATTCCTAGGAGTTGGTTAATTAGCGCTGTTACAAGGGCTTAAAACACAAAACATGGCCCACTTAAGGTCGCGAAAGGCGCCGCTCTGACAAGCTCATCGGCCAGTGCGCCAATACGTCACATGATGTTAAAGGGTCCGAAATAGCGTCACGAAAGTTTCTCACTAAGTCCTTGTCAGCGCATTGGGGTCCAAACCAAACACGGTTGCAGGAGTGGCGCTCCAAGTAGCATCGTCGAAAATTGTAGTGCCGGTTGTCGGCACTTTAGCTGTTTCTTGATGCGCAGGTGGTTGAACTGTCGGGCTTCCTCGGTGCGTCCCAATTTGAGAGCTTCATCGAGGAGCTTTTGCCGCCATACATAATTGTAGGAGATGCATATGTACACAGCACCTTATGGAGAGACTGCCGTTGCGATTATTGAGAACTTCTTTTCCTCAGGTGCATGTGTACTTAAGAAAGAGCCAACGCACTACAGCGTTGCAGATAACACATACTCATCCATAGACATAAGCGTAGTGTCGAGTGCACTAATGCCGTACCTAGAATAGTCCGTTCTTAAGAATATCTTTGGGAGCGACCACTTCCCAATTATGTTAAGCTTAACAAAGCAAGTTGCATGCTCACCACATTTTCCTCGATGGGACGTCGAATCAGCCGGCTGGGAACAGTTTCGATAGCTCACATATTTAGGTGGAGATGACATTGCTGCTTTTAATGCAGACGACGCTGTCGCATGTGTAACATGTTTTAATATTGACGCTGACACGAAATGTATTAAACAAACAAACGGAATGGCTATAAGCATCGCATTTCATGGTGGAACGACGAATGTCAGAAAGCGCGCAAAAATAAAAACAAAGCTTGGGGATCGCTTCCCAATTCTCCAACCGCCGAAAACCTTATTAATTTCAAAGAGGTAAAGTGACAAGGCAGAAGAACACGCCGACGTGCCAATAGAGAGAGTTGGGAGAGACTATATAGATGACGGGAAGACTGGTTTTAAATCCTGCAATCTTACTATTTGCGAACGACATATGCAGCTCGTTGTAAACAACGTCACTATATGGGTTAATGAAAACGGTTTTAGTTTGAACCCACAGAAAGGTACATGCGTACTTTTCACAAACAAGAGAGGAATTATTCTAGACCATAATATTGACCTTTCTGGAAGTACACTATCTGTAAGTAGAGAACACAAATTTCTTGGCATGATTTTAGACTCTAATTAACATTTATTCCTCACATTAAATACATTGTTTAACTAAACGTTTGAAGGCAATGAACCTATCGAAGCTTCTCTAACACACAACATGGGGTAGTGACTGGAAGTGCCTCATGAACCTGCAGAAGAGCCTTATATGATCACGATTAGACTACGGCGCTGTAATTTACAACTCTGCTACACCCCATGCACCGAATATTCTAGATCCGGCTCACCATTTAGGTATAAGACTATCAACCGGTGCATTCAGAACAAGTCCGATGTAGAGGCTCTGCGTAGAACCCAATGAGTGGTCACTGCATCTATACAAAGAGCATATATGAGTGATACATCTTCCTGAAAGTCAGTTCTAACTGTGAACACTCGTGCGGTTCTACTATAAACGATACATATGCCACACTATTTCGCAACCGACCCGCAGTGAGAGAGCCCTTTTCACTTCGTGTGAGGAGGCTGTGTGAAGAAACGGGTGTCACACTCCTAGGACATCGCCTATGTTCAGGCGAACATGCTTCCGCCGTGACAGTGGCAGTTGCTTGAATGTGACAGGTCGTTTATCAAGGTAACAAAACGCGCCCCTGAGGAACACATTCGAGTGCACTTTTTAAACTTCAGGTGAAGTATTCCTGCCCGGAGTATTTAACTGATGCATCTAGGTCACATGCCACTGTGTCTCATCCAACACTGGGGCCATCTTTCTCTGAAACAGACGTTCTGCCCACTGAAGCGAGTGTATTTACGGCTGAGGCGTACGCAGTACTCTCGGCGGTGAAACATATTACGAAAACAAAGTTAGAAAAAGCCACAATATTTACTGACTTTTGAAGTGTGGTTAGGTCTCAAATGTCGCTCCGTAAATGTAATAACCCTGCACTAAATAATTTTTATGCAATCTTGTGTACGACACACATCTAACCAGCTTAATTCTTACAATATGTTGGGTGCGAGGGCAAAGAGGAAGTGAGGGTAACGTACTAGAAGATGAAACCACCACATCCAGAGCAACAAGAGCTTCAATCCTTCCATTGCTCTACCCGCAGTATGCTTCGTTCGCAAAAAAAAAAAAAAAAAAAAAAAAAAAAAAAAAAAAAAACAAGATGCTATTGGCAACGCTTGTGGGCAGCCTAAACTTCAAAGAAACTCTATATAATCAAGCCGCGTTGTACCAGCCCCACTAAAATCAAGGCAAACCGATGTCTTGTTCTGTCGACGGCATATAGGGCACACATTCGGCACACTCAATTACCTACTCACTGGCAGTGAACCTCCACTACATGGTAGATGTTGTGGAAGACTGACCGACCTACACGTCCTTTTGGAGTGCAGGAAAGCTGAAATTGAACGGAATAATTTCCGCAAGCCTATCGACACTATGTCCCCCTACAACTGGCATTGTTTCTCCGCTAAGACCATTTTTTACATGAAGACAGTAGTATATTAGATGATGTAAAAGTGATATAGTGCTACATGTTGGAAGCCCAGGGGTGTCGTAGCGGATCCTCTCACCACAGTGTGCTCGTGCGATAAATTTGTAGAGCACGTGCTTCTGTGATTTAGCGCCTGAGGGCCCTCGGGAGGCGGTAGTGCTACTTGCATACTCTTACATTTTATCCTATGACCACTTCGCAACATATAGTTTACAGTAACAGTAAACCTCACTCTCAGGTTAATTATTTTGATGCCTATGTATTTTACGAAATTTCGAGCGACTGATTTTTAGGCCCCTTAACAGCCAGGTCACATCTACCCATCGCAATGCAGCCATCCATCTCATTCACAAATCACTGACACCACATCAGTACTTTAATGGCGCTCTTTGTCCATAACTGACGCTTGCGCCACTAAGCACCACACAAAACCATTATCAATTTAAGATGCACGTATTCTATGTGTACGTACCTCTTGGGCCTGGGGCATCTTTGCCTATGATAAAGCAATCATTCCGAGTAAGGTATAACTTGAAAGTTGTAGTAGTGCCACGTAGAAATCCTCCTGCAAAAGTGTATGTTATTCCAGTGGTCAAACTGGGTGGATGCTGGGCCGGGCCAGCCGTTGTGCCTAATAGGTAGCACCTGTATCTACTACTGCTGGAAAAAGGGAAGTGTATTCGTATACTGGGATGGTAAATTTTCGCACTTGTCCGCCACCTACATGTACCATCTTATTACGCCACTGCCGTACTTAATACGCACCTTCCCAACTGTTCCTTTCATAGCCCGTTCCGACAATTTGTGCTTACGCGCTGTGTCGACTGCTTGGGAACGAGTTGGAAATTTGCATTAATCAAATTACGTTCGCGGGATTCTTTCGACCGTTACTAGTCTTAACCAATAAACTTCTTTCGGTGCCTGCGTTTGGAATGTGGAAAGCACCGATACAGAGCTCTGTATCAACACACCATCCGCCACCACGGCTGAAGGCTGCTGGTAGCATTCAGTGAGGCGTATATCAGGGTGATAGGCAAGGATATAGAAGTAGAAAGTGCTCGGGCAACATAATACCGTATTTATTCGAATCTAGGCCGATAGTTTTTTTTCAAATAATCACATACGAAACTCTAGGGTCGGCTTAGATTCGAGGATTTAAAAAAAACGCGCCAGTTTTTAACTTAAACTGATAAATATGGTGCATAGTTAGCGCCATCTAGAAAAGTCAGTATCGCAGCCGCTACTAGCCGCGCCAGTAGCCAACTGAAGTACACGAGCGACGTCGCCATTTTGACCTGCGTCGTATCGGTAGTATCGGTATGTTGCAGCATCGGCGCGCGGTGTGGCGTTATCGTAATGGCACCAAATGGGCGACGCCACTATAGTGCCTGCTTTCTAAACGAATACTGTATTTACTCGAATCTAACGCGCACTTTCAACACGACCCTTAATTCTGCGTCGGCATTTCAAAATGGCCGCCTCGCACGCGCGTCGTGCCTAGCTACCGTAGCATGCGGAAGCTTCCTCCGTGTGCTGCAGTACACGTGCTTAGGCAATAGTCTACCGTCTGTCTTCACGTTCTCAGCGTCTGCTCTATCTATCAGCATGAAGTACCGAGTTCATCATGATGCCGCATTTAAAAGGAAAGTGATCATCTGTGCGGAGACGGACGGAAATCGGGCCGCATCACGGGCGTTCGGAGAATCCGAAACTTGCGAGCGGGACTGGCGCAAACAGAATAAGGAGAGGATTTTCGCCAGCAAAGCAATGCGGAAGCAGGACGTAATCTGCGACGATCCACTCCGGCGATACGATCCCCTTGGCCCTATCTTGAAAGCAATCTGCGACGGGTAAAGTCCGCCGCGCGCCGTGTTTTCGCCGCGCTGAAGCGAGAGGCGTGCTAGCACGAAGGCGCGCTTCGTCTCCAGCGTTTTGACAGTTCGTTTCCGCGGTCAACGAGCGAGATGTGTTCATGTTTGCTTGAGCGTGCGTGACACCGTGCTTGTTAATAGCGTCTACTAATTTGCTACCGCATTCGATGCATCGCCTTTCGGGCGAAACTGCGACTTTTTTTTTTATTCATCGCAACATCAGTGCATCGGGAGGAAATTATTTTTCCAAATGACAGAAAGTTGTATTTCAGTTTGAAAGCATGAGGTGCGCGGTACTGGTAAAGGACTTTTTCTTCACGGAAAACGGGTGCGCGTTACAATCGAGGAAGCGTGAGAATCGAGTAAATACAGTAGTTGTGCTAGCCGTAGAGGCATCGTCAAACGTTCAAGCCGGGCGGAACTTCGGCATCGGTCTGTCGTTGGAGGGGGCCACGGGAGATGGTTTTTGCGTGCGCCGCAACGTGAGCTCCTTCCAAAAATGCAGCATCTCTAATGCGCTGGATGGTACTGAATTTAGCGAACACTGTTTGAAGATGTCAGCAGTAAGGAAGATAGCGACGAGGCTAGCAGCGATGGTGACATAGAAAGAGCTCGGCATGTTCATTTTAATAAATGCTGTTTCATTTTGCGAATGCTGTCCTCGCTTTTTTCGTTCGGCCTACATTCGAGGTAAGTTTTTTTTTCTGACTTCGAACTTTTGGGGGGTCGGCTTAGAATCGGAGTCGGCCTAGATTCGAGTAAATACGGTATTTGTTGTTAGAGTAAAACTTGATTGTGCTTTATTGGCTTCAATATGCTACCAGTGTTGGACCCACTCATAGGAAACTGCGCACTCTCTAAGTTAGTGTTGATCATTGTTTTTTTCTTCCGATATTACACAGCTTTAGCTTACATGCAGCAGCAAACGGAAGGACTTGGCGTTAGAGTTGCCTGATACACATTCCGCAAGCCCAGAATGTAGGCAGTGCTGCGGGTCTTACAAGTATACAGAATTTTCTAGTTTCCGTGCTAAACGCGAACGCATGAAAAGGCAGACTTTCTAATGGGAACATGGCGGCGTTCATCGAAGTTAATGCCTTCCGCTTCAGATCTGGGATGTCATTGTCGTGCACTGGTTGGTTTATTCATTCGCAACCGATTCTTGTTTGTTGTTTAAAGTTGTGTCCTCATGCCTCGTCATGAACGTATTCGTAAAAACTCGGCCTTGTTACAGAGATCTCTATGCATAGGTTTCTTCTTCTTCTTCTTACTGGGGTTTTACGTGCCAAAACCAGTTCTGATTATGAGGCACGCCGTAGTGGGGGGTCTCTATGCATAGGTTTTATGCCTAACGATAGGGGCTGCACTAGACATACATAGTCTCAGAGAAACTGTGGTGCGCGTGGAAGGTCGTGCACGTTGCTTCTCAGAAGCCGTACACTACGAATATTTGCTTGTACTTCCCTACAGGTGGCACCGCAAGCTATATATTATGATTATCGTTATAATTTGCGGAAAAACAAAGTATGGGTCGGTGCCACCGTGCTCGCTTCTGTGCCGATATACATATACAGCATTGGGTTCCTCGGACATTTTCCGCGCATTTAGTGCACTTGTAATGTGTGAACGTCTCATCTAGGAGGAGCTGCTTGCGTTTGCGTCGGCGTTCTGCTCTTTTTCGCTATTCTAAAAGACTTGCTAGCACCCTGCTGTGAAGCGCACAATAGCGTTCGCGGTGAGTGTCACACTAACTCTAACGCAAGCGCTTTGTAGTGAAATTCTCCATTGGTTTATGGAACACGCAAACCATATTAGTGCCCTGTAACCAGACGGGCAGACGGCGTCTCCAAAAAGGGTGTAACAACTTGCGGAATTAAGACGCGCGCGGTATCAAGTGAGCGTTTTTATGTGACAACATGACGGAAGAGTGGACCAGACGTCAGGTTGATTCGATTCGCCTGCACTTCCTGCACTAGTCCATGAGGTATCCTCTTCGCTATTAATTTCACCTGTTCAACATGACCGCTTCTGCACGTCGGCTTTCGTTTCTCAGTTCAGGTGTCCTCAGAAAGACAGTGCAGCGGTCGCGCAGGGGGTGCCTTGCCAGTTCCGCACGAGCAAGAGCTGGCACTGAACTGGCGGGTACTCGTTCAAAAAGTGCAGGGCGACTGCAATGGTCCTGTGAGCATACAGTAGCGCACGACATGCAGCAGACGACAAATGACGCTCCACGCGTGCGATACCACTGAGCGGCTAACGAAGAATACTGAAATTATTGTTTCTTCATGAACGCACAGCTTTTACTGCGCAAATTATATGTCTCGAGAGTAAAATAGTGTTTTCAGAACATTACAAAATTTTTTAAGCTCTACGGACATTATGTTAATGTATCATCCCCATTGGAAGCTCAAATTGGCGACGCAATCTTCAGGGGCTGCGCTCGCTCGTCTATTCGCTGCGCTTTCACTCCCGTTCTCACAAATTTCGTCTTTGTCGATGCCGCCAACCAGGGACACAACACATACACCCTGAGTGCCGTGGACGGAGAATATAGAATCGTGAATGTGGCCTCAACTAGAGTCGCATCAATCAAATTTGAGGGCGAAGAAGTGACCATAGCGCTGGCCATCATGAACCCAACTACCCTTACTGTGTTTAGCGACTCTAAGAGCGCTATTCTCAGCTTTATGAGGGACAGTGTGGGACTAAATACAGCCAATATCTTGAAATGCTTCAATCAGGACGACGGAACAAAAATAAATCTTGTCTGGGTCCCCGCTCACTCGGGAAATCTCGTCAACGAGGAAGCGCATAAAGTGGCCTGAGGGTTAACAAACCGCGTCGCGCTCTCCTTGGAAACGGACCCCCGATGGGAGAGCGAGTGACTGCCTACAACGAACTTGCAAACCTATACAAAGAGAACAGGAGAATATACCCAATACCACACAGCAACCTTACGAGAGCGCAGGCCACTATCTTCCGCCGAATTCAAACAGCCTTATCACTCCTCATCGTTTAGCAATCTTCACAGGTGGGGAGGTTGACCCAATATGCCAAAGCTGCGACAAAAATGCCATAGCAAACCAAAGACACATCCTCTGGGAATGCGAGGGCCTTCCCCCACCCAGAGAGCTTCTGCCAGCTCCCTCTGAAACGACATGGGAGACCCTAATACGGTTCCCAGAAGAAAAGCTACAAAAAGGAATCATTGCCTGGGCGGAAGAGGTCGCCGCAGACAAGCGGCCATCTACAACGCCCTGAGATTTCTCTTAATAAAGTTGTTTCCTGCTCCACAAATTTTGCGGATGGCCTACTTTGTGACGTAGGAGCCAAGTGTTCGGAAAGCGAGCTGTTTGCGCAATCGCGGCCTTGCTGTTCGCTCTGACACTGGCTACTTTTGCTTGCAGGGCAGAACGGGTTTCTCTGCGTATATGTGCTTTCGGCACATATACGACTTTGCCCTGCCAACTCTTCGCTAGCGACATTTTTAACCTTCCCGTCACACGCCACCACGAATTTCGACCAAACGCCGCGAGGCATGCAAGGGGAAGTGAACCAGTCCCACAGACCGGCACCGCCCACCTCATCCGGTTATCTACTTTCACTGCGCTAGATCGGGTCGTCTGAAACCCTCTCCACTTCTGTGTGCTCCTCGCTTCTTCTCATCCAATTAGATAACAAAAACCAGTCAATGCAGGCAGTGTCGTCTGCTTTCAAAAGAAACAAAATTGACTTCTTATCACCGCCATATCACCGCCATAAGCTTGCACCGGCGTTACGTAAATTTGAGGTCCGGGCCGCGATAATGTAGCGATTCCTTCTCCCATCGATGATATTCCTTTTCGCACCTTTCACGCTTTGTCAGTGGTCAGAGCGACGTCCCGCCCACGTTATCGAAGCGATCAGCCGGCCGTGAACGGTGGATAAGAGCGGCATATAATCGAGCGGAAGGCATCGCCACAACATCGCGGCCCAGTAGACAGGAATAAAATCAGAATGGAATAGGTGTTCGTTACACGGCCTCTGCTCTCATGTTTTCGGCGATTGCCCAGCTGATTAGTGTGTCTTGAACGCACTAGCTTAGTGCTTTAAGCCTCCGATTTCATCGAACGGTCTTTGCTTCGTGCAAGAAACGTTATTGTTGCTGAAGTTTATAATCATCCGCGTGTGTACATCGACAAGCATTGTACTAAATAATGGCCGTGGCTATGGAGCGAACAATTTGTATTGGCTTTCGATTTCGCGCTTTCGCGCACTGTCAGCGGTTGAATCAGTCGGGCATGAGCGGTTAAATATTGACCCTTTTCGCGGCGATGCCGTGTTCGCTGCCGTGTTTGATCACGTGGTGACGCGTCCATTGCTTGCCTCAGCTGCCTCTGTTGGCTCCGTGGTTACAATGGGTGTACATGACGCCCGGAGCGGCTCAGGAAGCCTATTTTTCGGAAGATATTGCAGACGCCGACTGGGTAGTCGACACGAAGCTTTGGCGACAGATTCAGAGGACACGTAAAACGCTTTTGAATTTCATTAAGCTTTGCCCAAACGGCGCGAGCAGCGTTTATGGTGCTTGTTCTAAAAACGAGGCTGAAAATGTATTCCAAGCTATCCAAGCTTTACGATTATGAATTGAATCAGGATCAGTGTGTTTTGCACTCTTTTGCACTTCGTTCTTTATTTGGCAAATACTTTGAAGCAGTTGTTTGTCGCCTTTCTGACTCAGTGAAGTTCGTCGGTGCGGTTACTGCCTGATTATGTTCTGCCTAATCGCTCGCAGGTGTGCTTAGTTGCGATAGATTTAGTCTTTCTGCACAAAAAGCTTGGAACGTAGCTGTTCTGTAGTTTGTAATAGGTTGTAATAAAAATGTATTATCGCTCGTAACTCGATTATTCCTGTGGACCGTCACGAAACATTCAGCTTCGACCATTCGAGTGCTGTCGGTGTAGTCGCGGTGTAGATGCTTTGGCGCACTGATTCAAGTGTGCGCCCATTCACATATTCTTAATACGTTGGCGATAGAGTGTGCGTAAGCTTACGTGCAAGTTGGGCTCGATGTGTGTAGATAACGTGCGCGAAACTTACTATACCAGGAAGCGGCACTACTCCGTTGTCATTGTTTAACAAGCGGAACTCACTGTTGCCGGCGTTCCGGGATTGAAGTCATTTCTCTGGAGGTTAGCGATACTATGCTGGCGGATAAGTAAATTTTTTTTTTATCCACAAAGAAAGCCGTACATCGAGAAGGGCCGGTAACAGAGGCTGTCCGTATGTAGCAATGGTCCATGAACTTAATTGGTCACACATACTCATTCCATTCCTTAATATGCCAGTCACTATTTTTGCAGCCAACAACTGCACACATCTTCAATTCACCGCTGCACATTTTGCTGCATGAATTGAACACAGTGCGTGATCCAACTAAGTTGCATTTCCGACAGCTGATCGTATAGAAACAGGGCAGAAGCGGCAATGGTTTCGTATTCGTGCGCTTTCGCTGAGGCAACGCATGGCGTGCCGCCGAAACACCATCTCGTTTCTCGTGAACAAATTGCTCCGCGAATAGGGTCAATAAAAGTGGCATAGAATTGGGCTGAAGGCGTCGCTACATCTCACCGGTCCATACATTTGGAGAACTCCGCCAGCCAGTAGCGCACCCAGGATCTCTGCCAGGGGGGGGTTGACAGTTTGCCAATACCATCTAAACAGCACTAATTTCGATTTCTGCACGGGAAATTGTCAAAAAATGCGCTTTTGCGAGTGTGCAGACGATTGCGCGTCTTACATCTTAGTTGCAGTACTCAAATGCGTAAGGAAAGAAAAGAGGTTAAACACAAAGGGGGGTTAAGTCGGCCTCAGGGGGGGGGGGGGTTACAACCCCCGAATCCCCCCCGTCCAGGTGCGCCACTGCCGCCAGCGCTCTAGAGATGCACATACTAGCTCTTGCACCATAACAAAAACGCGTAGAAACTAGTGTTTACAGCTGCATAAGAGCAAGGCACGGGCAGCCAATGCAGTGGCGTGGGCGATGGTCGGGTTTTTTGCATCGTCCGGCCGGCCGTTCCGCGTGGCAATACCCCCCTCCCCTCCCCCCCCCCCCCCCCCCCCCCCCCCTCTGGCGGGAAAATATTCGCTGTGAGGGTGGACAAATCTTATAATGTGATAGGGACCCAACTGAAGGTAAAAAAGTCAAGTGTGGAACCGAACGCAGTAAGGTCCCGTAGCCCCACCACCTTTGATAAAACCAG